>NC_046170.1:10100038-10468371 GCF_011064425.1 Rattus rattus | reverse complement strand
ATATAGAATAGAAAAACAAAAAAACTTAGGATAGCTAAAACAGTTCTCAAAAATAAAAACATTCTATTGGAACCACCATCTCTGACCTCAAGTTTTACAATAGAGTAATAGTGATAAAGCTGCATGGTATTTATACAGAGAAAGACAGGTCAATAAATGGAATAGAATTGAAGACACAGAAATGAACTCACACACATGGACACTTGATATTTGACAAAGATGCCAAAACCATACATTTGGAAAAAAGAAAGGATCTTCAACAAAAGGTGATCATCTAACTGGCAGTCTGCATGTAAAAGAATACAAATTGATTCATTATTATCACCTTGAACAAAGCTCAAGCTCAAGTGTATCAAAGATCACAACATGAACCTCTGTACACTGAATCTAGTAAACAAGAAATTGGGACATAGTCTCGAACACATTGGCACAGGGGAAATTTTCCTGAACAGAACACCAATAGCTCAGGCTCTAAGTTTAACAATTAGCAAATGGGACCTCATGAAACTGACAACCTTCTGTAAAGCAATAAACACCATTTATAGGACAATAGGACATACAGACACACACACACACAACACACAAATATATTTGGATTTAATGCATACTGGTTGGTTCAAAATTAATGTGGGTTCAGGAGTCTAGAAAGAAACTATCTGAATGTCCTCTTTGGCTTCAATATGATGTTTGAGCTCAAATGAAAATGACTCCAATTATACAGTCCCTGAAGCTGTTGGCATAATCAATGATCTCATGAGGATGAGTCTGATAAAACTTGATCTTTTCTGGTTCCACCTTGAAGTTCATGTTCAGATGTACAATATCTGCTGCAGTCCTATGCTGCATATTTGTGCCTAGAAACAGCTCAAATATGTCAGTTCACACATTCAGTACCTTCAGGAGAAAAATTCAATGGATATTATCCTGTTAGCATACCAAATATTGTTTAATATTTAAATAGGGGGTAGTTTTGCTGTATAATGTTAAATCGGGTTAGAGATACCCATTGCTGTGACTGGGTTTTGTGGGCTGGAGCAAGTTTTGGTTCTCCTGACACTGAAGGAGGAAGTGTTCAGGATGTTTGAATAAAACCAAGCAGATTTCATTGTGCTTCATGGAAATAAATCAGAATATGAACTAACTATTATCTATAAGATGTGGGTTGGACATTTAACTAAATATTTACTATGAAATATAATGGTCCAGAAGTTAGTTAGCAACAAAGGCAAGTAAAGCAAAGTAAATTGGAAGCGGTCACTATCATGCACAAAGATCTCTTTAATGTATAAAAATATGAGTTCATATACACAGATATTTACTTTGAACATTTTAAGTATTTCCAATTGTGGAAATCCTTACAATATTTGAAATCACAGTCATTCAAGGTCTATGATCCCAACAAGTACGTATGTACCCTGAATCTGACCCCTGCCATGGATAAAAATCACACTTATAGAGAAATAAGACACTTTTTCCTTCTTTTAAAGATTATTGTCTTAGTAAATGAATGCAGTTTAAAAAAATCCCCCCCCCCTGGGAATATGGTTATTTCTGAGAGATGCTCTTTACTAAAGGCTTAAAGTGACAGATTGGCTTGGGTAGGAGTGAATATGTATGTGTATTTTTATATTTTCTTTCTCTCATTGATGGTTTTAATTTAACATAATAGTTACAAGAAAATAATTGTACCTAAATAACTACATTGTGAGATGCAAGATGGTTAAAATGATAGAAAACATATTAACAGGTTTCTCTAAGATATTACAGAATACACACACACACACACACACACACACACACACACACACACACACACACACACTGTTCTGTACTGGTCGCTTATTTTTTTACATACTGGTGAAGACAGCAGCAGCATTAATGTAGATTTACAGCCATGCCAAGAAGCTCAGAAGATCTCCCATGATCCTTTGGAGGCTCCTTGTGGCCAGGTTAGTAGTGTTCACAAATGCCTGCATCTGAGTCCTAAAGCAGTTAGTGATAAAATACAGAGGAGGACAGGGCTGAAGACAGAGAGGGGGGGCTTAAGCAGAGGTCACATCTAAAAAAGAGTAAATGTTAATTTGAATAAGGATGCATATGAAAATATATTTCCTCATATCTTTGCCATATATCCTCGATGTTCCTGTTCATGGGAAGCATCTGGGACTCCTAAGTGAGAGGACAGGCAGGCAGCAGTCATCTCCATGCAACCTTTTTGTTTTCTCTCAATTTATTACTTTAATTTGTTAGCGATGTCTGAAGTGTAAGTGGTACATATTTGGAACTAGGTAATAAAATTTGTATGTTGAATGAAAATCTCTAGCTATAAATCATGCCAGTTTGCTGGACTGCATAGAAAATCAAGACTTATTTTAAAGAGCAACATGCAGGTGTCAGATGTCTCAAATATGATAAATCAACACTTGGAACAGCCGTGGATTCTGAGATGAGAATGTTGCGGAGGATAAAACCTTGAGAGATTGGTATTTTGATTCTCTAATTTCACATCTCTACACTTATGCAATTTTAAATACCACACACACACACACACACACACACACACACACACACACACACACACACACACACCAAAAGGCACAAATAAAAATCACAAGAACCCTAGTGGAGACAGCACATATATTCTAACTTCTATGCCACTCCTCCTTTAGCAAAAAGAGAACAGTAAAAGACAAAACAAAACAAAACAAAAACCCAATCTCTTCAGTATTTGGAAGATCTCTAGATCTAAGCAATTATACAGTATACACAAAGTAAAGACTGCCTATCAAAATATTATTTCTAAATACTATAATTATAACTTCAAAATGATTTGAAAGATTATGTTAATCTGGAGATGTAAACTAGTTTTAAAGTTTCTTTAAAATCACTTGGACTATTGGAAACCTCTTCTTTGGTGTCATTTTGCATAGATTCTGTAGACTAGAAAATAGCTTTCCTCACAAATAAACAACCATTATTTCTTAATTAGAATTATCTTGTTATTCACACGATGGGAATATTATTATATCTTCTGTCGATCTTCAAGTTTAATGTTTCTGGTAGCTATGTAGTTGGCAAACCAGTCATTATTATTTATGCATATAATAAGCAAAAATATTAAATTTTAGAAATATTGTATATTACAGTTTCAATTAAAATCAATATAAGAGATATAACATATATTAGTATACATGTCTACACTCATATTTTTATTTATACAATCTTCATGAATTTTAAGAAACATTTGAATATATACACTCAAAATATGCATTGACAAATATTCACTTTTTTATTGGCTATACACAAACATTAGCTCTTCCATGGCCAAAACAATACAAGATAGTCAAACTCTAAAGAAATATTATAAACATTCTCATTCATTTTTGTATACATCACCAATTATCTCAGTCATCCCTTGGGATTGCTTGGTCTACATCATCTACATTCTGTTTTCATATATTTGCCTAATCTGAGAATTAGTTAAGTATGACCTATGTGGACAAAATTTGTGTTTGTTTATGGGTGTGAGCCCATACTTTCATGTGTGTGTGTGGCAGGCTGGGCGGGTGGGTGTACATGACTCTATATGCTTGTTGTTGGTGTTTATTTTCTCATCAAAATATTGCCAGTAAATAAAGTTTATGATTTACTGTGCATAAATATTTTTTCTATTAATTTTATTTTTATGTTTATGAATATTTAGACATATGTTTTCTGAACTGCAAACAAGCCTGATTCCATCAGGCTCCAGAAACAAAAGTCAGATGCCCTGGAACTGGAGTTATAATGTTTGCAAGCTTCCATGCTGATGCTGGAAACTGAACTCAAGTTCTATGCCAAAGCAACAATTTCTCCAATCCTACACTCTTATATTTTTATCAAACAGTACTCTTGTCATATGGATATATTAAATGACAATGTTTATTTTATCCATTTGTCATCTGAAGGGCAATTGGAAAGTCTATTGTAGGATATTTACTTATAACATTGCTATGAACATCCATGTGCATGTATTATGTGAGCAAACACTTTTATTTCTATTCGTACATACACAGGAGAGGAATTATTGGGGCATATGGAAAATCTGTAGATGAAGTTGAAATTTGGACAGATGGGTTTCCAAGCAGCTATAGCATTTTATGGGAACATAGTACTATTCAAGGATCCAAATTTTCCCTCATCACCAACAATTACTAGCATTTTTCTTAACTTCTTTGAAGTTGTGTGTCATTTAATTTTAGTTTGCACTTTTTCCTGATGGTCAATTCTGTCTGTAAGTGGGAAATAGTTTGCCATATTCTCTGGTTACTTGCATGATGGAAGACATGACTATATATATGAGCACTGTTTAGTTACCTGTCTATTGGTATAAAAAAAAGAGTCAAAAATTACATTTATTAGTAGGCAGATTCTGAGAGCTCAGGGGAGACCACCACTTCTGCTCCCATTTCTGTCCCAAAAGGAACCCACCTAGAGATCTCTGGAAACAGGATCCTAGGAGCAGTCAATGACAGGATCCTCCCAGTCTCTGACTGTGCTCAGAGTTGAAAGTCAGTCTCCAACAGCTATGAAACAATGAAAGCAGAGATAAGACCACCACTTCTTCTACAAAGGACCTGGCAGGTGTACTCTGGACACAGGAAACCAGGAGCAGTCTGGGACAGAATCCTTCTGGTTAATGCCTGTGCCCAGAGCTGACTTGGTCCCACAGCTCTCTGTACCTAGATCCCCTGTGGAGAAGTACATACTACCCTGAGAGCACATGAGAGACCACCACTTCTGCTCACATTACTGGCCCAAGAAGAGGCAGCCTGGAGCACTCTGGACACAGGAACTTAGGAGCAGACTAGGGCAGGATCCTTCCAGTTTCTGCCTGCGACCTGAGTTGACCTGGTAACACAGCTCTCTGTACCAAGATCAGACTGGGTGAAATAGGTCTCCAAGAGTACAAACACACAGGTTAACAGGAAGGTCAAGCCACTGTCAGAGATAGCAAGACCAGTTAACACCAGAGATAACCAGATGGCAAGAGACAAAAACAGGAACCTAAGCAACATAAACCAAGTTTACTCTGCATCGAGTCCACTTCTCCCACCAAAGCAAATACTGGATATCCCAACACAACTGAAAGCAAGATTTGGATTTAAAGTCACAACAAATGAGGATGATAGAGGATGTTAAGGAGGACATAAATAACTTCCTTAAAAATACATGACATGAAACTCAAGAAGGATGATCAAAAAGTGAATGCATATCGCTCCTGAGAGACACAGCCAGAATACAGCAAATACAGAGGCGTATGCCAGCAGGAAACCACTGAACTGAGAACAGGACCCCCATTGAAGGAATCAGAGAAAGAACTGGAAGAGCTTGAAGGAGCTCGAGACCCATATGTACAGCAATGCCAACCAAACAGAGCTTCCAGGGACTAAGCCACTACCCAAAGACTATACATGGACTGACCCTGGACTCTGACCTCATAGGTAGCAATGAATATCCTAGTAAGAGCACCAGTGGAAGGGGGAAGCCCTGGGTCCTGTAAGACTGAACCCCCAGTGAACTAGACTGTTGGGTGGAGGGCTGCAATGGGGGGATGGGGGGGAGGGGAACACCCATAGGAAGGGGGAGGGGGAGGGATGTTTGCCGGAAACCGGAAAGGGAATAACACTCGAAATGTATATAAGAAATACTCAAGTTAATAATAATAATAAAAAAAAAATACATGACAGCACAGGTAAACAAGTAGAAGCATTAAAGAAGAAACACGAAAATCCCTTAAAGAATTAGAGGAAAACACAACCAAACAGGTGAAGGAATTGAACAAAACCATCCAGGATCTACAATTGGAAATAGAAACAATAAAGAAATCAAAAAGGGAGACAACCCTGGAGATAGAAAACCTAGGAAAGAGATCAGTAGTCATAGACGCAAACATCACCCACAAAATACAAGAGCTAGAAGAGAGAATCCCAGGGACAAAAGATACCATAGAAAACATTGACACAACTGTCCAAGAAAATGTGAAAGGCAAAAAACTCCTAATTTAAAACCTCCAGAAAATCCAGGACACAATGAGAAGATCAAACAAAAAGATAATAGGTATAGAAGAGAATGAAGATTCCCAACTTAAAGGGCCAGTAAATAGCTTCAACAAAATTATAGAAGAAAACTTCCTTAAGCTAAAGAAAGAGATGCCCATAAACATGCCAGAAGCATATAAAACTCCAAATAGATTGGATTAGAAAAGAAATTCCTCCTGTCACATAATAGACAAAACACCAAATGCATAAAACAAAGAAAGGATATTAAAAGCAGTGAGGGGGAAAGGTCAAGTAATATATAAAGGCAGACATATCAGAATTACAACAGACATCTCACCAGGGACTACAAAAGCCAGAAGATCTGGGGCAGATGTCATACAGACAGTAAGAGAACACAAATGCCAGCCCAGGCTACTATATCCAGCAAAACTCTCAATTAACATAGATGGAGAGACCAAGATATTCCATGACAAAACCAAATTGACACAATATCTTTCCACAAATCCAGTCCTATGAAATATAATAGATGGAAAATTACAACATAAGAAGGGAAACTACACCCTATAAAAGGCAAGAAACTAATCTTCCTGCAAAAAACCCAAGAGAGCCACAAAAACGTATCTCCAACCCTAACAACAAAAATAACTGGAAACAACAATCACTATTATATAATATCTCTTTACAAAAATGGACTCAATTCCCAATAAAAAAATACATATAGACTAACAGACTGGGTATGTAAAGAGGACTCAGCATTTTCAACAAACGGTACTGGTTCAACTGTGGGACAACATGTAGCAGAATGCAAGTTGATCCATGCTTATCACCCTTTATCAATGCTTAAGTCGAAGTGGATAAAGGACCTCCACATAAAACCAGATAAACTCAAACTAACAGAAGAAAAAGTGGGGAAGAGCCTCAAACACATGGGCACTAAACAAAATTTCCTGACAGAACATCAATGGCTTATGCTCTAAGATCAAGAATTGACAAATGGGACCTCATAAAATTGCAAAGCTTCTGTATGGCAAATGACACTGTCATTAGGACAAAACTGTAACCAACAGATTAGGAAAAGTTCCTTATCTATCTCACATCCGATAGAGGGATAATATCCAATATATAAGAAGAACACATGAAGTTAGACTCCAGAGAATCAAATAACCCTACTAAAAATGGGGTACAGAGCTAAACAAAGAATTCTCAGGTGAGGAATATCGAATGGCTGAGAAGTACCTAAGGAAATGCTCAATGTCCTTAGTCATCAGGGAAGTGCAAATCAAAACAACCCTGAGATTCCACATCACACCAGTCAGAATGGGTAAGATCAAAAACTCAGGTGACAACAAATGCTGGGGAGGATGCGGAGAAAGAGGAACACTGCTCTATTGCTGGTGGGATTGCACACTGTTGTAACTGTTCTGGAAATCATTCTGGAGGTTCCTCAGAAAATTAGACATTGCTCTAGCTGCAGACCCAGCTATATATCTCCTGGACATATACCCAAAAGAGGCTCCAACATACAACAAGGACACACTATCCACTATGTTCATAGCACCCTTATTTATGATATCCGGAAGCTGGAAAGAACCCAGATGCCCTTCAACAGAGGAATAGATACAGAAAGTGTAGTACATCTACACAGTGGAGTACAAATCAGCTATCAAAAACAATGACTTCATGAAATTCATAGACAAGTGGATTCAACTAGAAAAGATCCTCCTGGTAACCCAATCATAGAAAAAACACACATGGTATACACTCACTGATAAGTGGATATTAGCCCAAAACTTGAATTTTCCAAGATACAATACACAGACCACATGAAGCTCAAGAAGAAGGATGACAAAAGTGTGGGTGCTTTACTCCTTAAAAGGTGGGACAAAAATATTCGTAGGAGGGGATATGGAGGCAAAGTTTAGAGCAGAGACTGAAGGAACAGTCATTCAGACCCTGCCCCACATTTGGCATATATATATATATATATATATATATATATATATATATATATATCTCCACCAAAACTAGATAAGATTAATGAAGCTAAAAAAGTGCATGCTGAAAGGGACCAGATATAGATCTCTCCTGAGAGACACAACAAGAGCATATCGAATACAGAGGCCAGTGCTAGCATCACACCACTGAACTGAGAATGGGACCCCCACTGGAAGAATTAGAGAAAGGGTTGAAAGGGCTGAAGGGGCTTGCAACCCCATAAGAACAATAATGCCAACCAACCAGAGCTCCCTGGTAGTAATCCACTACCCAAAGACTATGTACATGGACTGATCGATCGCTCCAACTGCATATGCAGCAGAAATGGCCATGTTGGGCACCAATGGGAGGAGAAGATCTTGGTCCTGCCAAGGTTGGAGCCCCAGTGTAGGGGAATGTCAGGGACCTGTATGAGGGGGATTAATGGGGAGGGAAGCACCCTTTTAGAAGAAGGGGAGGAGGATGGGATAGGGGCCTAATGTCCAGGAAACTGAGAAAGGGAATAATATTTGAAATGTAAATAAAAGATATCCAATAAAAGAAAAAAACAATAAATAAAAGCAATGACTTCAGGAAAGTCATAGGCAAATGGATGGGAATATAAAAATATCATCCTGAGTGAGGTACCCCATTCACAAAAAACACACATGATATCTATGTACTCACTGATAAGTGGATATTAGCCCAAAAGCTTGGATTACCCAAGACACAGTCCATAGGCCACATGAAGCTCAAGAAGAAGAATGACCAAAGTGCAGATATTTCATTCCTTCTTAGAAGGAGAAACCAAAATATTCATAGGAGGAGATATGGAGACAAAGTTTGGAGAAAGACTGAAGGAAAGGCCATTCAGAGATTGCCCCACCTGGGGATCCATCCAATATGCAGCCACCAAACCCAGACAATATTTCTGATGCTATGAAATGCATACTGACAGGAGCCTTATATAGCTGTCTCCTGAGAGGGTTTGCCAGACCCTTACTGATACAGATATGGATGCTTGCAGCTAACCATTGGACTGAACACAGGGACACCAATGGGGGAGGTAGAGAAAGAACTGAAGGAGCTGAAGAGGTTTGCAACCCCTTTGGAAGAACAGCAATATCAACCAACTAGAGCTCCCAGGGACTAAACCACCATCCAAAGTGTATACATAGTCAGATCCTGGCTACAGCTGCATATCTAGCAGAGGATGGCCTTGTTAGGCACCAATGGGAGGAGCAGCCCTTGGTCTTGCCAAGGCTGGACCTCCTCATTGTATGGGAATGTCAGGGTGGGGAGGATGGAAGGAGGACTTGGTTTGGTTGGGGGACACCCTCTTAGAGGAAGGAGAAGGGGGATGTGTTAGGCGGTTTATGGACAGGAAACTGGGAAAGGGGATAACATTTGAAATGTAAATAAAAATACACAATAAAAATATTTTATGGATTGGAAAGATGGCTCAGCCATTACAGGCTAGGCTCACAACCAAAAACAAAAAAAGTTTTTATAAAAAAGAGGAAAAAAAGAATGTTTGGGTTAAGTGGCTCCTATGTACAATTTGAGACCAAAAGAGCATAAAAGGAAAACAATAAATACCCCACTTCCATGGGAGAACAAGAGAGAGGAACGAGGGCTACACATGCCTTCAGTGCTGGGAAGAGGATCAGAGTACAGAAATGAGCAATGAGCATTGTAAAGAAGAGGAAGGAGGTGGATTAGATGCTGAACAGGTAGCAAGGACAGACACATTTGCTTTGGAGTACAGAGCTAGTGAGAAATTATGCCCAATGCTTGTCTTGCTCCCTAACTTAGAGCATTAATGGGGTGTGGTTCCTCCCTCTGCATTCAAGGAGTGTTCTGACGCTTCTGTTGTCTGTTCTCCAAAACATCATTCCCTTTCTTATCTCAAAAAATTTACATTCATCACTTATGTAAGTTATAATATTTTCTATTTTCTGTATTGCCTTTTGCTTCCAGGTGATATCCTTTAAATGAAATTTGTTGTAATGAGGGTATTTTTTTAAGTATGTAATTATTTTATTATACACACTTGCATATAAAATGCAGTGCTGCTCATGCAGAAATTAGGGGACAATTTATCAAAATCAGTTGTCTTCACCATGAGGAATCTATGGATCATACCGATGTTATCAGGATTGGCCATAAGTGCCATTTTCCATTGAGCCACCTTGTCACCTTCCTGCTTATCTTTAGTTGTGCACACATCTATCTTACCATATGGGAAAAGACTTTGCCTAACTGTAAGTGTAAAAAATATGTTATTCTAAGAGACTTCTAGATGTAGATGTAGGATTTCAATTGAAAGTTAATTTAGTATATAATGAAGAAATGTCTACTTATGGTTCTCATGGAATCTGTAGTTTTTCAGTATGATTTTCCCATTTAATTATTTTGGTACCGTCTAAGAAATGAGTTCAATGAATTATATAGATTCATTTCTCTTAATTTTATTATATATATATATATTCCTAATGAGTTTTTCATATTGTAAATTTGTAGTACCTTTGGAAATTTGACAGTAACCAAACAAGATTAATTTGGCAACTCTTTATCATACAGGGAGTTATATTAAATTTTGGATCAGTTTCTTAACTTCTCAAGAAAACTGGTCATGATTTACAAGCATTTAACAGATGATATACTTTGCTTTCAAATTTCCATCCAACAGTAATATCTTCTAATATGTGGATAATGGCTGCTTTTTCTATTCTCTGAAATATTACATTTTTTAAAAATTCTTTTGTGGTTCTGAGATTTTTTTTAAATCATCATATTTTTTAATGCAACTTGCTAAGAATTCTGCCTTAATAACAATTTAGAAAGTTCAGTGATAAACTATCGAAGTTTATTTTGAAGATTACCTTTCCTTACAATATTTAATCAAACTGGTTTATCACTTCTAACAGTACACACAATCACAGTGTGTTTGTGTATAGCTTACTTAGGTGTTTTATGTGTGTTTGTATGTGTGTTTGTGGGTGTGTGTTTGTGTGTTTGTATGTGTGTGTGTGTATGTGTGTGTGTGTGTGTTTGTGTGTGTGTGTGGGTGCGTGTGTCTAAACATGTCATTACACAGTGCTAGTTAAAACACTTCCACTCAAATATAGTGATGATTCATGCATTCATACCTACTTCTAGGCTAGAATTATTAGTACAGTATATATCACAGATAGTGAGGATCAACTCTGCTGTGTTTTCTATTCTCTTCCTTTCACTACAATCAATTTATTTCTATTCTTAAAATACTCGAAAAGACTCTTCATTTTATTGCATTTGTGTTTTCTTAGTTTCCAATTATAGACTTTCCATCGTTTCTACACTTTACAATTTCAATTTATTTCTGATTAATCATTAAATAGGATATTGTAGCTTGGTTTCAAAACCTTACATTTTTTGAAAATATTTCTTTTGACATTTTTATATTTCTTGTAGAACTCCAATAACTGTGGAGCATTCCCAAATTAACTTTCTATCATTTTTGGTGTATTTCTCTGATGCTTAAACATTTCGCGATCTTGTATTGAAAGATGGACAATTTAGGGTTTCATGCTCTCTTTCAAAGGATATATTTTGAAGTACTACTTTGGACCTCAAAGTGAGACATTGTATGCTCTCTCTTTTCTCTAACAGTGGGAAATATCTGGACGTGGCTCGGCCTAAATTTTTCACGCAGTATCCAATCTCGTTTTAGTTATTGATTCATGAAACTATCACTGGATTCTTTTAGGCTTAAAAATTTCCTCATTCTGTTGCAACAAAATCAATTCATTGATGATAGCCTCTATGCTCTCTACTTGGATGTGTCACTTTACTACATAGGAAAAACAAAAGCATACCAACATGCCAACATGTCAACAAAAACAATAAAGTTTTGTAGTTGTTTTGGGACAATGACTGATATTCATGGATCACCGTAGCTTCATGACCAAATTATCAGAGAGGTCTCTAACTTTGTAGTTTGTCACTCCCACTACAGAGCCTTCAAATCCATTGCTAGCTGAGACTCAGGGAACATTGTGAACAAGAAGATGCAAGACTGTAAAATACAAATGAGAAGAGAGTTTGTTGTATCTTCTCTTAATATTAGAATGTTATAGGCCATAAAATTACATGTACATGAATGCCCAAACAAGATTTCATAATGATAACAGCAATGGATATTCCAAGGACAGAGAAAGCTCATAAGCTTCAACCCTACAAAAATGTATGGGTAACCGAGGAAATCTAGAAGGGGATAGGTGGTCTTCCCCAGAGAAGGGTACCTTAATTTAGTATCCACTGCCAAATATTTGATGTTATCATCTGATGCTACTGAATTTTCAGCCCTGAAAATATATATAGAAATAACATTATACGGAAAGATTAGAATATATAACTACATACACACACACACACACACACACACACACACACACACAGAGTCTGTGTGACATATGTTGTCAAACATGCATTAGCAATTAGTGGGATTAGGAGAATTGGAGGGCTGGTATACAGGAATGTTTTAAAGAAGAAAAATGAGAGGAAACATATTGATTGTTTTATTATCTCAAAAATTACTTTTCAAAGATAAGGAAAATTAAAATGTTTTAATCAAAGTATAAATAAGGTTTGCTTTCAGTAGTCTTGGATTCTTGACATGTTATCTTACCTACTCCCTTTCTAGAATTTCATCTTAGAAATCACATTAAATTCTTTATTTTGATATTAATAATATGAAAATCACTCCTGTACCCTAGACTTGACCTTGGTATTAGTTCATGAATTTTTATACCTAAGTTTCCAGATTATAATTTTATATTTGTGCATGATTTTTCTGATGTAGTATTATAAAAACTCCTTTTTCTAAATCATCTTCCATGTTTTGAAGTAACTCAACAAATTCTAGTGTTATTTTATGATTTCAAGATCACTTGACAAAATTAAAAGTATGTAAATATTATTTCTAATTTCTATGGTTACTATTCTACACAGTTGCAAAGTTGTTATTGCTATTTTACATTAGAAGTCTTGTTTCACCTTTTCTCTTTTGTAATATCAGTCAAATGAGATCCAGTGCATGGGCTTTTCTGTAATATTTTGTTTTCTTTTTGAATGATATGTACTCTCTTTCTGTTGTCAATATTTCACAAACCAGTCCTAAAACATGTGTCTAGTGATTAGGAGATGGCTCAGTTGTTAAAGATTAGAATGAATTAAGACCTGATAGCCCATGTATAAAGAAAGGTAGGTACCATTCAATTACATCTCCAGCTCTGGTGAGGCAGGTTGAAGAGGTACTCCCTGGCCACCTGGTCTACCCAGTTGGTTTTTATTCATTAAAGACCCTACCTTATAAATGAAGGTGTAGAATGATTGGAGAAGGCATTCAATATTGATCTAAGGCCTACATATACATGTGCATCTACATTCATGTTTACAAATATCTACACACATGTACATGTACACAATATAAAATAATTTAATATATAACTTCAAAATAATTACCCAGACTTTTGTGTTAAATATCATCTAGTGTGTTTCTAAGTATCTTTATATAACTTTGTGCTTCCCTTCTCACAAAATGACATATTGTTTTAAATTTCCCAAACCTATTTTTTTTTGAGAGGTAAAAATGGGTACACTGCATCTCTTGGGAAACAGAAACAGACCATAGCCATTAAGAATTTTTTTATAGTGATAATGTTTACAATATTCATTTATTATGGCATGACTCATGTGCTCCTCAGTCATGATATATATGAATATATGTTGCAGAATCTGTATCAAATGTAGTCACTACTGCTGTAATTTTCCTAAAGAGCTGCACAATTCTTTTTTTTCTTCCTGCCCACAACTCATAACTCATATAGGAATCTTGAGCTTGAAATCTATAGAAGTTTGAGACCAGATGCCTTTTTTATATGATGCAAATAGAGTCAGTCTATATTTGTGGGACATATAAGACCATCCATAATTTCTATACACTTATTCCAGATTTACTAATTTCAAAATGTTTCCAGATATTCTCCAATGACCTCAGCTAAAAATCTTCAGATGGGAACCTCTTGCCAACACATAATAAAAACTATGTAACACTTACTAAAATAGTAAACAATTTAGAATTGGACATGATTTCTAAGTAAATGAGCACATGTGAGTTTCATTGCTGCTGCTAAGTGTTCTTGTTTTACATTGTTGATGGTATTTTGGTCATATTTCAATCTCTTTGATGAGCTAAAATCCACAAAAATATAGCACAGAATACAATGTAAACTTTGGATTGCAAAGTTCTTTCCTTGCTATTGGCGTCCATATGTGTAGCTGTGAAATTGTATGTACATCTGGCTTTTCCAGTTTTCCAGGCACATAAAACTCCCTGTCATCTCTTAAGTGTCACTGAATCTGTTATCTTTCATGTTTCATATCCCTATGATCACTTATGATGCACCAATAAATCACACATGTGATATAAGTTCACACATATGGATCATGTTAAGTATGTGGTATTTGAAGAAATATTTTCTGCAGCATAATCTCATTGGTTCTTCAGGGAATACCAGATTTTAGTAGGAACATAGTGCAAATGAAATACAAATGGACATGAGACAGATTCCTATTGACTAAGGATCAACCAGCATCTCTGAATGAAAAATTACTCTGGAGTTCAGTAGTCTGACTTTCTAAGCTGTCACTTGGTTACATGATACTACACAAGAATAGAGACTTGTGCCATTCTTTATTTCTGGGGAAGTATGTTCTGAGAAACAATGAAACAATTTTCTTAATTATTACTATTTACCCCTTCACTTTTGTTCCCCTGTTTTCATCCTAATTGATTTTTTTTTACTTTTATTATTATCAGTAATGAATTAATAGAAAGGTCAGAATGTTTTGAGAAGCTATTATGCAAGTGTTAAAAGTGCTACTTAGATATTTTGTAGCAGATATGCAAAGGCAGCATATGGGTTCTTGAAACAACTTTGTAAAAATACTCATGAGTAGCTGTCCAAAGCAAAATAGACTCCACATGTTTTGTCTTGTTGTTGTTGTTGATGTTGGGTTTGGTGCATTCTCATTGTTCGGTTTTGCTTGGGTGATGGGTTTGATCTTCTATTTTGTAACAGATCAAACATGAAGATAGCTGGATAGGGATAGGGGAAGACCACAGAAAAATCAGGAGTGGAAAAATATATCAAAAATTTATAAAATAAAATATATTTTTAAATATTTTGTTATAATTCAAAGCTTTCTTATTAGTGTCTCTTAATAGTTTTTCATTGAGACAAAAATAAATTTACTCTTGGAGAATGCTTAGTATATATTAATCTTCAATAATCTTCTAATAGAAAAGTCACTGTTAAAATGACATATTTCCACATATACCATCTCAATTATTATAGATATGGCGCATATCTATATAACTAAGAACAGAAATCAAAGATTTTATACTTAGCACAAAGTTCAAATTAGTCATCCATATTGACTGACGCCAGAGTCCATCACAGTGACCATTTTGTCCTTTGCTGCATGTGTGTTTACCTCTAAAACTTCATCAATTCTTATTTACTTAAGGTAGCTCACCTCCTTCAACCAGGTGCTTCCTTGTCAGAATGAACCCTCCAAACGTCCATTCTTGGTTTTTGTTGTTGTTGTTGTTGTACATATACCTAATTATCATAAGCAAGTTGAATATATGCCAACTATGTGTTTATTTCTATGAGAGAATTTAAAACTAAAGTATTATTATTTGGGATCCAGAAATAGGAAGAAAGTGTATACAGGACTTTTAGAATAATTGAAAAATAACAAGGAAGACATTGGTACTTAAGTCCCATTATAAGCTTTGCCACCAACTGGTTATGTTACTATGGACAAGCCAATTAACTTCTCGGGACCTCAGTCTTCTCATTCATCCAAAAAGGCATTGAATTAGCAATATGTGTTGCCTATCCTCTGAGACAATAAGCAATGGGATTATTGAAAGCCTTGTCTTAGCATGTGTGTAGAGGTGACTCATGAGAACCTAATTGGGAAAGATGCTCAATTTTGTTCTGTGCCAGAATCAATTGTACCAGAAGGAAGAGGGCATGTAAACAGGGCTGACTGTGCTTATTTTCCTAACAAAATATCCCAAAGTGTGAGAATTCAGAGGCCTGAGCTCAGTTGGCAATCAATAAAACATGAATGTATCTTCAGAATGCCTTTCCCTATTTCCCTTCAGGTTGCCTGTAATGAGTAGATAATGAGCAGGAGACATAGCCAGAGGTGTCTGGGAGTTTCTTCTAACATCCCGTTTGTTAGAGGAACTTTTGCAGCTGAAAGGCAAAATATTTTCAAGGGACATTCTGCCAACTGTGTCACATGCTAAGCATAATGCCATGGTACTTTCTCAAGAAAGTAAGGACACCTACAGGCATCCCAATGGATACCTTTAAGATAGAATAGAAAAATTGCATGCTGCTGTTGATTCATTGATTATTTTTCTAATGGAAACATGATTAAGTATGTATTATCTAATCATAGATAAAGCCCCAATGCTGCTACTATACACCAAGTAAATTCTTAATATTATTTATTTTTCCTTACTTACTCTTTGTGGAAGCCACTGCATCTGTTCATCTAGAATATGAATGAGAGATGTCCACAGTTTCTTGTCTATCCTTAAATAAACCTTATGTGTGGGATGACACAAAGAGCTCCTTTCTCTTTTTAACACATAAAAGTCTGGATGGCTTGGAAAGTAATCATGGGTCTGAGGCTAGAGTAGTCACTGATCTCAAGAGAAGATATGACTGCAGTTGGTTAGTGGTGATTATAGTGTTCAGAGAGGAAGAACAGTTGAGTACAATATTTGCTATTGCCATTCTTGAAACCTTTCCACACAAAGAGGGCAGAGATAGTGGTAAATACTGTGGGATGTCAGAATAATGCATATAAGGAAGAAACAAAAGCTCCAAAGGTCGAAGATATAGGTCTCACTAGTGCTAGTTTTGGTTGTGGTATTCTCAAGAGCCAGATAAATATCTAATCAAAATTTAATGTGATAAGGAGTGATCTCTCTCTCTCTCTCTCTCTCTCTCTCTCTCTCTCTCTCTCTCTCTCTCTCTTTATGTGTGTGTGTGTGTGTCTGTCTGTCTCCCTACACAAACACACACACACACACATACACACACACACAGACAGAGAGAGAGAGAGAGAGAGAGAGAGAGAGAGAGAGAGAGAGGCATGCAAGGCTTTTCATATGTGCGTGTGCGCACGCATGCATGTGCACACACTGACATAAACACATTCTGAAAATTTAAATAACTTACAAAATGGAGAAAAAATTATTTTTTGTTGTCTTTCATATATAGAATCTATGAGTAGGGAAAATGTGAAAATAAAAGAGTGTCCATTATGTATATAAAGATGAAAAGGTAAATATAAGGGGGAAAAGGTGATAGAGGTCTGAATACTATCAAATCTTATAGCACATATGCTTGAAAATTTAATAACGAACCTCCCTCCTCTTTGTGTGATTAAAATCTAATTTTATACTGAATAATCAAGGTTTGTATTTGTAGGTATGAGAGAGAGAGGGAAAGAGAAAGAGAGAGAGAGAGAGAGAGAGACAGAGACAGAGACAGAGACAGAGACAGAGACAGAGACAGAGATACAGAGAAAGAGGCAGAGAGAAGGGTGTTTCAAGTGGACAAGGGTTTGCATGTTTCAAATTCCCATGTGAGCAAGGGTTTAAGTTGTTGAAATTTTCAAAACAAAGCAATGAAGGAATCACCTAGATCTATGTCCAGTGTTCCTATATGTGGCCTGCACATGGACAAAAAGATGAGTCTATGTACTGTCAGGTAATACTTCTTAAACAATGAAACAGGACCACTCAATAAACAGCCCTATAGTGTTTGCACAACTGTAATAGAAAAATAAACCAGTTATGTAGATCAGATGACAGTTTTAGACTTTGTCTTAACCAATTAATACATGATTTTGAAGTCATTTTTCTTTCTCTATAAAATGGTGCTGCTGTTATTATGTTCTGATTGGAAAGCAGGTGACAAACAAAATTTGTACGTATACTGAAGACATGGTGGTTGGAAAATGATGGATTTTTTTTTCTTTACTTTACTAGGGCATTGCACTCCCAAGAACCCCATATCTGGCATGCTTACAATAGTTTCTTTTTACAAGAAGTGCTTCCAATTTCATATGGCTAACTTTTTATACTATGTACTTTTGCTAAATATCACCAAATTGAAAGGGCCCTTCCCAAGAACCTGTCTCTCCTCAACTCCTGTGGACTGTATCTTAAATCTGCTGTTCCTTCTATTACCTCTAATCATTCTTCTTTCAAGGATGACTCTTTTTCTCTACAGAAGTTCTGTACTCAAGCTTTTCTGCTTATTTTAATCCTTCAACCTGCAGTCATGTGTCCCTAAAAAGGTATAGATATTCTGATTGTCTGTGATCTATGTTGATCTTAGCACACCACACTTGAAAAAACCTTAGATTTTTTAGCATTCTCCATTTTATGCCATAATTCACAATAGACCTACTAATAATCATTCTTTATTTACCAATTTCATTCTACAATCAGATTCAGATGAAACTCAAGAATGCCAGTTTTTTTTCAAAATGTCAATAACTTCAGTGTCTAGATATTTTAGCAGATGAAAAATTCTATTTCCCAAGCTATGAACCCTCAAGGAAATTTGCATGAAAATAAGTGCATTTTTATTTATATTCTCTGTTAGTTTTAACAAGGAATCCACCAAGAATCTACCGCAGATAAATTTTATCATATAGCCTCACCCTTGTCATTTTTAATAATAGAAAACTGCTGTCCTTTATTCTTAAACTTGTTCTCAAAGACACAGCATGACAACCTGGTTAGAATTTGTTTTACCACTTTGGAGTGTTTAGGATATTTTATTTATGCCCCTCTCAAAAGAGGATCCATTCTACACTTGTTTAAAGGCTTTTATTTATATGTGATTGATGTAGATTATAAAATGAATACTATTAAATGATTATTTTTAAAATAGAACAAAGAATAGACATTTATTAGAAAATTGTGATTCAGTGAATCTTGGTGGGATTGGGGGTCAAATATTTTACCAAGTTTTAATAATATTTGTAGACTACAAATCTAATATCCCCATGGAGTTTAAGTGACAGAGCACTTACATTTTCTTCAATAATAATAGAAACAATGAATTTATGTAGTTTGTAGAAACTGAAATGCTACAGATGCTTAGTTTTAATAATTATTGAGGATTTCTGTTTTTTTTTCCTTTTTATTTATTTATATTGGATATTTTACTTACTTTGTTTCAAATGTTTTTCCATTTGGTGTTTTTAAAATAGCAGTGACAATAATACACATGTTTGTTTGTATTATTATTATATGTACATTTTTTGGCATATCGCTAAGTTATAAATATTGCACAGAATAAAAATGTATAATCACTTGGTTAGAGACAAGAAAACTAAAGTTTTAGGCAGGGATAAGAATGAAACCATTTGCTCAGTTTTAAAGTAGCTAAATTCATCTTTGTATCCAGGTCTGTGTGACAGCCAAGTCCCTGTGATTTGTGAAGTAGAATGGACATATTTCCCACAGTCTTGGCTGTTTGCCCTAGTTATCATTCTCCTTGAATGACCTACAAAGCCCTTAACTTCTCACTGGCTTAAGTGTCTCTGATGCTCCCAGTTTAAAAATTGCAATACACATATAAATAATTCAAATGAACAACTTGATATAGTGGAGTGCATTAGGGCTAAAATAACCCTCCCCTTTTTGACTAGTTTAGAAAACCATCATCATTTTCTAGAAATACTCTCTGTGCTTCATGTGCATGGTGCATTGAATTTGTTAGCATTTCACCAGTTCTGACACTCAAAATAATAATTAAAATAAACTTCTTTGTAATCACTGCCAAATCAGCATAAATGTAGACTTATTTCTCCACAAGAAATCTTCACTCTAGCTTTAACCCCACTTTTGGAAAAGATCCTATTTTTGCCATCAGTATATTTGCTATACGTATTTGGATTCACACATAGTCAGAATCCTATCATTGATAGGATATGAGCTGTGTGAGCATGTTGCACTTAGGTTGCATTTTAATTAATCACCAGAGGTGTATGTGGCAGAAACAATGAGAGCTGCGAGATCACAGTTTCTAGTATTTCCTACCCCATCTCATAGCACTGCTTCTGTCCACTTGGTCATGACATATAGTCAACACCTGACATGCTTGAGGACATCAGAATTCCCAACAGCCTTCTGACACTCTCATGCACACATTAATGTTTCTTCAAGGATGGTACTTTTGTCTCAATGTGGCTGAAATTTCACCCTTTTTACCTTGGTTAAATATCAACTAATTTAAAAAGTCATTCAGAAGTTTCTATCTTTCCTACTTTCTATATTGTCTTCTACCACATTTTCTATTTTATTTGATTTGCAGAAAGAACCAGATAGTACAATGTGAAAGCACTTTATATTATAGAACCTTACAGTTAAGGCACATCTTAATCTTTAATATACTTGCTGAGGGAAGCCACTGTTAATTCTTATATAAAATACATCAAAAATGTATGGCTTTCTACCAATATGGCAGCAACACAAAGAGTATGCAGGACTCCTTCAGCAAGAAGACAGAGAGATTACTCCCTACATCCCCATACTGTTTACAACTACATTCCCATACTGTTTACAACTCATAGATGGGATGTTTCCCTTATTCCACAGTGTCACAATACTCAAAATAAGTTGATTAAAATCTTTCAGAGAACAAAATGGCATTTTCTTGTTCTTCACTGTGCTACTGTTGGCTAGAGTAGAAGCTCCACAACTAAGTGATGAAAAGTTTAGTGATTCAAAAGTGAGTTTGGCTTAATTGTTTATCCTTTCCTCAAGCCATATTGTAGTCTGTATCACCACTAAATATTTTCTTATTGGATATTTTTTTCTTTACATTTCAAATGTTATCCCCTTTTCCGGTTTTCTATCCATAAACACCCTATCCTATCCCCTCTCCCCCTTCTTTAATGAGGGTGTTCCCCACCCATGCACCCACCCCTTCCTGCCTCCCCGCCCTGACATTCCCCTACTCTGTGGTGTCTAGCCTTGGCAGGACCATGGACTTCTCCTCCCGTTGGTGTCCAACATATGTAGCTGGAGCCATGGATCTGTCCATGTGTACTCTTTGGATGGTAGTTAGTCCCTGGGAGCTCTCGTCAGTTCGATTGTTGTTCTTATGGAGTTGCAAGCTCCATCAGCTCCTTCAGCTCCTTCAATCCTTTCTCTAATACCTCCAATGGGGATCACATTCTCAGGTCAATGGTTCACTGTGAGCATTTGCCTTTGTATTTGTCATGCTCTGGCTGAATCTCTCATGAGAAAGCTATATCAGGCTCCTGTCAGCATGCACTTCTTGGCATCAGCAATATTGTCTGGGTTGGTGACTATATGTGTATGAGCTGGATACCCAGGTGGGGCAGTCTCTGAATGGTCTTTCCTTCAGTCTTTGCTCCAACCCTTGTTTCCTTATTTCCTCCTATTAATATTTTTGTTCCCTCTTCTAAGAAGGACGGAAGCATCCACACTTTGGTCATTATTCTTCTTGAGCTTCATGTCTGTGCATTATATCATTGGGTAATTGGAGCTTTTGGGCTAATATCTACTAATCAGTGATTGCATACCATGTGTGTTTTTCTGATTGGGTTACCTCACACATGATTATTTTCTAACTCTTAATTGAGTGACATTATCAGGAGTGATGCAGTTTACCTATGTAATGTTCAAAAGACTAGAGCTATCTACAGAACAGTCATTCGTGTCCTTAGTGCTAAAGAAATAGTAAACTAGATTCCAGACACTATATGTAGAACTGAGTTAAATAGCACATGAACTAGACTCAACCACTCTCACATGAATTTCAAATTTGAATAGCCTTTGCAAGTTCATTAAATTTCCTGTTTCATAGTTTTAAATGCCATTGACCATGATTTTCTCTATTTGTAGATGTTAGCAGTCATAGTAGGAAGGCAAGTGATCACACACTAGTAGCTCCAGGGTTTTTTTTTGTTGTTGTTGGTTTGTTTTTGTTTTGGTTTATTTTGTTTGACTAATCAATATAGTGAATCTCCCTCCACTCCTGTTCTCTGTGAATTTTTTTTAATTCCTGGGCATGATGTAATTCACTAATCAGAATCATTGAGCTATGGTCACATCACTAAGTAGCTGTCTATATTTCACAATGATTTGGGATGTACCAAAGATGTCTGCCTGCACTTCTTTCTGTACCATCAAATTGAAGTACAATGCCTACAATACAAAATTTCCTGATCAGTGATTGATGAGTAGATCTATTCTGCAAAATAAACAGTTACTTGCAGAGCACTAAGCCATAATAGCTGAATTCAGAAAAAGAATGAATGATGATATTTAAAATATTGCTGAGTTTCACTTATCAAATTAACACAAAATATAATATTGCATATATGTATATATGGAAATGTCACAGCAAAGCCCTTTGTATGTGCATAAAATCTAATAGTAAAAAGGTTTGGCTTGAATATTTGAATGAAAACTATGAATTAAAATATCAACATTATTAACTTTAACTTATGTAAAATTTTTAAAATAAAATATTATTTAAAAGCCCAGGCTTTGGGCCATATTAAGAAGTAGAAACTTGCCTGGGGTGGACTAGAAAGAAAAATTATATACTTCAGCCATCCAGTGAATTGATGAAAATGACCTGGTACCATATTCACTCATAAAACAAAAAATGGATTCCAGTACTTTTGTTTTAAGTAAACTATATTTCATGACATTCTGCTTAACATCAAACATAATATTGATTCCTTTGATTTATCTGTAAGCTCTAAGGATGCAAAACATGAAGGTCACAAAAGTCAGAATTATCTTGTAGTAATACTGACTAGTAATCTATTAAATAATGATGAAACATTCTGATCTCATAACATATATGTTGAAAAGTGTCAGTTTTGAGCAAAATAAGACCCATACACCTAGGCAAATAATCTTGGCTTTTAAATGTGAAACACTTTTGCAAATAGCATGTTAAGTTTCTGACGAGAGAGAGTCTTCTGAAGAGAATGTATCATGCTCACTTGCCACACTGGTAGGAAAATAGTAAGAGAAGTATTTTGAAGCAAGCAGCAGAGTTGAAATTCTACTAACTTTCTCTTATCTGTTTTCACTTCTCCCAGAGCATATGTTTCATGATAGTTTTATTAGCAAGTGGAGAATACACTACTGTCCAAAATCTGTGGTGTGATTAGCGTTATTGAATGGCAAGTTTTGCGTTACTCATGTTTATTTTATCTCTTCCCAAACCATCTGCTTCCTTCTGGTATGTCTTACTCAGAGAACAAGTGACAATGACAGTAAAGGTGTATACCGCCACTTCAGTTCTAATGGTTCCTGACAGCTTACTTTTGAGTCCTTATAGTGTGTGTGTGTGTGTGTGTGTGTGTGTCACAGACAGAAATAAACAATATTGACACTACTTAGGAATCAAATCCTAAAGATAACTCACATGTAATTTTGATTCCAATTTGCTGCCCATATTATGTATTAGAATAGAAATTTGGTTCCTGAAGTACTATCTCCACACAATGCATTCTTCTTAACAATCTAAACGTGAGAATGGTGTGGCATTAGCATAATAAGGATAAATTGGAATTGTGTTAAAAATTTGTTGGCATTGGGAAGTGAAAAAATTCATTCAGATGTCACCTTTGCCTTGAATTAGTTTCTGAAGTGTTAAATTGCACATATAAAAGGTGGAACAGATGCCAGGGAGTAGTTCAGCCACACACCTCCATTAACCATGCTGTCTACAGTAAAGCAAGACCATTTGCTTTTGAAAAATTTTAATGCTAAGAGTTTGGCTGGTATATAAGCTATGCATAAAAATCAAAACAAACAAACAAAAACGGTGAGAATGAGTTTGTAGTCTGGTCTCTTTAACTATAAACTCTGAACCTGAATGGCCTACATATGAACTACAATGGTTTTATCTGTCAATATTTATATAATATATTAAAAATACCTGGAGGTAAAACATCAATCAATGTGGATCCCAGTGACAAAGCAGGTTGTCTTTATGTATTTTCTGCATGTGTACATGATCAATGTGACCTAGCCTAACAAATTTTCCAGCTTAGCAACAAGCTACTCTTTAGGTCATTGGTTGGTTTACTGATGTTAGGGCATCAGTGATTGGAGTTGTTGGTAACTGTTACTCATCGTTATGGTCTAGCAATGGGAACAAGAATATATTTGTAGTGTGTATGTATAATACATAAGAAATGCACATAATAGTAGCATATAAAAATATTAAAATTCAAAGTTTCTTGGAATTATGTAATCTCATCAAAGAGAAAAGCAGGTAACGGGTAAATTCTTATATACAACTCAGTCTGGTTAAGTGCATGCAGCTCTAGAAAGGCATGATAAAGTGAAGATGCATGTCACAAATCCCCAAGGTGATGAGAAGGAACAGCTGAGATCACATATCAAATTAAGTGAATATGACTTTGAAGCTACATTCAAACCATTATGTCAGATCATCTCTAGGTAATAGCAAGTAATGTTGAAGCCATCTGGGAACGTACCTTATAAAACACAGACTGTGAAATGGCTATAGCTAATAGAACACCTAGCTAATGTGTTTGATTATTTATTTATTAAAAATTTTAATCAAATGAAATTTAAATATATCTTTACTATTTTCCTGTTTCTTTCTTACTTCCATTGTCTCCCAATTATTCTTCCCTCACTCTTTTACATAATTTTAGCTTCTTTTTCTTTAGTTGTTGTTATATATAAAAGCATTCATGTACACATGCAGAAAATACATAAAGACAACCTGCTTTGTCATGAATATACTGGTTTATTAAAGTCAAAATACTAAATTTTTCTCCAAGTTCCATCACTTCATTTGCTCACTAAGTTGTTAGCTTGGTTTATCAGTCCAAGACACATTATCATTCTTGTTTACACTAAACTCAACAGCTATTGGTTAGTGTGAAGATATGAATGTCACTCTTGCATTCTTAGAATTATTGTAACATGCTGGTCACTGTTATACTTCATATGTCTCATAGCCAAGTAGGGCAAGTAGTTGCTTTTATCCCTTAAAAGCTTGCATGAGATATTTTGATGGCATAAAATCTACCTTAATGAGGTATGTATGTATTTTTGCTTACTATTTTTTAAATTTTGGTTAGAAAAAGATCATACTGAAGGCAAGACAAAGAAGGGTAAAGTTAGATGATATCGTCTAATAAGAGATATAAGGATTTGTATTTATCAAAAGGAGATAAGAAGATAGGTTCTGGAAATGAAAAAAGTTTTCAAGAGTATGAAGGAAATTTGCATGTGAATATGTTGTGGAAAAGATTCTGAAACACTTCCCACATGTCTTTGAGAAGTGTCAGAGTAAGTGAAAGGGTTTTCGAGTTATTGCTTATCTGTTGTTAGTTACTTATTTGTTGTATGTTCGTTTCCATGCTGCGCATGGTATGAACAGTAGGAGCTGTCTAGCAGGTTGTTATCCCTAAAAGTTTAGAATTAAAATGGCAAAATAGCACAGAAGAAATGAGTTCTGAGTTATCAGAAAGATGAATGCTATTTAAAGGTTTCCCAGGTGCATACATAAAGCCAAAAGTGTTGAAGCAACTGAAGAGAAAAGTAAATGAGAGTTAAATGTCAACACACACACACACACACACACACACACACAGAGAGAGAGAGAGAGAGAGAGAGAGAGAGAGAGAGAGAGAGAGAGAGAGAGAGAGAGAGCTGTGTCGTATATAAAAGAGAGGGATAAGGAAACAGCATTAAAGACTTAATAACAGGTAATATGCAACACATTGGGGCAATGAGAGCTGTTTTACAAGTATTACATCATTTGAATTTCACACACAAGAGAAATTCATGCAGTAGGCTGTAATGTTAAATTCATTTAACAGATGGGGAAAAAGGCCCTAAGGCTTATACAATATAAAGATATTATGTAAGTTTATATGGCTGCTAACTTACTAAAATGAGCCATATTTGGTAAGACTTTCAAGCAAATGAATATTTCATGGATGTTTAGCTGAACTGGTATGCAAACGTGAAGGACAATAGTATTTGGGACTATGTGTATTCCAGAACTGTGAGAAGACAGACAGACTTAAGTGAGATGGAAAAAGCTTGAGAGAAACAGTAGCTGGCTTTCTAGTTTTTAAGCATGTTTTAAGAATAGGGCAGTAAAAACAGAAAAGAGGTGAAGAAGTAATTACAGGGCATTTTTCACTAGTCCTAAGATTACTAAAGGTAGAAAGAATAATTGATATGTTATTACTTGTTATTAAAATACAAGAAACAATCAAGCTCTAAATTTAAGAAAGACCATTTCTTCAACTATACGTAAAGAGATAAACTGAAACAAACAATGTATTAGGAAATGATGAGTTAATAGCTATTGAATGATTTACTCAGGAACCACAGAAATTGGAATTAGAAAAAGACACATTCAAAATTAAAATAAAGCTACGCCATAGGGTTCTCAGTAACAGTCACAAAGTCTATAGTTACTATGGAAATCAAAGATGTAAATAAAAGGAGTTTAACTTGTACATAGTAACATAGGAACCATGATGATTTTAACCTTATTGGTTAAGGGGATGATTTGATAATTAAGGCAGTTTTTTCTGCATAAACATGAGAACATGAATTTGGATCACATGACCCACATGAAAGCCAGGCACAGCAGTGCACATCTGCAAACACAGTACATGTGGGTGGGGACATGGAGTCAGGTGGATTTGTAGAGCTTGTTGACCCAGTACTCTATTTGAATCGGTGAGTTCTAGGTTTAGCAAGAGATCATTTTTCAAAGATGAGGTTGTGACAGTAGGGTTTTGTAAGATTAGTTTCTGATGCTACTAATGTAAAACATTATGACAAACTCCTTCATTATCTGGGTCATATTATTTCTGCTCCACATTCTTCAGTGCTCCTTGATCCTTATAAGTGGGAGTGTTTTGTACATTTATCCATGAAGTTCGCATTCTAAAAATCTAACTGAATGTTCTATAGTAGTCTCTGTGCATTGCCAAGTTTCTTGGAAAAGGGTAAAGATTACAAGTATCTGTTGGTGTAAAGATTAATATTTATGGATTGCTGTTAAAGATTATGATAGTTTAGTAAATGAATGGTTATAGATTGTTCCACAGTTTGTATGAGTTCACTAGCACTAAGTAGTTTGCTATGTTTTATTAATTGTTGATTGGGCTTCACATCCAATTACAGCACTGTTGGCTATCAAGTTACACCTGCTACTAATATACCCTTAGGATTATTGTGCCATGCGATTATCGATGTGGTTCACAGATGTCATAGTTGAGTATGACTGTTGATTGCTCTAAAAGCATATATTCAGGTAACATTATGAATCTGATTATATTTAGGAATATATATTTATATACATGTATACCTTTATATATACATGGATACATGCATAGCCATACACATGCACACCATATATATATATATATATATATATATATGCATGTAATAACGATTAAAGAACAGGAGATCATAATTTTAAAGGAGAGGAGAGAGGGATTTATAGGAGGTTTTAAAGCGTACAAAGGGAAAAAGCAAATAATTTGATCCTATTGTGATCTCAAACTTTAGAAAATACAGAACACTAGTAGTCCTCCTAAAGTTGACAGGGGAAAGGTCAGGATGCCTCAAAACTACATAAAAAAAATAACCAATTGAGGAATGTTTGAGTCAGTTGTCTTTCTATATTTAGAAATATTTTCTAAAGAACTATTAATGAAAAAAATTAATTTGAAAAAAGAACAACAACAAAAAGAGCAAAACCAAAACAACAACAACAACAACAGTTTTTTGAGGTGGTTTTGAGAACGGAAAGGGAAGAGGAACTGATTTAATTATTTTGTAATCTCAAAGCTAAGGTATAACTAAGGTAAAGAATAAAGGAGAAATGATCTAGGCTTGTGTGTATTTCCTCACAATTGTACAAAACAAGAACATGCACACCTACACACATCAACAATGAAAAGCTACCTGCAAGACTGAAGTCATTTGTTTTGAATTAATATGGACAATTATATGTTTATCAGAATGATTATGCTAAAACTATTCACTCTTTTGTCAATTTACCCAAAACAAAGGGAATTTCAGAATTCTCCCTCTGCCACTGGATGACTCTATGACCATATATAGGCAAATATCAGCTGTCTGCATGACATTGATTATTTGTATAAGAGAAACCACAAAAATAACAATACTTAGAGGATTTTTTTAGATGAAAGAGTGTAAGGTCTGTGAAACAAGTTGAGGCATAAACCTGCAAAAAATAGAACTTTTTGATCGAATTACCCTGGGGCAAATCTCAGGATTGAAAAATCCTCTTGAGAGAATGAGTAAGACACTGATCAAAACAGGGAAAAAAGAAAAAAAAATGAACTGCCAAAAGCATGTTAGGTTCCTTAAGGAATCCTCTAGGGAAAACATCTATATATAGTAAGAAGAATTTTTTCAAAATAATAAAATTTTAATGATTGATTAAAAGGAAAAAATATCTTCCTGAAATGAAGACTTCTTATTGCTAGAACTTGACTGGATTGACACCTGAAACATAGATAATGATTAAAAGTTGATAACTGGAGACCAAATTATTTCTCATATAATCCCAGTGCAGGCTGGCAGATGCTGGGCCATGAATGAACTGACAGGCATTGTGTCATATAGCCCTGTGGCCAAGGCAAGCGAGTATATATAAATTGTGGTTTCAAATAATGAATATCATATTTTATAATTACAAGTGAAAAATGAATCACCCTACTGAGATAAGTAGTTATAATTCATTATTCAAACACAGAGATCTAGTCTCTGAGTGACCTAGAACAAGCTATATCATAGATTTTCAAATTGAGCAAACAGGTCAAAAGAAAATCATGCTTTCCTAGCTGGGAGCTTCCCCATGGCTTGTCTCTAACAGACTAAATCCAGAGTATGAAGGAATGATTGCCTCATACTAGACAATTATGGTTTTATGTGTATCCTGTCTTTGTGTTGATAGTCATGTTAATATCGTTCCCTTTAAATCCCAATCCCTTCCTATAAATAACAGCTAGAAGTACTATTGAGATTCTTGAGGATTTAAGTATATGGTTTGGAGCAACATGGATTTCCTCTTTCTAACTCACTTTCTATTTTGTACTTTTTATTGTGTAGATTTCTTCTGGAAAGCAAAATGATATCAGCATTTATGATAGCATGAAATCTGAAGTATATTAAGGAGAAGCCAACATACACTAAGCATATTGCGAATGTGTAGTAATAATAAAGATATGGATAGAAAATATAGGATCATTGAATTCTCTTCTTTCTCTTAGAAGAGATCCATACAGGTTATTATACCTAGCTTTCAATAAAACTTGTTGGGGTTGGTCTTGTGTACTACATAGTCAGATGTCAAATTCTGTACCCCAAGATCAGGTTGCAGTTTGAACATGGGCATTTTATTGACTAATGTGCTGTAAAAGGATACTGCCCAATAATCTCTGATTGGAGATAAAAGGCTAGAGCTGGTGACTGGACAGGAGAGAGAAATTGGCAGCACTTGAGATGGAATAGGATTAAAAGTGCCCAATTAAATACTCATTTGATCACAATGGTGGCAATGACACTCCATACTCTCTGACCTTATGTTCTGAGTTCCTGAATAAAAGACACACACACACACACACACACACACACACACACACACACACACACACACACACATGCTGCCTTACTATTTCGATATGCCTTAAAAAGCACAATGACTGGGCCACTTCAAAACCATTATGTGGCTAATCCAAGTCCATCAGATATTCCTGAGTTATTACTTACTAAATTCTATACTCATCTTTGCTGCCCCAGATCCAGTCAGGTAGGCTTCTGCGGGCTGCTCTCCCCTGGCTCTTACATGGGGATTATATTCTCTGTCATTAAGTGCCATTGATTTCATTTTTGGTTGACTACTTGTGGGCTTGTAGACTATCATTAAGAGTACTTTGTAGTAGGATCTGATGACTTTTTGAATTTTGTCAGATTCTGTTGTTATGTTTCCTTTTTCATTTCTGATTTTGTTAATTTACTACTACAAAACTCAACAAAACTGGAAAATATAGATGAAATGGACAAATTTTCTAGACAGATTCCAGGTACTAAAGTTAAATCAGGATCAGTTAAACCATCTTAACAGTCTGTGTAGCACAGGATCGTTTTGTTGGGCTCCAATGGGAGGAGAAGCCCTTGGTCCTGCCAAAGCTAAACCCCCAAATGTGGGAGGATGTCAGGACAGGGAGGCAGGAAGGGGAAGTAGTTGGGGAGGGGAACACTCATGCAGAAGAAAGGGGAGAGGGGGAGATAGAGGGAAAGGGAATAAATTTGAAATGTAAATAAAAATATCCAACAAAATAATAGAAGCAGTTATTAAAGGTCTCCCAGTCAAAAAAAAAAAAACCTAGGACCAGATGGGTTTAGTGGATGACAGGAGCCTGATATAGCTGTCTCCTGAGAAGCTCAGCCAGAGTGTGACAAACTCAGAGGTGAATGCTAGCAGCAAACCATTGAACTGAGAACTGGGTCCACGTTGGAGGAATTAGAGAAAGGATTGAAGGAGCTGAAGGGCCTTGCAACCCCATAAGTACAACAATACCAACCAACCAGAGCTCCCAGGGACTGAACTACTACCCAAAGACTACATGTGGACTGACCCATGGCTCCAGGTGCATATGTAGCAGAGGATGCCCATGTTGGGCACCAATGGGAGAAGTTCTTGGTCTTGAAAAGACTGGATCCCCAAGTGTAGGGGAATGTCAGGGTTGGAAGTTGGGGAGAATGGGTTGTTGTGGAGGGGGACACCCTTATAAAAGAAGGAGAAAGGAATGGGATAGGGGGGTTTATGGACAGAAAACCAGAAAAGGGAATAACATTTAAAATATAAATGAAAAATATCCAACAAAAAATTGGAAAAAAAGAAAGAAAAATTTTCAAATTTATCTGGAATAGCAAAAGCAAACAAACAAACAAACAAACAAAAAACAGGATAGTAAAAACTGTTCGAAACAATAAAAGAACTTCTGGGGGAATCACCACTCCTGACCACAAACTGTATTACAGAGAAAGAGTGATAAAAGCCTCACATTACTGGTATACATATAGGCAGGTAGATCAATGGAATACAACTGGAGACCCAGAAATAAAGCCACACAGCTATGGTCTCTTGATCTTTGATAGAGAAGTCAAAATCATGCAGTGGGGAAAAAAAACAAAAAAACAAAACAGCATTTTCAACAAATGGTGCTGGTTCAAGTGGCAGTCATCAAGTAGAAGAATGAAAATTGATCCATTTTATCTCTTTGTACAAAGCTCCAGTCCAAACAAATCAAGGACCTCCATATAAAACCAGATGCACTGAATCTAAGAGAAGGGAAAGTGGAAAAGAACATGGGGGAAAATTCCCTGAACAGAACCCCAATAGTTCAGGTTCTAAGATCAAATAATGACAAATGGGATCTCATACAATTGCAAAGCTTCCATAAAGCAAAGGACACTCTAAGTAGGACAGAAAGGCAACTCACAGATCGTGAAAAGATCTTTACCAATCCTATATCTGATGGAGGGCAAATATACAAAATATACAAAGAATTCGAGAAATTAGACTCCAGAGAACAAAATAACCCTATTAATGGGGTACAGAGCTAAAAAACTGAACTGTTGGTATATTTTAACCACAATATTTCTGATATTATTTTTCTTTAGAACACAAAGAAACCTATTTTTTAGTTTTTAAAATACTACTGAGGGATTTTACAGCCACATTCATCCAAAAGGAGCAATACTTTTGAAACACTTTAAAGTTACCATTCTGAAAACTCCTGTGGCCCCTTAGTTTGAAAGGTAAAATAGTCACTAATTTCAAAGACCCATGAGAATGAAACATTTCCTGTACTTCATGTTAACATTATCCACATGTTACTATAGTAGACGGCTCATTGCCTGCTTCCTCTCCACATTTAACAAGGCAGAGAAAGACAGGTAGATGTATATGTAAGTGGCAAAAGATAGTAAGGATTTCATATTGGCCTAATCTAAGAACATGAATCCAATCTAAAAATCGAAAAATTAGTCAGAGAAGCATTAACATCCAACTGAAGGCCATGCCTAGGATTTTTTCAGTTTCATGGCATGATAATTAATCTGACATAATTTCTTATCTCTACCTGACTCCCTGAGCATGTATTCAGTTAGTTAGAAGCCTTAATGGAGAAAGTTTATTAGCATCCTTGAAGTTCCACAAAATGCTTCATTGGCTGAGGCTGGAGAGGGAGAAAGAGAGAGAGAGAAAGAGAAAGAAAGAGAGAGAGAAAGAGAGAGAGAGAGAGAGAGAGAGAGAGAGAGAGAGAGAGAAATGCATCTCTACAAAATAAATATTATAAGGAAGGTGGGAAGAGCTATTTCTTCTCTGGAGAATTTCTAATAGAAAATGTGAGGGTTCTTCTCAATGTGTGAAGGATGCAAAGAAAGAAAGATTATTCAGCACGGTGCTTTTGATGATGGAGACATGAAAGAAATCATTGTGAAGTTACAGAGTGGTGTGTAGCAAAGAACTGAAGGACAGATGTGTGACGTGACTGTTGACAGCAAACGACTAATCCCTGGTAGACGATTCCTAAAGAGTGCAAGAGAGAAACTCTCCCTCTTGTACCATACTCAGATATGCCAAAGAACCTGGATGATCTTTCACTGGGTGTCCCAGAACCTTTTATTAGCTAATTCAAAGTCATCAAATTCTAATTCATATTTACTAAAAGGACTCATATATTTATTCATAAATAGTATGGGAAATGATTGGCTTTTTAGGTGTGACTTGTGTTATTTATTGTTAGCCTCCTTTTGATTCCCATCATGTAAACAAAATGTAACTTATGTTAAATTCCAGATATTGTCATTACAGAACAGCCTCAGTTATATACGTATTCAACATATTCGGTGAAGGAATTGATAGGGAAAAAAAGGCATAGATCCAATATAAACATAGCATAATCCCCTTGACATTCCTAAGAGAACATCTACTCATTTTTTGACCAGTTGTATAAGATCTAATAGTGGATGCTTTGATTATTCTTCACTATTATGTGCATTAAAGACACAGAGAAAATAGTTCTTATGCCCCTCAGTTAGGGACAGAATACATCAAAGAAACACTTGGGCAGAAATAAATAACCTGTATAAAATATGCAAAACTATACGTGTTTATTAATAAGAATATAATGGAAAATATCTTGGACTCAGTGTCCACGTGTGTAAACAAGAAAATTTGAAGCAATACACATTACAACATTTTAAGTTCTGAAATGGTGTGTATGTCTAGTATTTGATCTTATGTGACCCAGCCCTATTACTTGTCCTCTCAGAGAAAGATAGAATCTCCCACACAATAGTAGAGATCCACCGGAGCCTTCAGGAGAGCTGCAGAATAAGGAGCAGCTACTGGTGTCATAAGCATTTTCTGTGTTCACAACAGTAAACATCTTCCCCCAACAGTTGACTTATGTCTGATTTTTAAACAATTGCAACAGATGGTTGACACTAGAACAGAATGTATAATTAGCTTTGCAATCTAGCACTTTATTCTTATTTGCTCTTTCTCAAAGAAGAAATGCTGTGCCTTATGCCATCGGGTCTAATCTGTTAGTTTAATCAGGAGTGCTGCTATGAAAGTTCCCAAGAGAGACGGGATGTGGGAGGACTCCTAATCCCAGTCTTTTAGGGATATTAAAAAAAGCCAAGAGGGGGTGTAGACAGAAATTTCAGTACTTTTTAAAAAGTCATATTTCATTCTCATTTGTGTTTCAGATGAGGAAAGCTTTATATCTTCCCCCCCACACTCACCCACTGGGTTTTTTTTTCCCCATCAGGACTGCTTCCTCTAAGCATAAAAGGTTTCTCTGGATGCTAAATGAAGTTCCTATAAAACTCTATCACAGAGGCTGACACCTAGTTGACACTCCATATGTTACTGATATACTTTGTCCAATGCTTACAAGTTTAAGGAAACAAAAAGAATACGAGTTCTTACTTATTACTACCATATAGTCATTCCTTCAATATAAGTTCCCAAACTCCCAGACAAGGGGTTGTTCTCAACACTATACACTTTCTTATCCCAGACATCTCTTACAGGTATAGTACTTCTACGTCTGAGCAATAATAACTCTTTTATTGAAATAAAAAGCGTCTTCTTGAACGTTCCTTTTATCCTTTTACCTCCTTCTATCCCCGAGACAATCATCTTTATTCCTCACATGGATCTATTCAAAACCCCACTCCTGTTACCCTTCCATTAGTCACAAGTATTAAATTTAATATGTCACTTCATTCTAAGATCTTTATTTATAGAATAGAACTAGGGTCGCTCTACTTGATCTGTCCATGATCTATTCATGGATACTCTGCAGTGTAGCCATCTCTTGGTGCTCTGGAGAACTGAATGAAGGCCTTAGATTTGAAGGTACAAGGTGATTCAATCATGGAATCTGGTGTCTTACAAGACAATGAATCTTTACATTCAACATCTTAAGACCATCAAATACTCCATCATAACATTTCTTTTAAAATATAGATATGTAATTAAAGGCCATATAAAAACAACAGACTATATAGGACACAGGAATCAAATGGCTTGTGACTTTGAAGAAGTTAATATCTTAAGAAAAATGATGACAGTCTAATCTAAAATAAATTAACCAGTTATATTAGGCATTACAAATATGTAAGGATAGTTAATCAGAACAAGCAAATTTTGAAGTGACTTCTAGGAGAAATGTACTTTTAGTGAGCTGTCTGTTAAGTATCTAATATATTTATCATATAAAATAATGCATCAGCGATTTTTAGCACAGAAAATATTGTACAGTTAATATTTCTACTACTAGCACCTACTTAATTTCTAGAATCATTTCCATTTTGAATATGGAGAATGCTAGGACATCCAGGCCAAATCCATTTAAACAACATATATATGCATATATTAGGATTTTAAATGAATCTGTCCAACATTAAATCCCATTCTCATTTATTTTCCATGTCCTTCTTTAGTTTTCCTTTCCCTGTATGATTTGTTTTTGAAGATAATAGAGAATTTTTAAAAATAATGTATGTTGTAGATTCTCATCCTGAATTGAGAGAAAAACAGAAATTTCATCACATGTGGGAAACACTCAAAAATCTGCTAGGACATCTAATCATACTGTGGACCTAAAAGTTGTCTCTAAATGCATTTGTTCATTCACCAAACATTTAGTCGATATGCCATTATGTCTGACAAACTGAAGAAGCCACTGGGGACACTAAAGAGAAACAGCCAAGACTAGAGTTAATCAAACATAGGTATAGGAATGTGAGGTAGAACATTGAATGTTTAGTATTTGTGTGTTTACTTGTTTATTCATTTACTTAGTTTGTCATTTAAAAAGTTCTGTGCTCAATCATACTGATTTCCATATATTACTTTAAACATGAATCTGACTGTGTTTGTATATGGTATCATAATAATAAAATTGAGAATGTAGTTTATTAAAAATATTTTATCTTCTAAAAACCCAAACAAAATTCATGATATGATCTCTTTTAAGTTATTGGTCAAAAATGTCCAAGAGACTTTCAAAAGTTTCCAAACTATTTCCAGTGCCTTTTTTTGATCATCCAAGCTGGAAGAATATTCCCTCTTGGACCTGCACATCAGACTCAGGGCCCAGCTATAATCCTGTCTTCACTGAGAACTTACTTCCATGTACAAGGTTTCAGGGAAGCCTTCTAAGAATGTTAGTAACCAAGAGTACCATTCAACTTTAACACCTATGAACCACAGTAACCAACATGGCACAATGATGCTTAAAGATACATTAGTGACACTCGTACTTTGACCATAACTAATGACTCACTTAAGATACACCTCACAGGATGAAAATTATGTCTTGTATCAGACACCTTGCTGACTAAGAGGACTAATGAAGTCATGGATCTTGGAGAGCTGTCTGAAATGTCCACTTTACAAAGTAAGCAGAATCTGGAACAACTTTCAAAACATGTGTCCTTAGACCCCTTCCTGCCTTACGTCAAAGACACATTTCTGGGCATGATTCTGTGATGATTACTGAAACTGCAGCCAACCAAAATACAGAGCTGTTGAGCCCAGTTCAAGAGGGTACAATTGCAAAAAATTTCCTGTGCTGAAGGCTGGGGGAACCTCATAGTTCAGGCAGAATCATAAGAACCAGACAATCACGGAGTTGGTTGTGACAAAGAATTCAGTTAGTTAGACTCCAGAGAACCAAATAACCCTATTAAAAATGCGGTACAGAACTAAACAGAGAATTATCAACTGAAGAATATTGAATGGCTTAGAAGTACCTAAAAGAAATGTTCAACATTCTTAGTCATCAGGGAGATGCCAATCAAAACAATTCTATCTCAAACCAATCAGAATGGTTAAGATCAAAAACTCAGGTGACAACAGATGCTGGTGAGGACATGGAGAAAGAGGAACACTCCTCCATTGTTGGTGGAATTCCAGAGAGGTACAAACACTCTGGAATTTAGTCTGCAGGTTACTCAGAAAATTGGACATAGTGTTACCTGAAGACCCTACTAAAACACTCCTGGGCATATTCTCAATAGATGCTCCAAATTATAACAAGGACACATGCTCCATTATGTTCATAGCAGCCTTATTTATAAAATCCAGAAGCTGGAAACAACCTAGATGTCACTCAACAGAGGAATGGATACAAAAAATGTGGTACATGTACACAATGGAGTATTACTCAGTTATTAAAAACAATGATCTCATGAAAATCCAGGCAAATCTATAGACCTTGAAAATATCATCCTGAATGAGGTAACATAGTCATCAAAGAACACACATGGTATATACTCACTGATAAGTTAATATTAGCCAAAAACGGGCTCAGAATACCCAAGATTCAACTCATTGACCTTATGAAACTCAAGAAGAAAGAAGATCACACAAAAGTGTGGATGTACTCCTCAGTTGGGGGAAGAGAATAATGTCTGGGAAGTAGAGGGAGATAGGGATCTGGGAGGAAGAGAGAAGGGGGAGGGAAAAAAGTGGGCCAGTTCAGATATGGGAGGGGTTGTGGGAGAAGTACGGAGGGTCAGGAATTTGATAGTATGTGTGTAGTAGTGGGGAAAGGGCTGGGGTAGCCACTAGAAAGTCCCAGATGCCAAGGACCCAAGAGATTCCCAGGACCCAACAGGGAGGACTTTAGCCAAAATACCCAACAAAGTTGAGAGCTAGAACCTGTAGAGACCATATCTAGTAGATATGTATGGGCCCCAGTTGAGGGGTGAGACCACCCACCCACCTCAAAAATATTAATCCAGAATTCCTCCTGTCAAGAGGAAATGTGGAACAAAGATGGAGTAGAGACTGAAGGAAAGGCCGTGCAGATACTGCCCATCCAGGGATCCATCCTATCTACAGGCAGCAAACCCCGACACTATTGCTGATGCCATGAAATGCTTAGTGGCAGAAGCCTGGCATAGCTGTCCCCTGAGAGGCTCTGCTGGAGCAGGACCAATACAGATGTGGATGTACCCAGACAAACATTGGACTGAGCATGAGAACCCCAATGGTGAAGTTAGGGCCAGGACTGTAGGAGCTGAAAGGGTTTGCAACGTCATGAGAAGAACAATAATATCAACCAACCAGAACCCCTAATTCTCCCAGGGACAAAAACACCAACAAAAGAATACACAGGGGTACCCATGGCTCCAGATGGATATGTACCTCATGTTGCCTTATCTGGCATCACTGAGATGGGAGCCCTTTGGTCCAGAACGGGGAACTGTAGGTCGCTTAGGGTAGAGGCAGGCAGGAAGGAGGAAAGGATAGGCTGCGTGTAGAGGGGACACTGGAAAGGTGGGTTGTGGCTGTAAAATTATTTTTTTTTTAAAAAAAAGGTTTCTTTTACCCCATACTAGATCTAGCACCGTAGTGACCCAAGATATCTGGTAGATATCTTCATCTCAGTCAGCGAAGCCTCTCGTCTGCTTTGCTCTATCCCATATCACACTGCAGATGGCTTCTCTCTGAGCCTGGCAACAATCTCTCTACCCATCTACTTCCCAAGGCAGGTCTCCACCATGCCAGAAATATACATCCCAATTCCATGGCAGCCTAGTGTCTCCAGCCACCACACACTCTCTTGAATTCAATTCACCACATGAAAGAACACAACAACACACTAACCTCTGATCCAATTGATAAGATATAATTGCTGATCTAGACATACAAAGCCCTGTACACTCCCATCCCTTAAGAATATTCATAATAACCTGTAAAAGTGCAGGAAAAAAATCTTAACATCAACCTCCATGTTCTCTCTGCTGCTGCTTCTCCCTTGCTCCAGTCTCCTCTCTCTAAAACTTTTCTCCCACCCATCAATCCTTCTTGTACAATACCTGCCTTCACCTTTATGACATAATTGTACAGGGGATAACATTTGAAATGTAAATAAATAAAATTACCAGTTAAATATTTTTAAACAATCCAAAGAGAGTTTATGTATTAGAAAATGGTCTTTGTGTGTGTGTGTGTGAGTGTGTGTGTGTTTGTGCATGAGAGAGAGAGAGAGAGAGAGAGAGAGAGAGAGAGAGAGAGAGAGAGAATTGATTGTTCAGTTTTGTCCACTATTCAACAGTTTCTTGAGGCTTTCTCAAATAAAGTATAATACTGCAATTATAATTTTTACTCATTCCTCATTTAAAATATATTCTTTCAATTCTATCATAAGGAACAAAATGAATATGTACTGAATGCTCTATGAATAAAAGTCAAACGAGTTATTTGACACATAATTTTAATGTAGTGTTTGCTGCATAGATGATGCATCTTACCTGATACTAGTATTAGTCTGATATTTTTTCACTCTTTCTTTGTTAGTTTCTGATGCTAGGTTATCTATTCTTTAGTTTGTGAAAACAACAACCAGATTTGGGCCAAAAAAAGAGGATGGATATCATTGATAAAATATGTTTACATTTCAACAAACAAACGTACATACTTAGAAGAGCTAGTGCACATCAAAACTCAGCCATCATTGAAATTCTTGATAAACAGAAAGGCATTCACATGAGATGTTTTTGGGGCTGTTAATTTTTTGCAAGGTATTGATTATTATATATAGTTACAGTGATTTCTATGACTTGATGACATCAGATATAACTGAAAATTAAGCAATAGCAATTGAGAATCAATAGTTTGATTCAGTTATAATAGTGTTTCTGCAAGCATTTTTGTCCTCAGTTGTATTGTTTCTGATAATGAGTTAAAATGCAATATTTCTAAGAGCAAAGAACTGCTGAAAAATAATAAATAGTAAGTACCTTACAATCAGGTAGGGAATATTTTTATTTAAAAAAGGAATTTATATCTTAAACAAGTCAAGAAGATGTGCATTGGACATGATGACTGTTAGTCTATGGATCTCTTCTCAATATTTATTACAGAAAACAATCCAGAAATGTGGTAGAATTGGATACATTTAAATAAAAAATAATTGAATTTTTAAAAAATAAATAAAATGTGATAGTCACAGATGAGAGAAAGAAGCACTTGCCAATAATTAACTATACATAGCAAATGGTTCAACTATGGAACATGATTTCTGAAGTCTTGTAACTTGAAGCATCCTTTTATAAACAGCACTATCACTTTCTTCACTTTCTCCAACCTGAAAATGTATTTGACTTGAGTACCACTTAGCACAATAAACACTAGGACGTGTCTTATTCTACTCCATAGAGTATATACAGTCTTCAAAATTCCTTTACTTGTTGAAAGCACCTCATTTGTAAAAATAAAGGACACTGAGAATAACAGAATTATAGTAAACTTCAAATGAGATGATTTTGATGGAATTTAAATTGATGTGGTTGTACAAGTACTATTCTTCTTACCCAAGTAAAGCTAATAAGGTCCAAAGGATACTGTTTGAATATTTTTGAAGAAAAAAAATGCAATGTAAGATAGTTTAAGGTCATCAAGTAAATAATATCTAGTTAATTATAATGTGATTTTTTTTCTTTTTAGCTTCAATATGAGTAGGTTTTTATTACTCTCCCTTCTGTATTAAGGACTCATGCTGATTTCAAATTCAGTGTTCTCTAATCTATCCTATCACATGAAAATAATGAATTTCTAGTGAATTTTAAATTAGTTCAATACTTGTAAAATGACACCCTCACTTTTCTAAGACAGGCTAATAATCAGAATTGCAGATGGTCTGTACTCCATTATTAACGTGCGGTACCTAATCATACACTACAGAATAAAGTACATTAGTGGCTTTTGAAAAATCAGGAATTAATAATGAGTTTGCCCATTCTGTCAGCCTGACCTTCAGGAGGTGGCAGAATGTCCTAGAAGGGGGAAATTATATAAGCTTTCAGGAAGTGGACAAAAGTAATAAGACAGACCATCCTAAAAGATGCTTCGAAGACTTTCTCCTTCTTTAGTTCATAACCTATACCTTACAATACTTAAACTATATTAAGTTATCATACATTACTATACTGGTGGTTTCAAACTATATTACTACTTAAATGTTCCAGGATACCAACATGTGTACCCCATTTTCTAATATCTAAATTTATCCTTTCAGCTTGTAAGCAAGTTATCAGAATACAAACGGCAAAAGAGCAGTTAGATATGTTTCTTTTGCTGTTTGTAGATTGAACTGTGTGTGTGCTTCATAACTGGATGTTAAATCCTATTTTTCACATTGAACATTTTAAGCCTCGGCCCATGGTAAGGCAATACATGATGCCAAGTATCTTTCAAGGAAGGAAGTTCTTGCACAAGAAAACTTCAGGTAGATCAAGGAACTAAGTGGAGGTCAGGTATAATTTTCTAAACAATACCTACAGTGACACTTTCTCCAAATAGGCCTCCTTTAAGTTCCCCCAAATAGTGCCATCACTGGTGGGTGCAATAATTCAGAGAACCTGTATGAAAGTTCATATTCGAGCTATAGAAAACCAGTTATTACAATCCACATTTGTGTGCAAAATACAGCAGTTATTTCTTCTTTTTTCCGTTTGCATTTACAAGAAGGATCTTGATATAGGGAAGGAGATGAGACATGGTGCCATTTGCCTTATCTTCCATGAACTTTATGATAGAGCCTAGGAAGAACAAATTCTATAGGAAACTGAGCAGTGCATGGAAGAAATAATCTTCATTCTATTCTGAGAGAAAAAATGATGTGAAATTCATTTCTCTGAATCGAACAAAGGCCAAATAAATTGGAAAATATTCTGATGGAAGTTTGGAGTGCAAAATTGTTTCCAGAAAACCTTGCCAAGATTTCAACTTTTTTCATATAATAGTTTTTATGGTACAGAAAAGGAGTGGATGTGTGAATGACCTTACCACCTGGAAAGAAAGAAATATGTAAATGTTTACATAAGACAGACCTGCAGATAGTTTTATTGCCACATTTCTCAGGCCATAGATAACTACTACAAAATGTCCTATTCTGTCATGGTTTTTTTTTTTGATATCAGAAAAAAATACCTCTGATTTATACTCATTATTTAATAATTAAGTGCTTTCAAGCAATATCTCTAAAAATAATTTTTTAAATTGACCACACAACCAATAAGAAAAACACAACAATATCTTTCTTTTAAGAGCACAGACCTGAAGTTGGGCAGTTGTGGCACATGCTTTGAATCCCAATGCCTCTGAGGATTGGGGGGGGGGCAGAATTAGGCAGATCTCTGAGTTTGAAGCAGGCCTCATCTACAGAATGAGTTCTAGGTCAGACAAGGCTACACAGTAAAACCCCATTAAAAAAAAAAAAAAAAAAAAAAAAAAAACAAGAACAAAATCAAAACCCAAACAACCAATCAATCAACCAACCAACTCACCAAAAAAAACCAGAACAGAAATGGGGAATCCAATGGTTATGACAGATATTTCAGATGTTGTCAAGCAGCTATGGTGTATGTGGTACTACTGTGCTATTGCAAAAGCAATAATTATAAAGATATCAACCAAGACACTTCACATAGTTTAACAGGCAGAAGACTTTGAGCAGGGCTTGTCAAAATCAAGTAAATTTAGGGGGAAAAAAAGCAACCATGTCACACACAGAACAAAGGACAAGACATAGAGATTCACAAGCATTTTTAGGGGCTTTGATGATTAAAGAGGAGAGACAAGCCTTGAAAACTATGGTGTGCTCTCAAAACAAGGGTAAAATGCCAGATTTCATAAACATATTATACACAGGACAAATAAATCTTAATAAATTCTGAACTTTTCTTACAGAGTGTTCAACATTTCAAAATTTTGCCACCCTCACAGATGTAGATAAATTATATTGGTAACAAAGAGTGTTATTCAAGGGAATCTGGCTTTGTTGTCTTTTCAAACCATTAATGTATGTACATAATTAAGCGTCATACAGGAAATTAACTACTGGGACTTCTGCAGTTTTCCTGAGATACCTTTACATTCAATGGATTGCTAAAAACTGAATCATCTTAATGAGGTTCATGTTAAATATTAAAATGCAACTCAGTGGTAAATTTCTTCGTTCCTTCAGTGTACTTAAATGAGCTTTGCAAAGGATTATTCTAAAATCTACATGTGTTTTCAGAGAATTTCTAGTTTCTTCTACATTAACAATTATTTCAAATATCAAATGAACTCTTATTTCCTTTCAATTTCATATCTTGGACAATGGATATAGCCTCACGATTGATTTTTCATTTCATTTTTAAATTCCTTAACCAGGAATCACTAGTTGTGTTTTGTTTCTTTAATATAAATTAGACAACAGGAGAACTTGTTTATGTGTCATGTCATTAATGTTGCTTCCATTGTCACTCATAATTATAATCTTTAAAGATGGGTGAGCATTTGTAGTTCTTCTAATCTATGCCTATGTTTGTGCTTACCTTAGTCCTTCTACTGTTGCATTGAAGAGGGCACAGGCTTCCATCATTCAGGGGAAACAGACTCACCATTGTGGAGCAGTTTTAGGAAGATACACAGGAAATAGAATGATCTCTTTGCCTTCTCATTCATCTTGTCTTTCTAGAGAAATATATACATTAAATACATATTAAATTATTGCACAATATCCAACTAAATGAGGTGTCCTTGTTAGCTTAACAGTGCTTGATGGAGTTTTAATTTCATCTACTGAAGTAACACCTTAATGTGGGTAGGTAACATAAGAGTCTGAGTGAAAACATCTATCAAGTAGCCACTCATATTTAGGCTGTGTAGGATAAAAATAGTGAACTTACATTGTATCCTTGTAGAGGACGAATCTTTACTTTGTGTCTAGCAGAATCCGCTTTTTCTTTTCTCCTAGGCAACAAACTTGCTGATCCTTCTCCTGCGCTTGTGACTTTTGTAATACTACATGTATTGCAATGTTATTTAAAAAAATTTGTCATACATACTGTGGATCCATGTTCTATAAATATTTATAAGGATACAGACAAAAGTTATAAATATAAAACTCTTCTATCTACATGTATTAGTACGGTAATCAGATGTCTAGATTTCTTTCTTGGTAAGAAATCAAGATTGACTACTTTTTGTTTTTTGTTTGTTTACTTGCCTTTATTTTTTAATAAATGGAAGGAAAATGAGGAAAATTAGTCTGTGCTACATTTCAAGATACATAATCAGGTTATGTTTTATTAAGCTTCACTAGATCTATCTCCCACTCACACATTCTATCTCTGCAACAGCCTAGCAGCCAAGATAGGATAACAGTGTCCTGGATCAAACTAGGATTCTGCAAGAGTCGCTGGTTCATAAATAAGCAAGTGAATGAATGCAATAGGGCTTGTTTCTCTTCAGCCTTCAGTTGTTTCTACCCCATCAAATTTTCATTCATAACATGTACTAAGACTTCCAAACACCCCGTTCTTATTCTGTCTACCCTGTCATTGCATGAGAAGTATTTCACAGTTGTGTAGAAAACATGGCAAATCTATGATGTAGAACTCATCTAATAAAACAAAACAAAACAAACAAAAAAATATACAAAAAAATTCACCATTAAAGTTCTAGATGTTGGTGTCAGCATCTACTCCTAGTTAAGTCCCTTTCACCTTTTCAATTTTTTCACTTATGTGTGTATGTATGTATATATGTATGTATGTGTTCACTTTACATCCTTATCTCTGCCCCGACTCAGCCATCCACCCCTTACAAGTTCCTCACCTCGTTCTTTCCTCCATGGTATGGTCAAGCACCAATGCATAACATTATTAATGGTACTCTCTTTTGCTCGCAGACAGCAACCTAGCATGACTGTACTTTTAGAATGTTTAAAACCTCTTCATAGTTTGAAAACTTTTCCCAGTGCATAGAGTGAGCAGCAGATTGACCTAACACACTTCTATTCCCTGTCTTCTCTGCTGATGCTCCTTTCTTCCTTCCTCTTTTCCCTGAACCAAGACCAAAACAAAATAAACAAGACTCATTGAAAGGAAATCAAAATGGTAAAACGGAAAGAAAGAAAGAAAGAAAGAAAGAGGAAAGATGAAAGAAAAAAGAAAAGAAAGACAGACAGAGAGAAAGAAAGAAAGAAAGAAAGAAAGAAAGAAAGAAAGAAAGAGAGAGAGAGAGAGAGAGAGAGAGAGAGAGAGAGAGAGAGAAAGATGGCTTAACAAATTTCCAGCTGGGGTTGGGCTCCGTGAAATTAAGAACAGGCAAGACTGCTAACTTTACAGGCATAACCTAGAATTCCTTTATTGGTTTTTATGTAAGAGAATTGTTTTCCAGAAGAAGACCGCAAGGTGGTGTTTTTTACCCTTGTTGAGCTGCAGGAGCACCATGAAATGAGTTGAGAGTCAAGAAACAAAACAAAATAAACAAACAAGCAACAACAAAACCCCAAAACGAACAAAACACCCCCTCCAAAAATCCTCCTGAAAGAATCTGATAATTCGAAACAATCCTTGGGCTTACTCCTCACCCACCCTTGTGCTGCCGCCACCCTCTACCCCCATGTCAGACCATACAAACATCTGAGTTAAATACCAGATGCAGCCATTTCAGATACATGAAGATTTAACTTCCAGTCACCATCTCCATCAGACCTCCATGGTCAGTGAGTTCCCAGGATATCTACTTCATCCCTCTAACAGAGGAAGCAGATACTTTGCTTTTACCAAGTAAGAAATTCACTATTTTATGCCATTTGCCACTCTGAACTCAATATTCACCAAAACCAAATTGAGAAAAATTCACAAAATATTTCTTGTGTTAATAGGCGAGTCTGCTTGAATCCTCACCATATTTTGAAAAATGGCAACCCTACCACTTAGAGAAAAAGGGAAGCTGTCAAGATACTTCTCACATGTGTCACAAACATCACATTTACTACCCTAAATCATCTTCACAATCATAGTGTCTATTGATTTGTTAAATTCACTTCTATTCCACCTATATCAAATATCACTGATCTTCCTTTAAAAACCTTTTCCCGAAAGAACAGGCTCTCAGACTCACTATGAAGTTATTTGTGGTTCAGAATAAAATGAAATTCACCTCCGTCTCATTTGACAATGTGTTATCCAAAACACCTGGAGTCAAGTGCTCAAGAGACATAAAGGGAATGATGAAGATTTAGCAGAATTACTGACTCAGAACCATCCAAATTTCTAAACGTAATGCTGAGGATGATCTGTCCTTACTGCTGGCAATGGATTACCAATTCTTTAGATCTTGAGAATCCTAGAAGGCATTTAACCATACTAGTTTAATGTAGTCATGATGGTCAGGATTATGGCGAACTTGCATTCTTCCTCTCTGTTTTTATTGGATGGATATTATAAAATTATACAAACTTACCTTGAACTTGTGATGCTCCACCCTCAGCTTCTCATGTAGTTGGCATCACAAGCATACTCTACCAGGACTAGCTTAGAGAAATTTTGAAGGAAATTTCTGTCAAAAGTTTATCTGAGAAAACTGAACTATATCCATCTAATGGAGTATTATTCAATAAATAGAAGCAAAGTGCATTCACACACACACACACATAAACACACACACACCTACACACACACACACACACACAAACACAAACACACTCCCCAAGTGTAATGTATATTAAGTGGTTTGTATTCAGAAAAAAAAACACTAATCTTAAACATTCATATGATGGATGATTACATTTACATAAACAATATAAACATTGAGATGGGGAACAGAAGTCTAGGGCTTAGAAGAGAAGCATGAAAACTCAGAGGAATATCACAAAGGAGATTTGTGGTGAGGCGAGGAGAGTGCTCTAACTCGATTATCTAAATCTACACAGCCTTTAAAATCTAATAGATCTGCATGCAACGTTACAGATACCAAAAGAACGAGTATGGCAAAGAAAGAACAGTGCATGCAAAACTAATGAAATCCACCTGGGGTCAGGTTCATTGTGTTATAACAATATCAATCTTTGCCTGAATGACATATAATATCATGAAGATTTTTAACTGCAGAAAATAACTGAGTGGTGGATTCAGAGTATTCTTTGCTATGTGTTTTATTTCTTGTGGTGCTAGAATAACTTCCAAATATATTTTAAACAATAATTCTCAGGTGGCATTTTGGAGAGCCTGTACTACTGTACCCCCTCATCCATTCATTTAGTAAGTAAGTATTTGCTGACCACCTCGTTTTCTGTGAACGATCTGAACATACAGAGATAAAAAGTGAAGTGGATTGACTGCAATCATAGTATTCTAGTGGGGAGCATGAGCAAACACATAACTGAACTGTCTTCTGTAAAACACATCTCTCCAACATTTTATGTGAGCAAAGAAGGCATTGTGAATGTTTATTTCCTTGGAGATTAAGTGAATCTTCATGGGAATGAGGCTGTTTCTATTTAACTTTTAAATTGGATTGGTTTTTTGATGGACAAAGGCCTCTACTATTCTTTACATGAAGTTCATGCATTTTATCTCTTCGTAGGCGGAGTGTCAGAGTATAAATAGTAAAGGGATTTGATCAAGAGTCACCTGCCAACTAACCATTATTAATGGTGAAACAAAGGTTAATGTCAATGCTACTATAAGTATATTATAATATAGGAAATAAGAAGAAATATCCTAATGTCTCTGTGGAAGAAGGAAAACTAATTCTCAGTAAAACTTAATTTCACAGTTACAGTAGTTTTGATATTCACAGAGTAACCGTTCTTAAAGCAATCTGTACTTTTACCTGAAGAGCTAGTAATAGTTAGTGGCCAATGGAAGACATAGAGTCACCTTTCTTTGGTGATGCAATTCTAGGTATATTTCCCAGGCCTAAGTGGATAGGACCACTTCATTTTCATATTGAACTATAAGCTATGGGGGAAAGAAAGAACGTTAGAAAAGTTAAAAGATCCTTTCTGCACTGCATCCAACATCTTTACCCAATCAGTCCTCTTACTTCCTTCTTTATTCAGGGTCTTGCAAAGTGAGTCACCCTGATCCATGCCTTCTGCCAATCTGGCCAGATCTTGACCTGGCATCATATTCGGTGCCCTGGCCAAGCCTGCCACCACACCTACAAAGAAACCTTTCTTTAACTTTAATTTTTTTTTCAAATCATATTTTTAATGATGGTTCTTAAACGCCATAACCTTCCTTGTGTAAGTCACCAACCACCAGAGGGAGTGCAAAAGAAGAAATACAGGGAAATGGACCTGTTTAGAAAGGTTCTTTGGTAAAACTCTCATCTATGTTGTCTGGAAATCAGCGGTTCAGTTAACAGGTTGGCAGGCAGTGGCAGCCCAGTCTACTCACAAACACTTCATGGATACACCAACTGTCCAGTTTTGTAGAGTAGGGTTAGCAACAGCAGTGACAGTACCTAAGAGAGGCAGCCTGGCCTTAGTGTGGGCTTGAGTCAGCAGGAGGGACCAACAGGAACACCAGGATAGGTTATCAGTTGTGCCTCTCTCTGGGAAGCAAATGAAAAATCAGGAAAGATTTGCAACCCACAAGCATTGTAAAGCTAGCTGTACCAGCAAGACAAGCTCTGTGTCTGTCACTCCATGAAGTCCTTTTTATACCCTCCAAACATCACATGTTCTTCAAGGGTCTTGCCTCAGCAGGTGCATTTAATCAGCCCAAGTCCTTGCAAGCTGCAACAAATTAGAGTACATCACCAGACGTTTTGTGGTGTATTTCTCCTTCTGGAATCCTGAAAAATGTTGCTCAACTATGCAATGTAAGACAGAGCAATGCGTGTGTGTCGTCCTTAGCAATGAATCTTTTATTTCGTGTCTTTTCCATGCTTGTTTTTGTGGAACATTCTTTCTCCTGTGTTTACTTCAGTTAAATGTTCCTTTACAAGTCTGCCTTTCACACATATATCCACTTAACAAAATGTGCTGTCACATGTTGTTTGCCCCAGCAAAACACCATCCAAAGAACCCTTAAGTTTCCACTTCAGAAACCAACCTCCAGACGGCCTCTAGGACCCTCCCAATGACCACAGGTCCCTCTTGCCTTGAACCATCCACCCACTCCACTCAGTCAGATTTTCCACTTCCTTCTTCAGTGTCTTTTTCAATGACTTCCTTAATGTTAATCCTACACTCCCCATTCCCATGAGATCTAGCCCTGCTACAATATCCCATCTGTAAAGAAAGGCTTGTCTTCCTTCTCTGTGCCACAAATGATTTCAAATCATATTTTAGGACATACCCTGCACTACCTATCTGTCAAACCATAGGCTCCTCAATTGCCCCATTCCACTTTCTTATTCAGCCAAGTTTCTTCAGGGCTGGAGAGATGGCCCACTTAGGCCTGGGAAATATACCTAGAATTGCATCAACAAAGAAAGGTGACTCTATGTCTTTCATTGGCCACTAACTATTACTAGCTCTTCAGGTAAAAGTACAGATTGCTTTAATAACCATTACCTCTACATTCCAGGCTTGAACCAAAAAAAATGCATATCAAGGGCCCAGTCCCTTTTGTCCATTTGACTTATTCTGTCAAAGCCATTTCTGAGCTCTGAGCCTAAACTGCTTGTCCATCTTCATTCATACATTGATTTGTCCATATGTGAGTTAGAACTACCAAAAGAAGCACACATTCCCAGAGATCATACAAACTGTTGCAATGTTTGCGAATGAAAATTAGCAATAGAACCCCAGGACAGGGCTGGAGAGATGGCCCAACATTTAAGAGCATTGGCTGCTCTTCCAGAGGTTCTGAATTCAATTCCCAGCAACCAAATGGTGGCTCAAAACCATCTGCAATGGAATCTGATGCCCTCTTCTGGTGTGTATGAAGACAGGAACAGTGAACTCACATAATAATAATAAAATAAATAAATAAATAAATTTTAAAAATGGACAAAACAAAAAAAACCCTCAGGGCAATATTTAAAATAATCATAACTTTTATCAAAAAATAAATTAAAAGGAGCCACAAAAATTCAGCTCAGTGAATCTGAAGAGAAGGAACATAATGAGAAAAAACTCCTAAGTCATGGGCAAGGGACACAAACGTAAGGCTGATGAACACGGTGAAGAAAATTTAGGATGTGAGAATGAATTCAATTGGGAGATAGAAATATTTAAGAGAAATCAAGATGAAAGGAAAAATTGAAAATTTCAATAATTAAGTAGAAAATTCTAAGGAAAGCATTATAAGTAGGAGGAATTAAATAAGATGTAATATCAGAACTTGAGAAAAAGTATAAATTCAAAATAAAGTAAGTCTAGAATGTGAAAAATTTTAAACACAAGAAAGAAGCAAACAGGAAACGTCAGGCTTCATGAAAAAAATAAAACAGCAGCAGCAACATCATCATCAACAACAACAACAAAACCAATCCTATAAAGAAGAGATGATGGAAAGAATCACAAGTCAGTGCCCTAAAGCAGATAGTCAACTAGTTCATAGAAGAAATCCCAAAACTAAGGGAAAACACAGCCTGAAGATATGGGAAACACAGAGTGTGAATACACAAGACCACAAAAATAAAAAAAAATACAAGAGCATATCAGAGTTTAAACACTGAGTATACATAACTCAGTATATTGAAGGCTGCCAGAAAAGAACACAAATCACATATAAAAGGAAATCCACCAGAATAAAGGTTGATCTCTCAGTTGAAACTTTGAAAGCCAGAAGAGCCTACAGCAATGCATTTCAAGCCTTGAAAGACCATCACTATAACCAACGTGTGCTAGTACACTAACATATGCAGCAAAATTATCTGCTATAAAGGAGAAAGAAAACCTGTCCACAGCATATAACATAAAAAAAGAATTTAGCTAATAAACCAAACATAAGAAAAGGACAATAAGCAATATTTCATACTGAAGAGCTGAATGAGCATAGCAGGGAGACAAGAAAAGAACACAAAGCCACAATTATTAAGATACAAACTACTCCCGAGAATTTAAACAGCAACACCAAATGTGAACAGGATGGTGATCATAGTTATCACACATTTCAATAATAAAACCAAATATGTAGTGTCTCAATTAATTTTATCATATGTCAAATAAATTTAACATATATATATATATATAATCAACAAATAACTAAATAACTTGAAAACGTTAAATAGTATATATTCTACTCTGCATGATTTCTAAGCTTTACTAAAATAAATAACATCCTGAAGCGCAAAGCTAAGCTTTGTAAATGCAATAATATTCAAATCACTCTGTATGCTATCTGACCATAATGCAATAAAACACAAAATGTGCTATAAACAAATTTCTAGTGAACATACAATTTATACTATTTCTTTGCCATTCTAGAATGAATGTATGTGTGTATGTATGTATGTATGTATGTATGTATGTATATATTGGAATTTTTTTGAGCCATTCAGTCAGTAATGAGGTGTTTAATCTCTAGAAAACCTAAATGAAAGGGATAACTTTCTGGATTCAGCCAAACCTGAAAAACTAAACTAAGAAGTCAAAAACCTAAACAGACTCAAAACATGATGAGAGGATGAGTACAATGATAAAAAGAGTCAAGAGACAGATGGATTCATCTATGACATATGTAAAGAAACTCTACAGTCTGCCAATAAAAAGCAAATAAACAAAAATCTATAAACCGGTGTCCCTGATGAGCATAGACTCAAAAGTGTTCAATCACAATATAGACTACCTAGAGAAGATTCCATTATGATGAACTTGGCTTTATCTGTGAATAGTAGAGGCAGGTTGACTTACATAAGTGAATATACGTAGCAAACCCCAAAAGTGGACCAAAAAAATCATCTGATCATCTCAACAGATGAAGAAGAATTCTCAGATAAAATCCAATATGTTTTCATGATAGCAATAATTGAAAATGTATAATAATATTAAATAGTTTCTACAAAAAAGCAGAAACATTCCTCACTTTAATAAAAGTTGTACATTAGGAATCTACAGCCAGCATTATCCTCAGCAGAGGAGATCTGAAATCATCTCACAGCAGTCAGTATTGTGACAGGGATATGCATTAGCCCCTATGCTTTTCAATATTGTGTTAAGAAAAAACAACTAGCTGAAGCAATAAACACATCTGCAGGAAATTGAAGAGAAAAAAGGAAGATTATTCTATTTTCAGAAGTTATGTTACTATACATTAGCGATCTGAAAAACTCTACCAGGAAATTTGTAGAAAAATTGAGCAAATTTAACAATGTAGCAAAATAGAGAATTAACACTTATAAGCCAATAGCTTTTTAGCAAAACAAAACATATTCAGAAAAAGAGATCATGATCACACTCCTATTCATGGTGGCATCAAAAGCATGAATATGAATAAACCTAACCAAAACGGAGGAAAATCATCTATAATTAAAGGCTTAAATGTCTGATGAAAGATGTAGAGAAAGGACCCCAGAAGATTGAATGAAACTTATAGTTTTGGATTAGCAGAAGCTATATTATAAAAATGACCATTTGGCAAAAAGTATTTAAAGAGTTAACGTAACAAAAATCAAAATTCCTATGCCATTATATAGAGCAATAGAAAAAATAGCCTAAAATTTATAAGAAACCAAAACCATAAACAATTCCTGTTATCCAAATTAATTGTGAGCAAATTGAAGAAAGTTAGGCTAGAAGGATTACCATTACATATGTTACTGAGCCATAGTAATAAAAATGGTATGGTACCAGTACAAAATCAGATATGTAAACCAATGGCACACTAAACAAAAATAATAAAACAAAACCCACAGTTGAGTCCTGAACAGAGAGTTCTGGAAGGAGAAGGAGGGGGGGGAGGAGGAGGAGGAGGAGGAGGGGGAAGAGGAGGGGGAGGAGGAGGAAGAGGAGGAGGAGGAGGAGAAGGAAAGGACGAATAGCTGGGAAATTTTACAACGATGTTTTTGTTTTGTTTTGTTTTTATGTCCTACCAATTGAGGAAATAAACACAGAGAGAGAGGGGGGGGAGGAGGGAGGGAGGGGGGAGGGAGGGGGGAGGGAGAAAGGAAGAACTTTGAACTTCTTTTTAGCCATTTAGAAAGGAATACATCAACAAAAGAATGGACAATGAATGAGGCTGGAAATGTGGAGCAAGGGTACCTTAATTTTCTTTTGAATTGTAAACTCTGGAGAAGGGAAAATTCAATCTACTATATGACTCAGTTATACTAGGCTTCTGTCTCAACTCCAGAGGGTAATAAAAAACTGGACATATTGGAAAATTGTCAACTTTATTACTCAGCCACAGCCCCTATCCCTACCTGTCTGCCTAAAAAGGCGTCTTTCTAACTCCAAACTCCTAATCTTGTCATACTATTAACCATTTACCAACCCCAAAAGAAATACTTTGGAGTATAAATGTATCTCAATGAAATTTCCCATGTGGGCATATACGGCTCCCCTTTAAAACTGAAGATCACTTAACAAAAGAATCCAGCACCTTTTGTCCAAATGACTAAACCTTTTGATTTGTTGCCCAAGGTTATTTAAGAAACTCCCAAAACAAGACAGACTATTGCTAGTTCCCTTTGTTGGCCTTCAGAGGTAGAAGGTCAGTACCTATTTTTGAAGAAACTGTGTACTTCTGATGTTGGACTTAGAGGACCTGAGCTAGATATGACTGAAAACTTTCTTCCCTGAGGACTAGCTTTCATGTTACCAAAAAATTGTCAGGTATGTTTCCAAAGGAAAGAATTAACCAGACATCCTACACAGCAGCCATATTCATGAACTATAATGACAAGTATGGCATTATAGCCCTAAAGGTCCAGTAGTGGCATGTGTACCTTGGTGATAACCAATAGCTCTCAAATTAGGAATAAGACCCAAATTAACAAGAAGGAATTCGTGTTTGGTACTGAAAATGTAGCCAAACATCTTAGACTAGTGAATTCATTGAGTTTGTAGGAGACCCTAGAGCTTCCACTTTATTAAAACACTATAATCCTTTAGTACATTATAGACATCGGTCTCCACATTCACAGATGATTATAGTTCTTTTTTCTTTAATTTTTTTAAGACTTTATTACAGATGGTTGTGAGCCACCACGTGGTTGCTGGGATTTGAACTCAGGACCTCTGGAAGAGCAGTCAGTGCTCTTAACCACTGAGCCATCTCTCCAGCCCATGATTATAGTTCTTAATATCATCATGCAAACTTCTACTTCCCACAGATAAAGACCACAGAATACCACAAACAATTAAAAGCAGAGCTCAGTTCCAGTGAATACTTCTGAAAAACAATTTCTACTCCTAAGGGTAAAGTTAACATTGGAGAAGAGGGTTAGGGTTAGGGTAAATGAATATCCTAGTAAGAGCACCAGTGGAGGGGGAAGCCCTGGGTCCTGCTAAGACTGAACCCCAAGTGAACTAGATTGTTGGGGGGAGGGCGGCAATGGGGGGAGGATGGGGAGGGGAACACCCTAGAGAAGGGGAGAGGGGGAGGGGGATGTTTGCCCGAAACCGGCAAAGGGAATAACACTCGAAATGTATGTAAGAAATACTCAAGTTAATAAAAAAAAAAAAAAAAAAAAAAAAAACCAAAAAAACATTGGAGAAGAGGAAACAGATTATAAAAACCAGAGTATAAGAGAGTTTGCTGTAAGTGCATCCCCCAGGAATATCAGCTGCTAAACCCATAAATTCTCACTAACATGAATTCCTATCCATGAGCTGAGCAAGGACAGACAATAGATATGCGAAGGTGGATAGAACAAAGATAGCAAAGTCTGAACTTTACACAAAGGAAGGAATGCTGACAGACAGTGGGAGGAGCAGTCCTCCCCAGGGGAGACTGCATCTGTTGGTTTTCCAACACCGCTCAAGCTAAAAACCTACATATAAATATCACTCACTATACAAGTGGAACAAGCTTTATTCAGGAATATTTGGAAAACATATACACAGAAACAATTCTAATTGAAAGAATGAAAACATGAGGTGGACAGAGACAAGAAAAGTTATATTCGGGTGTTTGAACAGAGAAAAAGGGGAAGGTATAAATGGTGTAATAATATTATAATCTCAAAAATAAAACAAATATGTAAGAAAATAGAGGTTAGGATGCATTGGGGCCCATAGGAGAGTTGGAGAGATGAATAAGATTGGATGTAATGCACATATATTGCATACATGTATGTGAAATATCCAAAACGATAAAAAACATTTATTTAATGTATTCTGAACAAAACTATCCACTCACACCAGCACAATAACTTTCAAACAACTTTTATAAAACAAATGTATTTCAGAATTAAAATCTCCAACCTCTTCCTCTGCAGCTAGCTCTTATACTATAACCTCAAACACCTTTAACGTGTGTCTGTGCTACAGGATGCGATTCCTCTGGGTACATGCCAAGGATGCATATGGCTAAGTTACATGGTAGGTTTATGTTTTACCTTTCTGAGAATAGCCCCAACTTATTTTTCTAGTGTCTGCAGCCATTTGTAATCCCATCAAAAATAAAAGGGGGGGGAGCAGTGTCACTTCACCATGTCCACACCAGGATTAGTTGTCAGATCTATTAATCTTTGACATTCTAATCAAGGTCATATTAAATTTCAAAGTTGTCTTGACTTGTATGTTTTTAAATTCTAGGGATTATGAACATATTTTAGATATTTTTAACTATTTTTACCTTCTTTTGTGAACTCTCTCTGTTCAGATCCCAGGCCCAGTAATTGAATGGATCATTTTTTTGTTTTTGAGTTCTTTGTATATTCTGGATATTAGATTTTCACATATACATCTGTCAAACATTCTCCACCATTCTTTGAGCTTCCCTGTCATCTAGTTGATTTCTCCTTTGCAGTGCAAAAAAAAATTCATAAAATCTCTCTTGTTAATTATTCAACTCCATTGTTGGCGAAATAGAGTACTCAAAGCAGCCAGAAGACGGCAGGACTGGAGTTACAGGGTTGTAAACCACCAGATCTAAATACTGTAACCTAAATTAGGGTTCTTAACTGCTGAGTGATATCTCCAACTGCAAATGGGGCTTTTACAAATGTTAATTTCATTCTAGTTTATTTCAACATATCCTTAGTGTTGTTACCCCCTCTATACTGAGTTAACTGACCTGCTATTTTTGAAAAGTCCAGCACAAAGAAAGTTGTTGAGGTTATCTTTGACTAGCACATGAACATTTTCATTTCACTTGACACATTACTTATATTGACACTTTGTAATCCTGGAGGAATCTGGAATCAGGTTCCAATGCTTTGAGAAAGCTGATCTTTGCTGTTCTTGACCCTCATCGCTGAGGAGGGCAGCAAAAAGGGAATGCAGAAAAAGTCTGGCTTTAATCACAGCAAATCGTTCTTTGTCTTTATGATGTTTACAATGAATCATATCCATAACATTTTGTAAGTGAGCATACAAAAAAATGGATTTGGAAACAAGGCTGGTTATGAACACTGCAGGTAATGTCCTCGGGCCAGTTATACAAAGTATGTGTTTTGAAAATTGAATGGAATTTCCTCTTACATTCTTATAGGTATTATATATTATATATTATATATTATATATATTATCTTTTTTCTGTAGTCATTAAAAATTTTGTTCAGTTTATTCTGTGCATGATTAGATACAAGATTATAAACAGCAAACTATAGGCCTAGCTATGCTGATAATTATGTGAACTTTGGCAAATTGCCTCTCCTTCCTTGGCCATGACTATATTATTGGAATAATCTAAATAGGGTTTCTATAAAATGTCTGTTGTAAACAAATGCATTCTGTATTGCCTCAAGAAAGTTTTTGACAGTTTGAAACTATCCTTTTCTTACTTGGAATAAACTTGAAAACATCCATGGAGCTTCGTGCCATTTGTATCTTTCTTTCGATTTGTTTTTCTCAAGACAAGATGTTTATTCATGTCTTTTCGTTATTTTCCGTTGTAGATGCATAGGCATCGATGCCACTGGAGTCTTTTGTTAATTGTCCACGCACTGCATGCACATTCTAGTACTTCTCTTATTTTCATACCACAGCAATATGTTGTCCACATGTTTCTCTCTGATGTCCCTGTAAAGGGAAATGTGACACCATCATCAAAGAGCAAAATTGGTTTGAGTCCAGAAAAGATTTGCATGCTACTTAATTTTAGGCATATTCTTTTAAACATCTAGAATATTGTGGTAAAATTTCAAAAAAAAAACACAGAGAACACAGGCATCTCTAAGTGTAGAATCATGGGATTTTATGTTTCTATGCTTTTTCTGAAAAGATTATTGTGGAGAGAAGGAGAAAGAAGCAGGAAGAAATGTCAGGAAACAGAGACAGAGATAGAGAAACACAGAGTTGTTACACTCTTTCCATTCATCTTTGTCAGACACTGACTATATACTTATGTTTTGGACCTTAATTTATATAAGTAAGAGACTGGAAATGAAAGAAACATTATTACTTTAGGCAAAATAAAGTATGGTAAGGTGAAGCAAGGATGATTATATCAATGTTTAACAGACAACCTAATGGGAAGAAAGAAAGATTACCAAAATCAGGCACAAGAGACAAAGACAATTCTTTTAATAGTCAGGAGTCCCATAGAAATACTAAACATAAAAATATTAACATATAAACATAAAAACTGTAATAAATACACAGAGGAACTGATGGAGACTCACATAGGCACTATGCTCGCTGCTCCTGTTTCTGTGAGCTCATCCTCTATACCAATGAAGCTAAGGCTATTCTCCAATTTCTCTTCTCTTAGGTGAAGTGTATCTGGTTTTATGATGAGGTTTTAGATGCCTTTGGACTTGAATTTGTGTTGAATGATAATCACGGACCTATTTGCAGCCATCCTGTTGGAGTAGTAGTATTTATGCTGCTGTGTTTTTCCAATGTTTGTTTCTGGTTTCTTTATAACAGCTAAGAGTTTATCAGTGTGTGGATATTTGTAAGTTGCCATTTGTGTTGAAAAATTGATGTAGACAGCATACAATCCCCAGCCTGGTTTTAGTAGGAAGGCCATCTTTCAGAATTGAGATCTTGATGAATTTTTCCTTTGATGAATATATGTGTCCTTTCTCATTAGACTTGATAACTTTTGATTGAAAGTCTATTTTATTGGACATTAGAATGTTAACTCCGGCTTGTTTCTTGAGACCATTTACTTGGTAGACGGTTTTCTATCCTTTTATTCTGAGATAGTGTCTGTCCTTGTTAATGAAGTGTGTTTCTTGTATGCAGCAAATTGCTGGATCTTGTTTGCATATCCAGTCTGTTAGCTTATTAGCTTATGTCTTTTTCTAGGTATGTTGAGTCCATTAATATTGAGAAATATTAAAGAGAGATGACTGTTAGTTGTTGTCATATGTGCTTTTGTATGTAGTTCATGTGCTTGTAGTTTTCTCTTTTGGTCGTTGTTGTGAGATGTTTAATTGTCTTTTTTTTTTTTTTGGTATAAGTATCTTTCTAGTATTGGAGTTTTCCTTCTAGAATCTTTTGTAGGGCTGAATTGGTAGGTGGATACTGGTAGAATTTGATTTTCTGGTTTCCTCATCTATGTTGATTGAGAGTTTTGCTCGTATAGTAGATTGTGCTGGCATTTGTGTTCTCTTGGAGTCTGCATGACCTCTGACCAGGCTCTTCTGTTTTCCATAGTCTCTGTTAAGAAGTCTGGCATAATTGTGATAGGTTTGCCTTTGTATGTTTCTTATCCTTTTTCCTTACAACTTTTAATATTCTTTCTTTGATTTGCATTTAGTGTTTGGACTATTATGTGACAAGTAGTTTTTCTTTTCTGGTCCCATTTCCTTGGTGTTCTTATATCATTATCACCATCTCTTTCTTTAAGTTGGGGAAGTTTTCTTCTATGATTTTGTTGAAGACGTTTTCAGGTCCTTTGAGTTGGGAATCATCATTCTCCTCTATTCCAGTTATTCTTAGATCTGGTCTTTTCACTGTGTCCTGAATTTCCTGGACGTTTTTGATTAGAAGTTTTTTATGTTTTGAATATTCTTTGAGCATTTTGTCAGTCTGTCAGTCTCTTCTACTGTCTGTCAGTCTCTTCTACTGTATCTTCTATACCTGAGATACTCTCTTCTATCTCTTGCATTCTGTTGGTAATACTTACATCTGGAATTCTTGACCTTTTCCCTAGGTTTTCCATTTCTTTGTTTGCCTCCATGTGTGTTTTCTTTATTTTTTTCTACTTCCACTTTTAGTTATTGGACCACGTTATGCAGTTCCTTCACCTGTTTGATTGTGTTTTATTGTACTTCTTTAAGAGATTTATTTGTTTCCTCTTTAAGGGCTTCTACCTATTTAACTATGTTTCCCTGTATTTCTATTGTTGAATTATTTATATCCTCATTAAAGGACTCTATTATCTTCATGAGATAGGATTTTAGATCAGCTTCCTGATTTTCATATGTCTTGGTGTATTCAGTGCTTGCTCTCATGGAAGAACTGGGTTCTGATGATGCCCAGGTATATTGACTTCTGTTGCTTATGGTCTTGTGCTTGCCTCTTGTCACCTGGTAATCCCTAGTGTTTGCTGGTCTGGGTGACTCTTTCTGGAGTCTGCCTCTTCCTTCCCTTGGTTGCAACAGGTCTGTTAGGTCTTTGGCCCTGGCTGTAGCAGCCCCCTTATGGGGCCTTCCAACTGGAGGGTCTTCAGAGGAGTAGAGAAGCTGCTTATTTGTTGCCCTGGCTGCAGTAGATCTCCTTGGGAGGCCTTCAGATTGTTGGGTCTTCAGAGGAGCTGTCATATGGTTGTCCTGTGTGAAGCTGTTCTCCTGGGAGGTGGGGGCAGGTGTTGTTAATGGTCTGTGGTTTTTGTTTCCTCGTGTGCAGCCACACTCCAGAGAGGCTTTCGATCTTTTGAGTCAGTTTCCCTGCATTCCTCAGAGCCTCTGAGAAGTCTTCAGACTGTGGTGTCAATTTCCCAGTTGCCTTGTATACAGAAGAACTCCTGGGATGCCTTCAAACTGTGGTGTCCTGGGTGCAGCAGATCTCCTGAGATGCCTCAGGATCTGGTATCAAATGTTCTGAGTACATTGCTTATTTTGGTATGCTTCGGAATATAATGTCAAAAGTTCTGAGTGCAGTGGGTCCTCTAGTATGTCTGAAGATATAGTCTCTTCCAGGAAGCAAACTAGCTAGCATTCTGTCCCAGCAGAATGGACCAGTTGGAAAAGCGATTTGCCTCTTTTATAAGATGGTCAACTCCTTGCAACTTCTGCTAGATCTTATATTTCTGTATATCACTTCCTTGTATTTTCATATCAGATACTTATGTTGTAATGTACCTCAGAAAATATTGGACTAACAAATGAGAGGAAATGTCTTACTTATCTTTATGAGTCTGACTTACCTTCTTTAGAATGAGAATCTCCATTTGCCCCTGCATTCCATAAGTAATAAAGTTTCGTTCCTAAGTTCTGAATAAAATCTCATTGTTTATATACACTTAATTTCTTATCAAATCATGTATAATGGATACCTCCACCAGAATTTTCTATCATTAACTACCTTCAATAGATTTGTCTGTGGTGTTTTTATTTAGTGTCCTTGGGTATTTTTAACTGAGTCCCATAATAGAACCTCCTTACTGATTTTTATAGGAATGAATTGATATATCTTGATATTACCAATGGTTTATTATTGTTGTTTGTTTTTGTTGTTGTTCATGTGTTTTGTTTTGATGTTATAATGCTAGCCATTTGAGAATTTTAAATATAACTTTAATCTTCATTTCCCTGATGAGTAAGGATATTGAACATTGTTCATATATTTACTGACTATCTTTACTTCATCTCTCTGGATGTTCTGTTTATGGACTACTCTATTCATTGATTAGGATGTTTATGTTTGAGGAATTTAAATGTTTGGTTTTATTTTGAGCTCTTTATTTTCTAGTTATCCTCTGTCAGATGTTATTTGGCAAAGTTTTCCTCACACCCTTCAGGATGTCTCTCCCCTTTCCTATTCTGCAGATGTTTTCTTTGTTTGTTTGTTTGTTTTTTTTTTTTGGATTTTTTTTGCTATTGGCTATTTTATTTTTAGAATCTTCTTGCCTGTGTGAACATAGTAAAGTGCTATTCTTATTCTGACTATGTAAGAGTTTCAGGTTTTACAATAAGGTCTTTAATATAATTCATGGAAACTGGAAAAGGGAATAACATTTGAAATGTAAATAAGGAATACCCAATTTAATAAAGATGGAAAAAAGATATGAATGGAGAATTATTTTCATGATTGAAAATGTAGATACACAGTTTTCACAGATACATATGTTGAAGATTTTATCTTTTTCTCCAGTGTTTAAAAATACAAGTCATTAGTTTATTTGTTAAAATTCAGATGGTTAAAGCTAAGAGGTTTTATTTGGGGGTCTTTTTCCTTGATATTGAATCAAGGTTCGTAGTAGTACCATGCTGTTTTGTTTTAATGGCTTTGTAGTATAACTTGAGGATATTACCTCCAGCATTGTTAAGATTTTTAAGTCTAATTTTGCTATTTATTTTATTTTGTCCATCCACAGGAATTATAGTTTATTTTTCTAGCTTTGTGAATGTCATTGATACGTTTGATAGAATACTGATTTAAGAGAAGTTTTACTGAGTCTTTATATTGGCTTTGATTATATAAATATTTCCATCTTTTAATTTTTTCTCAATATCTTCTTTCATTATCTTAAATTTTTATCATAATGTTATTCAATGCTATTTGTATAGTTAGTTTCAGATATTTTATGTTCTAGAAGCTGTTGTAAGTAACATGTTTCCTGATTTCATTCTCAGCATGTGTATAATTGGTTTACCAGAAAGCCAGTGATTTCTGCCTGTTAGTTTTGTGGCCTGCTAATTTCCTAAAGTGTTTTCTGTAAGAATATTTGTGTCTCTTGTATATAATATTATCTTCAAATAAGGAAAATTCAACTTCCTCATTCTTCTATTTACATTGCACTCATTATTTGTTCCACTTAAGGCTTTACACAGCATATAAAACAGGTTCTCTTATCTCATACATAAATTTAGGCAAACTTTGTTGCATTTCCCCATTTAGTATAATATTATATATAGTTGTTCAATATATAATATTTACTGGGTTAAGGTGTGTTTCTTCTATTTATAATTTCTTTGGGTTTTTACAGTGCAAGGCTGTCAGACTCGAGTCTGCCTAAATGAATTCTCTATTGATCATAAAAATTTAAAATGATGAACCATCCTTGCATCCCTGAAAGAAGTCCACTTGATCATGACATATGTTCTTTGTAATATTCTCTTAAATTTGGTTTGCAAATTTTGAGAATTTTTGCATTTGTTATCTTTGTTTCACTTCTTTCATTTCTTTCTTTTTCCTTTCTTTTGCTGTTGCGTCATTGTTTGGTTTGGTTACTAGCATAATGCTGACATTGTAGAAACAGTTTGTCATAGGCAGGGTTTCTAATCCTGCACAACCATCATGACCAAGAAGCAAATTGTCAAGGAAAGAGTTTATTCAGCGTATTCTTTCCACATTTCTACTCATCAAGAAAAAATGTCAGAACTGGATCTCAAGAAGCAGGACCCGATGCAGAGGCCGTGGAGGGATATTATTTACTGGCTTGCTTGCTTCCCCTGGCTTGCTCAATTTGCTTTCTTACAGAACACAAGACTACCAGACCAAGGATGGCACCACCCACAATGGGCTGAGTCCTCCCCCTTGATCAATAGTTGAGAGAATGCCTTACAGCTTGAGGCATTTCTTCAACCAGGGTCCTTTCTCTGTGATAACTTCAGCTTGTGTCAAGTTGACAAATAAAACTAGCTAGTACAGAGTTTAATAGCATCCCTTCATTTTCTACTTGGTGGTACAGTTTAAGGAGATTAAGTGCTATTATTTTTAAAGGTTCAGTTAATTCTACAATAAATCAGACTGGGTCTGGACTTTTCTAAATTAGGAGACTTTGTATTAATGCTTCAATAGCATTGGTTACTATAGATCTTCTAGTTATACTTTTGATAAAGGTGAGAATCCTATAATTTGGCATGGGTATACCTGGGAGCCTGAATTCATTGATCTCTATTACTGATGAATTTATTTTGCATTGAGTGTATTCCTACCCTACACCTTGAAGCATGGATTTCTCTCCCCTTATCTGAAACAATTATGTTTGCATTGTTTATGAAACAAGCAACCCTATTTTTTTTTTTTTTTTTTTTTTAGCTGGGGACCGAACCCAGGGCCTTATGCCTTCCTAGGTAAGCGCTCTACCACTGAGCTAAATCCCCAGCCCCAAGAACCCTATTTTCTTAAAGGTCTACAACCAAGTCCTTGATGCTACCTCAGTTTCCACCCATCTTTGCCTTTAGACACAGTCACAGTCAGCTGGAAACTGAGATGCAAAATATCTATTTGGAATCAGAAATAGCCAGAGCCAATTGAAAACACTGAATCAATAAAGCAACATGAAATAGTTATCATAACAGAGAGTACAAGCAAAGAAATATTGATAAAATTCTGACTTGCATAAACTTTTGACCCTGCAACCAGCTAATCATGGCTTTCCCAGATTTCCCAGATTGGAAAAAAGTATAAAGCCTACTAGTTTATTCTTCCTTTATCAGCATAAATAGCAATATTCCAGAACAAACTATTGAAAAGCTACATTGAATCATAGAATAGAGAATCATAGACTGTTGACCACTTTCTAAATTTGGGCTAGTAAACAAGCTCAGATCCTCTTAAATGAACGGGAAGGCATTTTCCCTTAGGAAGTATCTTGCTACTATATAAAAACTTTACAATTGATCTGTTCCCAAAAGGACATATGGATTTATTGTTTGGTAGAATGACTAGATGTTGAGGAAAAAGTAACTAATTATATTTTTCGTAGCCTGTTAGATAGTATATCTCAATTGACATTGATTTCAAGAAACCTCAAATAGCATTGCTGCCTGCCTACTAAAGTAGGTGGTCATGGAGTTGAAAAGAATAATGGTGTTTTAGCCAAAGTATGACTCATATTTGGTCCAGTGGATCTCTAAACTCATCCTGTGGTTACTTCACCTGTCGCAGAAAGAATAATTAGGACAGGTATATTTAGAAGTTGCAGATTCCTTATATTTGTTTTCTGAGCTGTGGAGTAAGGACTATTATAGTTGGAAATGCTAAATAGAATCCACCAGAGATGACTCTATAGGAACAAATTAATTAAGTAAAACTAATTTACATACCCAAAGTAATTAAATAAATTAGTGCCACCATCAAGGAACCACCAATGAAGTAATGGTGGTTCCAACCACAACTCCCTGTATTTGCATCTAAAGATGGTTGGATTCTAAACAATGAAGGCTGAAAACCACAAAGTTAATCATGTTGTGACTCCAATTGCATCTGCTATACCAGATGTGGTTTATTTACTTGAGTAGACTAAAATATCTCATGGTACCTGGTATATACCATTGATCTTGCAAATGTTTCCTCTGTACTTATTCATAAATACCACAAAAAGAATTTGCTTTCATCTATCTAGGCTATCAGTATACTTTTAGTGTTCTACCTCATAATTCTACATACCCATGTCTTACCTGAGTTTGTAAGTATCCTGATCACTAATGTCTCCCACAAGGTACCACATTGATCCACTAGATTTATTCCATTAACTTCACTGGACCAGGTGAAATGGATAAAGCTGTCACTTTTTCACTTGATGCTAAAATATATGTTCACTAAAAGATGAGAAATAAATCCTATAAAAATCCAAGAAATGTATGTTTTTCTGTGAGTCCAGTACTGAGGAATATGTAGAGATATTCCTTCTCAGGTTAAGACCAAGTTGCTATACCTGGTTCCCTTTCCCACCAACAAAGAAACACAGTCTTTAGGATTATTTAGATTTTAGAGGCAGCACTCTACACTTGCATGTTTTACTGTCACTCACAAAAAGTGACTTAGAAAGCTGCTATTACTTAGTGGGTCCTGGAACAGAAATCTCTTCCAAAGGTAGGGCTTGTACTGTAAAGTGGATTATATGATCCAAAAGGCCTGATGTTACTCAGGTTATCAATATCAGACAAGCATATTGTTTGGAGAATTTCTATCTTCCCCATAGGTGAATCACATTGGAAGCTTTGCAATTTTGAAACACAACTCTGACATTATTTGGAGGCATTGTTCCTTTGAAAGACACCTCTTGACCTGCTATTGAAGTTTGGTTGAAACTACATATATGAAACTAGGTCACCAACTTACTTAGGTTACCATCCAAACTGAGCAGTCCAACATGACCTTGGGTTTTTCTGATCTACAAAGGCACAAAGTTCAACAAGAACAACAACAATCTCTTTTCAAATATAAGTAGCTTGTATGTGATTGGGTCTGAGATTGTCCTGAAGTGACAAGAATGTTATATGATAATGTTGGCCAATTTTCCATAATACCTATTCCTATGATAATGACTTCTGCCATCATCATGAACTAATTGCCTCATCAGGTATATCTTCTGATTAATAAACAGAGAACAATAATGGCAGGTCTTAGCTGACAATTTTGCAAGTAATAAAATCCATTGGATGACAGAATATTTCTTGTGCAACACAAAGGGTGTGGCAAAAGAAAATATTCACAGTAGGCAGAACATTAGACAATACATATAGCTATGTATTTTTCATTTGCAGTGAAAAATGCCAGATAATATGTTGTAGCCAGTGATTTGGCTGGATGGTTATAGATTTGGAAAGCATATGATTGTAAACATGGTAAGAAAGAGACTTTTGGGAGGTGATATGTGGATAAATAGATCCAAATGGGCATAGGAAGTAACGTTAAATCTTTTATATGTGAACTTTCATTTACTGACATCTCTAAACAGGTATTTCATCAAGCAAAAAGGATGACTGTGGTGATTCGAATATGCTTGTCCCAGGGAGTGGCACTTTCAGGTGTTGCTTTGTTGTAGAAGTTATGACTTTGTTGGAAGAAATATGTCACTGTGGGGTTGGACTTTGAGACTGTCTTCCTAGCTGCCTAGATCACAATATGCCCCTGACTTCCTTTGAAAGAAGATGTAGAACTCTCATGTCCTCTAGGACCATGATTGCCTGGAATCTGCCATGTTTCCTGCCATAAAGATAATGGACTGAACCACAGAACCTGTAAGCCAGACCCAGTTAAATGTTGTTCTTTATGAGTTGCCTTGGTCATGAGGTCTCTTCACAGCAATGAATATCCTAACTAAAACAATGACTTATTCTCTGATGATAGACAATGTCTTTCTTCGATCATCTGTATCATTGCCTGGTGGGCCCATGAGCAAAGAGACCGTTTTTACAAGGAAGGTAGTTATGCTTGGGCTAAACAACTTGTACTTCCACTCATCAAGGCTGAGCTGGATATGGTAGCTAAGTGTCAAATCTGACACCAATAGAGACTAACACTTATATTATACCAATCCTTGGCATAAATGGTCTGCTGGAATGTTTTCCAACATTGGAACACTTTCGGTATAGAAAGGGTGGTATTTTTTTGTCACTGAAGTAGAGTTATATTATGGGTATGTAATTTCTTTTTGTGAATGTAATCTTTCTTCCATGGACTTTGAATATACCATATCCATATTCATCATATTCCTAATAGTATTGCTTTTGATTTAAGAACTCAATTCACAGTCTAAAAGTATAGCTATGCGCTCACTGTATGGAACTCACAGGTCTTACTATATTCCTTATCACCCTAAAGAAGCTGGATTAGAAAGCACTCCTTGAATCTATGCTGGAATGACCTAATGTTTGTTTGTTTGTTTGTTTGTTTATATATAATGACATATATTCTGTGTATTTATATTAAATAAATGTATAAATATTTAGCACAATCATTGGAATTCAGTAATTAACAAACATATTTCTGTGTCCCAACATTTGCTTAATTAATTAATTTATTGACTTTACATCTATATCTCTGCCTCCGTTCCTGGTTCCCCCTCATGCAGTCTTCTCATATCCTCCTGCATCTTCTCTTCTGGGAGGGTAGAGCCCCTTCCCCCCAGTATCCTCTCACTGTGACACACCAAGTCTCTGCAGGTCTGGGAGCATTCTCCTACTGAGGCCAGAGAAGGCAGCCGAGTTAGAGGAATGCACAGACAACAGCTTTACAGTTAGCTCTGAATCAGCTTCAGTTGTTAGGGGACCCACATGAAGACCAAGCTACATATGTACATCTGCTACATATGTGCGGGGTGGGAGCTATAGGTCTAGCCCATATATGCTCTATGGTTGATGGTTCAGTATCTGTGAATCCCTAGGATCCAGTTTAGTTGATTGCTGCTCTTCCTCTGGAGTTCCTATCATTTTTGGGCCTCTCAATCCTTCCCCCAACTCTTCCATAAGAGTTCCCAAGCTCCATCTAATAGTTGTCTGTCAGTCAGCTGCTGGGAGGAGCCTCTCAGAGGACAATTATGCTAGACTCTGTCTGCAAGCATGACAGAGTATTATTAGTAGTGTCAGGTGCTTGCCTTGAGATGGGTCACAAGTTGGGCGCATTACTGGTTGGCCATTCCTGAGACTCTGTTGTTTCTCTGCCTCTGCATTTCTTATAGAAAGGGTAAATTTTGCTTTGAAAAATTTGCAGATGGGTTGGTGTCTCTATTCCTTCACTGGGGATAATGTTGCCTCTCCAGGTTCTGTATCCTCAATGCTCTGGGTCCCAGCTAAGGTCATCCCCATTGATTCTTGGAACTTTCCCATTACAAGTCTCTGGTATATCCTTGAGATGTCCCCTACCCCTCAACACTGCCAACTGAAGATCACCGTTCATTCTCTTGGTCCTGAGGCACTGTCTCCTCTCTCTCCCCACACCTGATACTGACCTCCCCACTTACCTTCCCATCTCCTCTTCTACACAAATATCTTCCTCCATCTGACTTCCAGGTGTATTTTATTCCCATTCTAACTGTGATTCAAACATACTCGTTTGGGCGTTTTTTCTTCTGTAGCTTCTTTGGGTCTCTGGAGTGTACCATGTGTATCTTGTACTTTATGGCTAATATCAACTTATTAGTGACTACATACCATACATGTCCTTTTTGGTCTGGGTTAGGTATATTTGTTTGTATTTGGTGTTTGTTTTAATTGATGATGCATTACAAGATAAATCAATAAATGAAGAAAAACATATTTGCCTAGCATATTTGTATCATGAACAGATATACATTTTAGCGGTTAATTGAGGAATACTTAGGGCAATACCAGTCCTTATTTCTATAAATTATCATACAGGCTTGTGAAGACACAATTGTGGAACCAACAAGGTGGCAGAAAATGGCCTAGAGATCTCTGGTATGATTCTCTAGAGGCTAAATATACTCTAAAATGGTATTTAATCTACAGTGCTGTTTTGCCATTTTGGGGTCCAGATACCCTTGAGATAACAAACTGCTCAGGCATGTCTGTGTTAACTAGGATTAGTGATCCCAATTACTCGGAAAAGTGATATAATCTCCACAATCAGGATAAAGAAAAATATATCTGAGTTTAAAGACATCCTTTTAGAAATCTCTTTGTATTCCCTTGTCTAAACTAAAACAACTCAATCAAGGCAGAATAGTAAATGGCACAGGCCATTCAACAATCAAAATGTGGGTCAGCCCTTCAGATGAAGAACTAAGAATTATTGAGGTATTTGCTGAAGGTAGAAGAAAAGAAAGAACTTTTAATACAAGAAAAGAGTTATAAAAGTTTCTAAGCCTGTGTGATAAATTATAGAAATGAGGATTGTTATTGCCCTGAGTATTCTTCATTAACAGCTAAACTGTATGTCTGTTCATGTATACCAATATGCTAGCCATATACTATGTTTTCCTACTTTTATTGATTTACCTTATAATGAATCACCAATTAAAATATCAGAACTTAAATGCTATGAAGTTTCAGAATGTAAAATAAAAAAGCAGTCCTTTAGGGTCTATGCTATGTAGTATCAGAGAAGACTAGTATAGTTTTGATGATATGAAGAAAAGTCCTATCATTTTAGGCAGAACTATCCCCCCGATTTTTGTCTCTGTTATGAAATTAAGCACGAACTAAGGGCATATGATTGGATGTTAGCTTGAATAAATTAGTCATGGTTTACCTTGATCATTAATATGGCTGGATGTAAAAAAAAATACTTCTAAAGAAGTATTAAGTTATCTCTTTTTTCTATTTCTTTATTATTTATTTAATTAATTTACATCCAAATCACACACACTCCTTAATCCCCATAGCCTCTCTCATCCCTTCTTTCCTTCTTTTCTAAGAAGGGAGAGGGTCTCCATGGGTACCAATCCACTCTGACATGTAAATCAACTGACATATTTGAACTATTCTCCCACAGAGAGAGCCCAAGTATGAGAAACCTAACTAGAAATCTGGGCTACTATTGCCTGACCAACTTCAGTCCTTATTTCTTCTCAGAGATTATACCCTGCAGTTGTCCCTACTATTGTATTTCCTGGATATCAGAATCCAGGTGCTTTATCCTCACAACGTGGACCAAAATGCAGTGATTCATCAAGAATCTTCTAGGATTTTTTTTAACAATTTAAAACTATTTTATTTTAATTTTTATTGGATATTTTATTTACTTACATTTCAAATATTATCCCCTTTCCCGGTTCCCCCTCCTGAAGCCCCTTACTCCATTCCCCATCCCCCTCCTTTTATGCGAGTGTTCCCCCAACCAACCACCCACTCCCACCTCCCTGCCCTGGCCTTTCCCTACACTGAGGCATCAAGCCTTCACAGGACCAAGGGCCTCTCTTCCCATTGATGCCAGATGAGGCCATTCTCAACTACAAATGTAACTGGAGTCATGGGTCGCTTCATGTGTACTCTTTGGTTGGTGGTTTAGTCCCTAGGAGTTCTGGGGGGTCAAGTTGGTTTAAATTGTATGTTCTTCCTATGGGATTACAAACTTCTTTAGCTCCTTCAGTCCTTTTTCTCACTCTTCCATTGGGATCTCCATGCTCAGTGAAATGGTTGGCTATGAGCATCCCCTCTGTATTTGTCAGGCTCTGTCAGAGCCTCTAAGGAGAGCTATATCAGGCTTCTGTCAGCAAGCACTTCTTAGCATCAGCAATAGTGTCCTGGGTTTGGTGTCTGTATAATAAATGGATCCCAAGATGGGGCAGTCTCTGGATGGCCCTTCTTTCAGACTCTGCTCTACACTTTGTCCTCATATTTCTTTTAGACAGGAGCAATTCTGGGTTAAAATTTTAGAGATGAATAGGTGGCCCCATCCCCCAACCAGGGTCCTTGCCTCATCTCTGGATTTGATCTCTACAGAATCTTCCTCCTCTTTGTTGAACATTTAAGCTAATCTCATACCCATTGGCTAACGGGAGCCTCTTGCTTTCCTGGCCTCTGGGACATGCTGGTGGCTACCCCCCCCAATCTTCATCCCCCATTGCTTCACACCTCTTTCAAATTCCTGGCCCTCTTTACATCATCCCCATCTCCTCCCATATCTGATCCTGCCCTCCTTTTCCACCTGCTCTTCCTCTCTTCCTACCAAGTCCCTCCCACCCTCTACCTTCCATGAGTATTTTGTTCCCCCTCCTTAGGACTGTAACACCCACACTTTGGTCCTCCTTATTCTTGAGTTTCATATGGCCTCTGAGTTGTATCATGGGTATTCCGAGCTTTTAACTAATATCCACTTACGAGTAAGTGTGTATCATGTATGTTCTTTTTGTGACTCGGTTACCTCACTCAGGATGATATTTTTCTAGTTCCACTTATTTACCTAAGAATTTCACAAAGTCATTGCTTTTAATAGCTGAGTAGTATTCCATTGCGCAAATGTACCATGTTTTCTGTATCCATTCCTCTGTTGAAAGATATCTGGGATTTTCCAGCTTCTGGCTATTATAAATAAGGCTGCTGTGAACATAATGGAGCATGTGTAGATTAATATTGCTAAGCATGCATCACTGTGACTGAGCAACTATCCCAATTGTGTCTTCTCCAATGCAAAGTGATTGTTCCATTCACAGGCCTCTATCACATAAGCCACTTTAATTAATTTCCTCTGTTACATGTAATTTAGTCTGTTTGGTTACTCTAACTAACCTGACTAAAATAACTGGTCATGTGTGCCTGAACACTTTGAATTTTATTGGTATCTTTTGTAGCCCTTATGTTTCTATATGTAATTTATTAATTTATATATTCCTTTTGTTTTGCTTAGTTTTATTTCTGCTTCATACATCACTTCATGTATTCTTTTTTTTTAATATATCACGCCTTTATTTTTCCAATTAATCATTCAAGCATTCAACAATATGTCCTTGATAGCAGAAAGTCCTGTATTTCCTATTGCTGTGTGTGTTCTTCTGTGTCGTTTCAGGTTGTTCAAATGGCTTCCTCAGACCAAAGGCTATCAATTATATATCCAGGGTAATTACAAATCACATCAGTCTTTTGGTCTATCACTTCTCATTAACATATGATGCCACTATCAAACTCTGCTCAGGTCCATAGATATTTGCTTGGTGGTAACATTTTTTTTAGTCCAGTTCCTACATTAGCTTCTTTACACACTTTGGTTTAATACAGGGAGTGCCTTGTTAAGAATATGAGTTCTATATCTTGTTCACTGGATTTGCAAAATATGGAAACAAGGCAGAATAAAACAATCAGAATGCCTAGCTACTATAGGATATATAGAAAATGTACACTGTTGTGATCTTTTTTTTTTTGTTTTTTTTTGTTTTGTTTTGTTTTGTTTTTTTTATTATTAACTTGAGTATTTCTTATGTCCATTTCGAGTGTTATTCCCTTTCCCGGTTTCGGGCAACATCCCCTCCCCCTCCCTTCCTTATGGGTGTTCCCCTCCCAACCCTCCCCCATTGCTGCCCTCTCCCCAACAGTCTAGTTCACTAGGGGTTCAGTCTTAGCAGGACCCAGGGCTTCCCCTTCCACTGGTGCTCTTACTAGGATATTCATTGCAACCCTACGAGGTCAGAGTCCAGGGTCAGTCCATGTATAGTCTTTGGGTAGTGGCTTAGTCCCTGGAAGCTCTGGTTGGTTGGCATTGCTGTACATATGGGGTCTCGGCTCCTTCAAGCTCTTCCAGTTCTTTCTCTGATTCCTTCAACAGGGTCCTGTTCTCAGTTCAGTGCTTTCCTGCTGGCATACGCCTCTGTATTTGCTGTATTCTGGCTGTGTCTCTCAGGAGCGATCTGCATTCACATTTTGATCATCCGTCTTGAGTTTCATTTGTTCTAGGCATCTAGGGTAATTCAAGCATTTGGGCTAATAGCCACTTATCAATGAGTACATACCATGTATGTCTTTCTGTGATTGGGTTAGCTCACTCAGGATGATAGTGACAGTTCCAACCATTTGCCTACGAATTTCACAAAGTCATTGTTTTTGATAGCTGAGTAATATTCCATTGTGTAGATGTACCACATTTTCTGTATCCATTCCTCTGTTGAAGGGCATCTGGGTTCTTTCCAGCTTCTGGCTATTATAAATAAGGCTGCGATGAACATAGTGGAGCACGTGTCTTTTTTATATGTTGGGGCATCTTTTGGGTATAACTTCATGTATTCTTTGCACTGTCATTTTTGTTCCCATTTCATTAATTGTGCCATGTTTTTAACATTCCTTCACATCTACTGATTTGGGGCATAGCTTACTTTTGTTTCCTAAGGTCTTGAGGAACTTCATTAAGTGTTTCACATGAGATTTTTGTTGGTTTCTTCATGTAAGCCTTTACAGGTACAAATTCTCCTTTTATCGACTTACGTTTTAATTTTATCTTTGAGGTGTAATTATAACACATCTCTCTTTTCTTACCCCTCTGTTAATGCTTCCATACACCCAGCCCTGTTTCAAACTTACCCACAACCTCTTTTTTAAAGCTAATTTTTATTCCATTATTGTATGTAGAGGTATGTACACACACATTCCTTTTCAAACTCTGTTCATTGATTACACTTTTGCAATTTTGTGCTTTCTGGTTTATTGAATTCCAGAACTTTTGCCTAGTTTTCCCTTATTTCTTGTTTTTTAAACATTCAGATTTTTATTTTTTATTATTTTTTCCACGTAGCTCTAAGAGCCATGTCTCTTTATTTTATTGTTTTTTTTGTTAATCATTCCATTTGTTTACATCTCAAATGATATCCCAATTCCAAATTATTATTCCACAAACACCCCATCCCACATCTACACTCTCACACCGCCTCATCTTTACCTCCATGATGGTGGTCCCCTCACCCTCTCCTGCCCTACCTCTCCAGCATAGTGGGGGCATCAAACTTCCCTGGGACCAAGGTTCTTCACTCTTATTGATGTAAGGCAAGGTCATCCTCTGGTACATATTTATCTGGAGTGTTGGATCCTTCCGTGTACAGTCCTTGGTTGGCAGCCTAGGCTCTGGGAGCACTTGAGGGTCCAGCCACCTGATGTTGTTCTTCCTATGGGGTTGTAGTCCCCTCTTGCTTCCTCCATGGCTCAATAATAAGTCAAGAACACACTTTTCTGTAAGCATGCTTATTTATTTTCAATTTTCCATAGTATTTTTTTGCTATTGATCCTACTATATTCCAAAGTGATTAGATATAAAAGAAGAGATAGCTCAATTTTCTTGTATTTGTTAAAAGCAGTTTTGTATCTAAAACATGGTCCATTTTAAAGAAATTTAACTGCATTTCAAAGAAAGGTATATATTGTCTACTTTTTGTTTTGAATATTTAGTAGATATTATTTTAATAATTTCCCTATTTTGTGATATAATACTGATTTTACATGGATGATTATTAACTAAATTACTTTTAATTGCTTAGAATGAATTACTGGAGTCGCACAATATCATTCTATTGAGGTGTTTTCATTGTTTTTACCATTCAGAAATAGTTATTTCATTCAGAAGACAGATAGACCAATGGAATAGAATTGAAGACCCAGAAATGAACCCACACACCTATGGTCACTTGATTTTTTGTCAAAGGAGCCAAAAACCATCCAATGGAAAAAGATAGCATTTTCAGCAAATGGTGCTGGTTCAACTGGAGGTCAACATGTAGAAGAATGCAGATCGATCCATGCTTATCACCCTGTACAAAAGCTTAAGTCCAAGTGGATCAAGGACCTCACATCAAACCAGATATACTCAAACTAATAGAAGAAAAAGTGAGGAAGCAACTCGAACACATGGGCACTGGAGAAAATTTCCTGAACAAAACACCAATGGCTTATGCTCTAAGATCAAGAATCGACAAATGGGATCTCATAAAACTGCAAAGCTTCTGTAAGGCAAAGGACACTGTGGTTAGGACAAAACGGCAACCAACAGATTGGGAAAGGATCTTTACCAATCCTACAACAGATAGAGGCCTTATATGCAAAATATGCAAAGAACTCAAGAAGTTAGACCACAGGGAGACAAATAACCCTATTAAAAATGGGGTTCAGAGCTAAACAAAGAATTCACAGCTGAGGAATGCTGAATGGCTGAGAAACACCTAAAGAAATGTTCAACATCTTTAGTCATAAGGGAAATGCAAATCAAAACAACCCTGAGATTTCACCTCACACCAGTGAGAATGGCTAAGATCAAAAACTCAGGTGACAGCAAATGCTGGTGAGGATGTGGAGAAAGAGGTACACTCCTCCATTGGTGAGATTGCAGACTGGTACAACCATTCTGGAAATCAGTCTCGAGATTCCTCAGAAAATTGGACATTGAACTACCTGAGGACCCAGCTATACCTCTCTTGGGCATATACCCAAAAGATGCCCTAACATATAAATAAGACACATGCTCCACTATGTTCGTAGCAGCCTTATTTATAATAGCCATAAGCTGGAAAGAACCCAGATGCCCTTCAACAGAGGAATGGATACAGAAAATGTGGTACATCTACACAGTGGAATATTACTCAGCTATCAAAAACAATGACTTTATGGAATTCATAGGCAAATGGAGGGAACTGGAAAATATTATCCTGAGTGAGGTAACCCAATCACAGAAAAACACACATGGTATGCACTCATTGATACGTGGCTATTAGCCCAAATGCTTGAATTACCCTAGATGCACAGAACACATGAAACTCAAGACGGATGATCAAAATGCTAATGCTTCACTCCTTCTTTAAAAGGGGAACAAGAATACACTTGGCAGGGAATAGGGAGGCAAAGATTTAAACAGAGGCAGAAGGAACACCCATTCAGAACCTGCCCCACATGTGGCCCATATATATATTCAGCCAGCCAATTATACAAGACAGATGAAGCAAAGAAGTGCAGGCCGACAGGAACTGGATGTAGATCTCTCCTGAGAGACACAGCCAGAATACAGCAAATACATAGGTGAATGCCAGCAGCAAACCACTGAACTGAGAACGGGACCCCCGTTGAAGGAATCAGAGAAAGGACTGGAAGAGCTTGAAGGGGCTCAAGACCCCATATGAACAACAATGCCAACCAACCAGAGCTTCCAGACACTAAGCTATTACCCAAAGACTATACATGGACTGACCGTGGACTCTAACCTCATAGGTAGCAATGAATAGCCTAGTAAGAGCACCAGTGGAAGGGGAAGCCCTTGGTCCTGCTAAGATTGAACCCCCAGTGAACGTGATTGTTGGGGGGAGGGCAGTAATGGGGGGAGGATGGGGAGGGGAAGACCTATTAGAAGGAGAGGGGGAGAGGTTAGGAGGATGTTGGCCCAGAACCCAGGAAAGGGAATAACATTTGAAATGTAAATAAGATATACTCAAGTTAATAAAGAAAAAAAGGAAAAAAATAGTTGTTTCATAAACACGGGAATGTTTCTGTTTGTTGTGAATGTTTGTTTGGAATCATATTGTGTGCTGTGCTATACCTTTAATTAATATAAGGTGTCTTCTATTTTCCCTTCTTTAAAAAACTGGGTTGCAATATACTATGTTCAGTATCCATATGGCTACATCTGTTTTCATACCACCTTTATATGTGTGGAGTGTTTTATTCCTGCTTTTACCTTTTAAAAAAATTATTTTCTTAGTTATTTTATGTATTTACATTTCAAATGTTATCCCTTTCCTCCCCCTCTCCCATATCACTACCCCTCCCCTCTGCTTCTATGAGGATGCTCCCACTCCCACCCACCCACTCCCATCTCAACGCCCTGACATTCCCCTACATTGGGGAAATGAGACTTCACAGGACCAAGGGCTTCTCCTTCTATTGATGCTGGGCAATGCCATTCTTTGTTACAGATTTGGCTGGAGCCGTGGGTCCCTCCATGTGAACTCATTGGTTGGTGGTTTAGTCCTTTCGTGCTCTATGGTATCTGGCTTGTTAATATTGTTGTTCTTCCTATGGTGTTGCAAACCTTTTCTGCTCCTTCAGTCTTTTCTTTACTGTTCCACTGGAAACCCCTTGCCAGTCCAATGGTTAGCTGCAAGCATCCTCATCTGTATCAGTAGGGCTCTGGCAGAGCCTCTCAGGAGAATCCATATCAGGATCCTGTCAGCAAGCACTTCTTGGCTTCAGCAATAATGACTGGGTTTGGTGGCTGCATATGGGATGGATCACCAGGTGTGTCAGTCTCTCAATGACCTTTTCTTCAGTCCCTGCTCAGTCTTTGTACCTGTATTTCCTCCTGTATTTTGTCCTCCCTTCTAAGGACTGAAGCATCCACATTTTTTGTTTCCTTCTTCTTGAGCTACATATGATCTGTGAATATTTTTTTAGTTATTCCAAGCTTTTGGGCTAATAGCCACTCATCAGTGAGTGCAAACCATGTGTGTTCTTTTGTGGCTTTGCTTTTCTTATTTCTATGTGACTCTTGAGGGCAACAATACTTAGCCTCTATATTTTAATCCAATCTATTTATCTACATTTTTATTGGGGATTTTTGCTCATTAAATTTCAGGTACTAGTAAAATGTGTATTAATTGGCATTACTTTTATGTTGCTGTTTTTCTCCCTTTCTTTTGTTTCTTTTTGTTTGTTTTTTTCTATTGCTTTGTTATAGTTTATACTTTACTATGACCCAGTCACTTTGTTTAGCCTTCTCATTGGTAGGCAATGTTCTCCTCTTTTGCGACAGGCAGTCAGGGAAAGCATAGGAGACATGATAACTGTGCCCTGAAGGGTGGCCTAAAATCTTACAAGAAAAACACAAGACAAGCAGCTTACAAATAGTAAAAGTAATAGTCAACAGAGTCGGTCTTTACATGGTCACATTTATGTAGGGTAGGCAACTGTGAAAGGTACCCTGATTCCTGGTGGAGATAGCTCGAATCCCTGATGGCAGGTACATTTCCATTATTGCACGAGATCAGGGCCTTCTCACATACCTGCAGCCCCCACCGCCCCCTGTAGAGAGGTTTGAGACAGACTAGTCAAGTAGGGCAATGCCCCAAGCACCTGTTCCACTGGTGAGTATGTGACCACAGGTCATGCAGGCTCAAGACAGATAAGTCATAGAAGCAGGACCACACTGCTGAATATGTAGATGAGGTCTTCCCACATTTTCAGACCACAGCAATAGGAAGTACCTGCTGCCAGACACTGATGGCAGATCCCAAAACTGTATTTGAGAATCATGTTCGGCTGGACCTATCCCCGCCGCCAGTGTAGGGGAATGACAGAATGTGGAGGTGAGAAAGGGAGTGGTTGGGAAGGGGGGGGGCAACCTTATAGAAGAAGGGGGAGGGGGAAGGAAAAGGGGGCTTATGAACAGGAAACCAGGAAAAGGAATGACATTTGAAATGTAAATAAAAAATCCAATAAAAAAAAGAATCATGTCCAAAAAGATTAAAGGTGTGCAGGAAAATTATTCCATCGTCTGAGAGCTTGTCATAAATGCTATACACTGAGAAGAGATCTGCTCTCCTGAAATCACTATCAGAAGCTCCCTGTACTCTTTGCCAGCTAGTCAGTCTCCTACTGGCTCATCTAGGCTGGAGCAACCGAAGTGGCAGTGGCAGAAAGGAGCAGAACCAGCAGTGGGGGTGGTGAAAGCTGTTCCCCCTCCAGGCCTGAGTTCCCTTCCCCTCACCTGAATCCATGCATCTAGCCAGGCCAGAGATTTCCATGAGGAGCCCCAGGCATGCAGCCCGACACCTTCATAGGCACATCTGTGCACTATCTGTTTTCTATCACTTCTCTGATTAAGTACAGGTGGTATTCCTATCTCTAGGCTACCTTATATTTCCTTCTACTTATACTTGGGGTTCTGTTCGCTGATGAGAGTTCAGACTTTGTTATCATAATCCACATTTTCCCCAAAACTGAAGATCATGAACCATATAGCATGCATTTTGAATTAAAGAATGTTTTTGTTATCCGTCTGTCTGTCTGTCTGTCTATCTGCTACCAGAAAGCTTTCCTTGATGTACCTGAGACATTACTTTCTTTAAACACTTTCTACAGTGTGTTTCATTGTCTATGTGCAAGTCTCATATTGGTATGGGGTCTCAACAAGATTTCAACCCAATGTAACACTGAACCGTATTGACTCAAATGTTTTCTTTTTGAGTGAACCAAATTTGGCAGGCCAAGAGTCAGTGAATACAGTCCTTTGATATACCCTGACTTTCCATGCAGTGTGCATGAAGGAACTATAGTTCCCTCTATAATTGCCTAGCCATCAACTCAATCACCATTTTAAAATGATTTCTTGGACTGGTGATATGACTTAGAGGGACAAATCACTTGGCATGAAAGGCTGAGATGTTGAGTTCCACCCCTAGAGCCTTCAGTGGAAGAAAAAAAATCAACTTCTGAAAAACCTGAAATGCACTACGTGCTATCTCACAAGTATCCCACACTCAATGTACACACACACACACACACACACACACACACACACACACACACACAAGCACACACAAGCACACACAAAGACACAATTTATTTTCAAAATAACTTAATCTTGTTTTTGTCAGATGTCTCTCCCAACTCTGTAAATAACATGGAACTAAGGGTAGATGAATTTTTTTTAGAGTTTCATAGGTTCCTTTCTTCTTTAACCAGTAGTTCCAACCCTTTCACACTAAGAGCAGAGCACTCCAAGGCTGTGACTGAACACTCTGGGTGAATTCTAGTGGCCATGATACTCTTTTCTTCCTCTTTCTACAGTTCCCCTTTTCATCTCTGTTTTATAATCTAGTACTTTCTTCCATTCCCTACTACATAGGATTGTTACTCTCCAATTGCCCTTCATTTATTATATTCCATATTCCAGCAAATTCCAGTAGCCAGAACAGGGGTGTGGCTCACTCTCCTTTTTAAAAAAATTATTTAGTAGATTTTAATAAAAACCCTTAAAATAGGGGTTGCGGATTTAGCTCAGTGGTAGAGCACTTGCCTAGGAAGCGCAAGGCCCTGGGTTCGGTCCCCAGCTCTGAGAAAAAGAACCAAAGGAAAAAAAAATCCTTAAAATATGTAAGATCAATTACTTAAAAATATAATCTAAATAAATGTCATTAGTATCACTAGATGTTTAAATATTGCCCTTCAGTATAAACATATATATTTCCAGTAGTAAAGAATATCCTTAAATCTTAGCTACCAAGAAGAAAGAATTATAGCTCTCCTTTTCTAAATATATACTGTATTATGGATACATTGTAAGTCATTATATTGATTTCTTCTGACCTGAGGAATGAAAGGTAAACAAATTCATGTCCATTAATCTGTTAGCTTTGTTGTGTAAATTCCTTCAATATATCTGGTTTGCCTTTCTAATTCATGAATAGGTCAAGTGCAGGGGATTTTTAGATAAAGAAAATAAGGTTTTTATGTATTTGAATTTCTAGTTTTCCACCGCAGTTGCTCTTAGGGGGGAGTAAAGAAGGTAAATACAGAAGAAGGTAGGAGAGGGTAAAAGAACCTAGCTAGATACAGTGATGTAATTGGAGAAATGACAAAAGAGGATCTCTTTGTAAGGAAGGAAAGGAGGGAAATATAGAGGAAGGGATAAGCTGGATTAAATAACAAATGGGAGTCTGAAAAAAAACAAGTAATCATAGTATGAATTATTTACCTAATACTATAGTACATGTAAAAAGATAAAGATACATAGATAGCATCAATAAACTCTTCTCATTTGTGCTGGTGATATTCCCTCCAAGAGTCAAAGACCACCTGATAAACACCCCAATTGAAGACAGACAAAGCCCTCTTTTGTTTTATAAGGCTGGGATATTCAAAAGACTCCCAGAACAAAGAGTCTATTACTATCATCCCTCATTAACCCCCAGAAATGGAAGGTCAATGCCTCTGATATTATGTACCTCAGGAACACCAACCAGAAAACCTACAGCACGAACTGACTTGAATGCTTTTCCTCTGAGGGCTAGCTTTCATTGTATCAGAAGACATCATGGAAGTATCCAAGCAGAGAGGCAATCAACATTCCTAACAAACTATCACATGGATGAACACAACAGTGGCCAGCATAGCACAATATGGGTATAATAGGGGCACTCCTACTTTGAACATAATAAATGGCATTTTAATTAGATTTCCACCGTTAGTTCAACCAGGAGAAACCATGGCTGTTACTGGAAACCTAGATAACTACTCAGTGGTTCCTGGATGAGTATCTATGATTCTGTAGTTGAGAGTCCTTCATGCACTTTAAAACTAATTTCCGTTTTTTGAGATTACAATTACAACATTTATCCTTTTTTTTTCAAATTCTTCCATTTATCTTTCAATGTTCTATTTCAGATCTAAGGCCTCCATTTTACATTAACTGTTGTTCATATGTGTATTGTAACAGTCTCAATATTCTTCAAAGGTCCAAATTCCTTCTTGAGACTTGAGACAAGTTCCTAAGTTTGCTCCCCACCTCAATAAAACCAAATTATATATTTCCAACAAATAGTTATTTTTTTCTGTTCTCCATTACTTGCCCCTATACTTTGATGCACAAATATATGCAGCTTTTGCATGTTCTGACAATTTCTTCATTGTCTTTGTACATATTTCACTGCAGGCGATGTTCCTAACCTAGATATCATCTTCAATTCCCCAGGATGCACATATGAGTATTCTACTTGTTTAAGTTCTTATTTTTAATCCATTGTAATTGACAGATAGCACCATTCCACGAGTTACTCCTACTTCATCTCCTAGGGCATGACTGTGTCCTGGTTTGCACAGAACAGTATAAATCTAACATAATGAAGCCTATGATTTATTTTTTCGTTTCCTCTACTGATCCCTAGTAAGCAAGCCCCAGAAATAAATAATCTTCAGTCTCCTACTGAGCAATCCTGAAATCACTCCCAAGGACCAGATGGGTAGATATTCTTATCCCTCCTAGAAAAACATAGAGACTCAGTGGACTAAATAAAACTGCTTTTCCAGTGTACCTTCTTAAAAAAATCATACATAATAATTTACCTTTCCATCCTCACAGTAAATAGAATTGCAGAAAAATTGCCTCCATTTTTTAATGATTTTTGCAAGGACAAAGCAGAGTGCTAAAAGTATAAAAGTATACTTCTGGAAATTTATATGTGTAATTTATCCTTCAAAATTTAATTAATGATTTTCCTCATGTGGGATTATTTTCTCCCTGGACTATTCTTATAATCTACTTAGTAAATGATTAAATTATTTAATGTACCCTCACATTCAATCAATTATTTCAACTTTTAAAATAAAAATGTAAATCTATCCTAACTACTCTCTCTTGACACAGGCATAAATAATGCAATACGTCTTTTCTGTGTGGAGTGAACTTCTTAAAAGGTTGGTTTGTGACTGGGTTACCATTATTTTTTTTTCTGTTCTCCATTACTAGCCCCTATACTTTGATGCACAAATATATGCAGCTTTTGCATGTTCTGACAATTTCTTCATTGTCTTTGTACATATTTCACTGCAGGCGATGTTCCTAACCTAGATATCATCTTCAATTCCCCAGGATGCACATATGAGTATTCTACAAAAATGACTGTATAAATCAGAACTCAACAATTGCAAATAACAAGATATCAAACTGAACTGGATTTAGTGTCAATAAATTCTATGAATTTGTCAGACAGTTGGTTTCCATATTCCCTCTACCTCACTCTAACCTGAACTAATACATCTATTTTAATTCTCATCTTAAAGAAAAGCAATACAGTGCTGTCTTATTTCCTGTTTATTTGCCCAATGGTGTTAATTTCCCTATTATTAAAATTATATCAACCTTAATACATCTCAGCAGGAAGCGAGGGAGAACACACATATACATGGAGAGAGATAAAGACAGAGAGAGAGAGAGAGAGAGAGAGAGAGAGAGAGAGAGAGAGAGAGAGAGGATAACATGAGCAAGTGAACATCTATAGAATGAAGCATTTCTGTGTTTTGGACCTATAATATGAAGGTAGTGCTATTTATAAAGTATGGTTTTCTATAAAAATAGGCTCATATTGATTTCTATGACTTTACTTTTTTCTACTCTAAGCATCTGGGGAATAATATTATTGAGTTAAAACTCAGCATTGTGACATAGAGAGGTGACTTTAGTTCAGTAGCAGCTGTACCAAATCTCTTCTGAGTAAAAATACATGGTATCATAAATCTCCAAGTAAGAAACATTTATTAAAGGTTTTGTGGCCGGGTATTTTCCATTTTTAATCTCTATTTTCTGGCAAAACCAAACAAGGACTTAGACAAAAATTGTTATGGTATTTACCATAAAATAAAATATTTCCCTATTGTGAGATTCTTAAAAGTACATGTAAATTTCTTTACACTAATAGCACAGTTTGTTAACATAAAACTTCCCCAGAAATAATGAATACATTTATTTTAGGGTTCTAATTTACATTAGTGATTATATATACATATATGTATATATTAATATCTTTTAATTTTAACAGTAAATTGTGTGCGTGTATATACAGGGTTGTATACATTTTACTTGAGTCAAAATTAATCATGAATGGAAAACATATAAAAATCAGGAGCTGGGGATGATGATGATTCATGATGACATTTCAAAATATCTACTTCTAATAAAAAGAAGACATAAATTATCACTGTTTTGTCTTTAAGAGCTACTAAACCCTCCACCAAAAAAAATTAGAATTGTTACACCAATTTCCAGCAATATTTATAACAATAGCATATAAAAACTAGTATATCTTCCACTCACAACTTACAAACATGCTGAGAATGAAAGCAAGAAAATAGTAACATTCATTGGAGTTTCCACAATGTCCCAAATAATGGACCTATCCAAATAAGGAAAGAAACTCTAAAGTGAATACTTTAAAACAAAGTTAAATGAAATTCTCAGTTCCATCAATAAACACTTAACACACATAAGCAATGCACTGAGCTTTCAGTATGTCATCAGCATGTTGGCACCCAGCAAATTATTTCATGATCACCTAGTAAGAATCAATTACTAAGACAGAGATGAGAAGGAGTCTGAGGTTAGTTACATCATTGAATAAATAACATCCACTAGCATATGATGGACAGGAAGATCATGTGTGACACAGATTAACTGACAAGAAACAACAGAAAGGAAAATATAACACAGACAAGTTAAGATTGCCAACAGATCTCTCTCTCTCTCTCTCTCTCTCTCTCTCTCTCTCTCTCTCTCTCTCTCTCTCCAGTTTTCTCCATCTCTGTCTGCCTCAATACCCCAATCAACCTCTCATGTGAGAAAAAAAATGTCAACTGAATAAAGGAGTTTCCATTGTTCACCTAGAAGGATTCACTTAGAAGGAGACAGGTGAAGAAAGAGAAGTAAACACTTCAGTGTTCTATTGGTGTGAAGATATCATGATACAACAACTCATTAAAATAATGCATTTCACTGGGCTAGAAGTTTAGTCCATTATCACCTTGTTGGAAGCATGCCAGCAGGCAAGCATACATATTATTGGAGAAGTGACTGAGAGTTCTACATCTCCAACTATAGGCAGCAGAAAGAGACCAACTCTGGTCTTGAAAGGCCTCTTTGAAACCACAGAGTTCACCTGAGCAGTGTGGTGATTTGAATAATAATGCTTTCAATAGACCTATAGGTAGTGACTCTAGTAGGAAGTGTGACCTTCTTAGAGTAGGTGTGGTCTCATTGGTTGATATGTGTCACCTGGGGAGGCATGGGCTTGCAGTTTTCAAACCTTAAGCCAGATCTAGCGGCTCCCTTTCTCACTGTGCGACCTATGGTTCCAGATGTAGAACTCAGCTACAACTCTACCACCATGTCTGCTTGTGTACTACAATGATTTCCATCATAATATAATAGACTAAACCTCTGATCTGCAAGCCCCAATTAAATGCTTCCCTTTATAAGAGATAATGAAGGTCTCTGGGAGGGATGGGGGGATCATTTGAGGTGTAACTAAATAAAATAATTCAGAAAAAAAGTTGCCATGGTCATGGTTTCTCTTCACAACAATAAAACTCTAACTAAGACACCAGGTGACTCACTTCCTCAAACAAGGCTGTACTTTCTAATCCTTTCAAATAGTGCCATTCCATGGTAACCAATTATTCAAGCCTTGGGGGCCATTCTCATTCAAACCACCATAGAAAGATAAATGTGAAAAATATGCAACAAAAATATAATTTAGGAAACACAGAAGATTTCCTATCAATACACACAAGAAGAGTTTTCCAGTGTGTTATGGGGATCCATAAGCCAGCCACTGTCATTGTGACATAAGTAGACTTGAACAGCAGTTGTAGAAAATGCAGACAATGAAATGGAGCTATGGACATGGGCTGTGTCATATGGCAGCTATAGACCAGTATGGGGCTTTGTGATCACTCTAACTCAATTTGGAGCTATGGATTAAAGAAGTGTCTGAAGATAACTATACAGAGTGGCACAGGCACACTTGCCCAAAATGAAGAAGGTCATAGATTTGTTTCACAATGCTGGGAGAAATATGAAGGGGGAAATGAGAGAGTGAGAAAGAGAAGAATAAAAAAGTAGAAATGGGGGCAAAAGTGGAAAAAGTGGAGTTAAAGAATGTAGAATGGGGGCAAAGAAGAAACAGGAGTAATCCATTAGACAGTAGCTGTTCAATGATTCAAGTACAAGGTGGAGACTTAGAAAAGACAATGGTGGGGGGCATTCTTATTACATAGCTCCTTTGGGTCTGTACATTACAGCATAGTTACCCTGTACTTTACAACTAATATCCCCTTATAACTGAGTGCATACCATGTTTATCTTTCTGGATATGGGGTACCTTACACAAAATGATCTTTTCTAGCCTCATTCATTTGTCTGCATATTTCATGATGTCATTATTTTTTGTAGCTGAGTAATATCCCACTGGGTAGATACACCACATTTTTATCCATTCTCTATTTGATGGACATCTAAGATGATCCCAATTTCTGGTTATTATGAATAATAGTCTGGCTGCTATGAATATAGTTGGGCAACTTTATTTGTAGTATGGTGAAGCACCTTCTGTGTATAATACAAGGGTATACAAAAACTGGGTACTTTTATACCAGAACTATTATAGTCTGTTATTGATAATAGAACTATATTACCAACTTTCTGAGCAACTGCCAAGTTGATTTCTAAAGTCATTGGACATATTTGCACTCACGTCAGCAATGGAGGAGTGTTCCCTTTCTCCACATCTTTCTCAGCATGAGCTATTCCTTGAGTTTTATATCATAGCCATGCCGATGGGTATAAGATGTAATAAGAGAGTCCTTTTAATTTGCATTTAACTGATAACTAAGGACATTGAGCATTTCTTTTTTCTACATATGAATTTTTATTATGATCAGCACTGCACAATATAAAGGTAAGTTTTAAAAATTTTTCATTCCTTAAAATGATTCATTGAGCATTTCTTAAGTGCTTCTCAGGCATTAGAGTTCTCAGTTCAGAATGCTCTGCTTACCTTTGTACCCCATTTTAAAATTGGATCATTTAGTATGTTGATGTCCAATTCCTTGAGTTTTTATATATTTTAGATACCAGGCCTCCATCAGATGTAGGGTGGATAAAGATATTTCCCATTATTTAGGCTGCTGTTTTGTTATTTTGGTGGTGTCCTTTTCCTCAGAGAAGATTTTCAGTTTCATGAGGTCCCATTTATTCATTGTTGATCTTAGTGCCTGAGCTGGTCTTCTGTTCAGGAAGTTTTGTCCTGTGTCGATGAGTTTGTAGGCTATTTCATACTCTCGGTTGTAGTAGATTTAGTGTTTCAGGTTTTACCTTGAGGTTTTTGATCCAGGAAAACGGAAGCTATGATTAGAAACAAGCTATCTGGTCATACTAAGGGATGACCAGAAGTTGAGAAGCAATGATTAATCGATCTCTTTGAAAATAGCATCTGTCTGTGCCACTTTAGTTTGCCATTAGAAATACAAACCACTTATCAGAGTGTGATTCAAGATAAATTTTTTCGGGGTTGGGGATTTAGCTCAGTGGTAGAGCGCTTGCCTAGCAAGCGCAAGGCCCTGGGTTCGGTCCTCAGCTCCGAAAAAAAAAAAAAAAAAAAGATAAATTTTTTCTATGTATAGGTAGCTTACAATTAGGAATAGAAATGCCTTGGAGAAATGGCAGAGGGTGTCTACAGGAGGGAGTAAAGCAAGGTACTCTACCATGATCTGCTTAATCTCCTTGGAATGGAGTCAAAGAATGAGGAAAGACTAAATCAGGTTTGCTACAAGAGCTGAGATGAGACTGTAAATTGGATTTTGTTGAATGGAAGGGGAAGTAAAGATATATAGTTAGTCTACCTACTTCTCTGGCTGATGTGAGAATGTATATCTTTTCTTTTTGTTTAGTCTTCTCACAGTCATTCCATCCAGGCAGCAATTTCCCCTCTCTCCCCTTCTCTGAGTCTCTCCTTACTTCTTCTCCTTGCCCCCATATCCACCCCACATTTTCACTTCCTCCTAGAAAAGATCAGGCCTTCTAGGGACATCAACCAAATACAACATAAAAACCTACATTAAGACCAGGTTTGTATTTTCACAAGGGGGATGAAAGAAAGAACCCAGGAGAAGGAAAGCTCTCAGGCATAGACAAAAGAGTCAGAGACAGCTGCAGTTAGCACTGTTAGGTTTCTACAAGAACAATGATCTATACAACTAAAGAAAAGTCTGAGGTTAGAACCATACAGGTTCCCTGATATCTGTGAGCTTACTTGACTTAGAATCAGCTGATTCTGTGGACTGTGTTACCATGGTGTCTTTGATCCCTTGGGCTCTTGAATCCTTTTTCTTCTTCCTCCTCCTCCCCCCTCCTCTTCATCCTCCACAGGACCTCCTCAGCTCTTATTATTTTTAAAAATCAGATGTAAACATGGAAATGCCTAAAAGTGTTTTGGGCTATAGACATGAAAAGTGTTTCTCCATTTTAACACCAAAAGGAAATAGATAAATATGTCAGAAAATGCTTGAGGTTTGAGACACACTTACATTTTAGAAAAAAAAAATATGGTTTTCTTTGCATGATTAAATGTAGTTTTAAAAGCTACACAAAATACATCTTTTGACAAGAAAGTACTCCAGCTATGTTGAAAAGAAACAAATTTAAGTATCATTGACATATATTCCCTCATTTTCTTGTATCTCATAATTTAAACTCAGACAAGCTCAAAAACAATATGGGCGTCAGTTTTGGCAAAGAGAACTGAAAGAGTAGCCTTCTATTTCTTTCAAAGTTACAGGAAAGATGCCTGTAATGCTCAAAGAAAGCACAAACAACAACATCTGTACTTAAAATATCTCTCACATCAATTCTAAATTAAATGGTAAATAGTAATTCTTTTTCCCATTAGAAATGTTTTATGAGATATATTCTGATATATTTCTATACCCCTAAGTTTAAGTTCTTATTTCTCCATATCCTCTCTCTCTCTCTCTCTCTCTCTCTCTCTCTCTCTCTCTCTCTCTCTCTCTCTCTCTCTCTGCAGAACATTAAAAATAAGTAAGCAAACAGAACAGAAACAAAACTCAAGAAAACCCAAAATCAGAAACCATAGATATAAGCAAAAGAAAAGTAAGATTAAAAAATATCTAAACAAAGAAAAATGAAACAATATTCTACAAAAATATGATCCGACACTGATGGCCATATACTACTGGACAGAGAACCTTTTCTTAGGTGTGCTTACTATACCCAATGAGACACCACTGGATAATTTCTGTTTCTTAGCAGGTGTGTAGCTTATTGAAAAGGGATTCTTGTTTATGGGTAGAAATCCCTTGTTTACTTCCCAGGCTAAGAAGCCCTGGGACCTGGTCTGTCCTGACCATATGTAGCTTCTGTAAATTCTTCCATAGTCTCTATAAGTTCCCTTGGGCATCAGTCCTATCAGGTTTGGAAGTTAGTTTCTTTGGAGTCATCTCTCCCTTCTGATCCTTACATTCTTTCTGCCATTTTCAGGCATAGGCTAAAAATGAATCCTAAATGGAGGCTTTAATGAAGTCATAGAAATTAGGAGTGAGTGCTCCAATTTCTCTCATACCCATCGCATGGTCTAGTTATGGTTTTCTGTAATAGTTAACATCTGCTGTCAAAGGAAGCTGCTCTGATTATAGCTGAGTAAAGAAATAGTATATGCCTATAGCAGAATGTTGTTGGGCATCGTTTTATTTCTAAGTTTCTACATCAGAATAATAGTATATGATTTTCCTTAGGCCTGTGGGCTATCTAGTCTTTGGTTCTTGAATACCTAAGCCATGCCAGGCATACGTTCCATCTCATTGAGTGGGTCTTAATTCCATTAGACATTGGCTCAGTCCCATGAATTGAGTCTTAAATCCAATTAGAGAAAGGTTGGTTAGTCCCACAATGTTCATGCCACCATGAAAACATAATATGATGCAGTAAGGTCACCATTATAGTTTACAGAGCTTGTCGCGGTATGGATGGTTACTCTGAGATTGTAGCATACATTCTAGTATGAGGAACACTAATCAATATGGGGAAAGGCTCTAGTTTGCTACTAAGTCTACTTCTTCCTGTTCAAGGAGCTATGTACATATCTTCAGCAGTACAGACTTATTATCAGTTTTTGCAGCTCAAACAATGGCCTAGACAAAAATTTTGTGATGTTTGAGCCTTTTTCTGGGGACTTTTTGGTCAAAAAATCAACAGATGTAAGACAATTCTGACACTGGAATTTTCACTTTGTAAGAAGAGAGGAATAACTTGAATGATGTTCAAGGAAAAAGACTTCATATAGGTTTTTTTAAATTTCTGAGATGATCAATGTGCTGTTTCTGTACTAAAATGTGGTTGTTTTGATTTAGAAATATATGAAAGAGGCTGAGATATTTGAGTATTAACAGACTTCCTGTATTATATATATCATTGATCACTGGGAACATACTTGAGAATTGTAAACTTCCTACTTCCAGTTTGGTATCTTTGATTTACGATTTCAGTTAAATGTATGTTTTTTTTCTTTTCTTTTTTCTTTTTCTTTTCTTTTCTTTTTTTTCTGACACAATTTTATTGCAGTTAAATTTCTATTACTTGCCTTTGGAAAACACATCCTTAAGAGGGTGTGGTGGTGGGGCTTTTCCAGTTCTATTCATGACCTCCTCTCTCCCACTCAACACCCATTTTCAAATCACCTGTGCACATTTTGTTTCCTTTAGACGGGTACAGCTGTCTTTCTCCTTTTTTTTTTAAAAAGATATAATTCTTTACTTACATTTCAAATTCTATTCCCTTTCCTGGTCTCCTGTCAATAAACCCCCATCCCCTCCTCATCCCCCATACAGGTTTGCAGTGTTGTCAGGGCAGGAAAAAAGTATCTATCTCATTTGTTTGTTATGATTTTTAAAAGATAGTTTTTCATTATCTAGTCCAGGCTGATCTTGAGTTCTCTCTGTAAAACAGACTGCCTACTGTTCACAATCATCCATACTTCAGCCTTCTAAGTGCTAAGATTTCAACTTACCCCAACTTGCTCAGTCTGAAAATAATTTTGAGCACCATTGAATAGTGTTTGAAAACAAAACCCACATTTTAAAGATTACTTCTATGTCTTTACTACTCCACTTATTTTGATTTTTAATGAGGTTTGCTTATTTTTTTCAAGAACTAATCTTTTCAACTTCTTTCTACTAATGTAGCATGCAAAATTAGTCTTTCTTTCAGTGATTGTATTAGCTGTGTGCTATATTGTATCTTTAGTCATTTCAGATCAAAGTTTATCAATTTGTCTTTAAACATTAACTTCTATTTTTTGGTATTTTTTATTTTCCACTATTTAGTTGATTTTTTGTTTATTAGTTCTATTTATATTAATTTGAACTATTTTTATTTATTTTAAGAAATGTTTTAATTTTAAAAGTATTACATTACTTTACCTCCTCTGTTTTCTCTTTCAAGACCTTTCTTGAATTCCTCTGCTGTCCTATAGATAGCTTCTCTTTCATTATTGTTACACACACACACACACACACACACACACACACACACACTACACAATGTGTATACACAAGTATATAAATACAATCTACTAAATTTATTTTATATTTGTGTACATATAATTTAGGGATGACTACTTTTTATTTGAAAATCAGTAAGTCGACTCACATTGAAAAGGGAAATTTTCTCATTAGTTGCCCATAATTCTTCATTTAACCATAATTTTTCTGGATTACTTTAACCTCAGATATTTATCAAGAGTATATTTTAAAATTCTAATTTAATGTGAGCACATTTCTCCTAAGTGTTCTTTTGTTTTGATATCAGAAAATTTTGATATTCTGACTTTCTGTTTTTAAATTACTTCATTTTTTTTTCTGATTAGTCAAAGTTCTCGTTGTGCTTTTGGACACATAAAATAACATTTCTTTCTGTTTGTTGGATGAAAACTTATCCCATATCATTGGCCCCTGTAGCAGCTCAGAATATATCTGTGGCTTTCTATTAAAAAGAAACAGTAATAAAGTAGAAGGTATTGGGTCAGAGTACTTTACTATAGAGTTTGTGTGGCCCTAGTCATTATTTTCAGTGTTTTGTATTATACAATCAAATCATCAGACCCAATTTAGTCTCAAGGTAAAACCATGAGGAATGAATGCATGACCATCAAAAACTTGGCATCATAGAGAGAAATCTTAGAATTTGTAACTGAACACATAAAAACAAAGCAATTCAATCAGCCAGAAAGCATTGACGAGTGAGAGTCTGTACTTCCCTTCACTACGAGTAGCTTAAGCATGCAGATTATCTTCAGGCTCAATGTGCATTCTTTGCAACATTCAAGGAAACTCTGTAGTACGTTGTTCTTTTAGTCTTCTGACTTGCCCTTGACCTGTGCAGCCATAGAGTCCTCAGCATTTGCACGTGGTTGCTTTCTAATTGCAGAAGCTGGTTCAGCTGTATGTTCTTTCATTTGATAGGGAAAAAAAAATGTGTGCAGGCTATTTTTACCTCCTTCCAAATATCGACAACTCTGAGTCAGGGAACATACCATGCCCGTGGGACAGAGATCAGGACAGAGATAGTGAAACTCAAGCAACTTCAAACCACATGTAAACACAGCCAAGCAACTTGTGCTGAGTCAGTACTATTGCTCCCCTGAGCCATGTTACTGGAAGAATCTAAATGGAAATAGCAGCGGCCAGATTCCTGTTTCTTTCTAGCAAAAGCAGGATGAGTGCTAGGGTTTTGAAATCAGTGCTTGAGACGGAAGTAGATTTTCTACATTTGCAATCTGTCAGGTGTTTTCTTGTTTTCTGTGTAAAGACAAAAGAATTGTATAATAGAAATGCGCACTTCATGCTACAGATTACATTAAGTGTCATTTTATTTAATTATTCAATGGCATGGTCATTGCTACTGTGCATAGTGTTCAGTGTAATGCTGTCCATAGAGATGAAGGTCTATGCTTTATATTACATTCATTACACAGTTAATTCCTGCTGGATAGAAGAGGCTGGTCTATGCTTCTTTTGCTTAAAATTCATATTTACTCTTTGGAAATTTCATATAATAAACTTTATCTTTTTTTATGCCTCAAACTTCTCCAAGATTCCCCTGCAATCTTATCCATAGACTTTCATTTTCTTTTTCTTTATTTTTTTTTGCACAAGTACACAGCCAAAAGGAATACGCAAGCGCACACACAGACACACACACACAGAGAGAGAAAGAGAGAGAGAGAGACAGAGACAGAGACAGAGACAGAGACACAGAGATGAGAGAGACAGAGGGATAGGGACAGAGAGGAAGAGCAGAATAGCAAGGAGAGAGAGAGGCAAGGAGTCTGGTTTATGGTTTACAACCAGAGTACGGAACCTGCCCTGACATATAGTTGATATGCCTAATATCACTATATTAAACTCCTGTTTCCAAGTCATGTTTCCTATGTTGTCTAATATCAAATTAGAACACTTATATGCATTAGTATATGCTTAAAGGGGGGCATTTTATAACAAATAAGCTGTAGGTGAGTCATTTGCTTTCATAGACTCTGTTGATACAATTTTCTGGAGAATCATACAATAAACTGGACACAAAAATTTTAAAAAACTTCAGAATTGAGTTTAAACACATACTATCTATAAAAAATTGTTAACTTATAAACATATGCCATTTTACAGTATGACAACAACTAATAAATAATAAACTAATAAAATAATTTAAGCTTCTGGGGAAAGTTTTGCTTAGTAGGATATATTCCCTGAAGCTCTTCAATTTAGCCTCCAATGTAATTAATATAAAGCAGGCAGGAGTTATTTGGCAAAACAGCCTAACCTCATTCAGGAAACATCTCTCTGCAACAGTCTTTTATCAATACAGGTAACTACAATCAATCAAGAGGCAATGTCGTGGTGCCTAGTCCCTACAGGTAAGTCTGCACATCAACACCCTTACCCAAGGCTGAGGGACCATTGCAGAAGAGGTGAAAAGAATGGTAAGAGTCTGAGTCTCAGGAAGCTTGTAATGAGAATATGACTGCCAATAAGGTCAGAAGCTACATAGACATGCCAAAGTGGACGGGGGACAACGCCAAAGCCTCACCTCTAGGCAAAGAGCTCCAGGAAACTAATTAATGAGAACAGTTGGAATGGTCTTTCCCAGGAAGAGCACATCGACTCATTCTCCAATAAAAGAAGTCATCAGCCCTGAAAATATACATGGAATTAACATTGTACAGACTAAGCAGCATATATTCAGGAGAATATGTATATACATATATGCATACAACAACAGTCAATGAAAAAGATACCATGAATTTCAAAGAGAGAATTGAGGTGTACAAGGCAGTGTTTGATGGTAATAAAGCAAAGGAAAAAATGATGTAATTACATTATCTCAAAAAACGTGTTCAATGTATGTTAGAGTACAAATGAATGAACAGATTCCAAGGCTACAGTTCTTACAAATATTATAAAAGTGAATGATGTTGTAATGCCATTAAAGTATGTTTATGCATATGCTTATCCTAAATAAATAACCCCAGTAATGTTTTAAAGATATCTGATTAATGTCTAAACACAAGCAGATCCAAACACATTAATTAAATGTCAATTGTTTTTTAAACTAAATACAAACATTTGTAATGATAATTGAAGTTGAACTTGCTTTGATTATTTATTAATTCTGGTTGTCAAACATGGTAATTACTACAGATGAAGCAATGCCATTTATTATTCAAGTGGTTCCATTAGCCCACCACTGCTTGGCTGAATGGGAACTCCCTGCAAGGTGGTACTTCTTCAGTATATTTACTGCCTAGTGCCAGATATATTTAATTACTTGTTTCTGGGACAATTACCTGAGAAGATGGCCACCTGGAGAGTAAAGTTTTGGTGAAAGTAAAATAAAGGTAATTGGGCAAAAGAGATTTCCATCTACTATGGATAAAAACCCACTACACATCAATTATAACTCAAACCCCTTTTCACAGTCTCCAGGTAAGATCAATTTTCCAATGACAATCTACCCAGTTTCACCAACTCAGAGTCAGTTGTATATGTTGTGCACTTTCACAGCAGAAAATTCTCCTAGATTCACTGGTTTTTCTTTCTTATGTCTTCTCTTGGTCAGAACAGGAGATAATTTAGAGTCTAAGGCATTTTATATATTTTATTATGTACTTCAGCCTTACATGCTGGAAGTAATAGACTTTATCTTAAGAAGTTTTACATTTTGTTTTTCATTTTGTAACCAAATATTTAATCTAATCCACCTCAGTTTCAACCATGGCTACCTTATGAAGTATATCCAATAGAGACATGCCTGAGGCATGAGTAGGCGAACCAGGCTGTTTTTCAGAGAGGTGTAATATACTCAGCTCCTTCCTTTGTTCTGACAACATCAGACAGTGTCCGTCTGCATTTATAACAAAATGCTCTCTGGACTTCCCTCTGATTTTGCTTATGTTTTCAAAGCTCAAGAGAGTACTATGGATTAGAATATATTGTGTTCATATAATTGGTCTCACTTATATATTACTTAAGAAGTGGTCAAGTTTTTAAATTGTGTCTTGAAATCACACTTATCTATTCCTACTCATATTATAGCAGTTAAATGTCTTGAATGATGTTACATGACATGAAATTAAATCTCAAACGTGATAGCTGTGACTCTGAAGACTTCTTTTCTCCATGTGCCCTACTGTCTCCATTCATTTCACTTATAAATTATTTTATTGAAAACTTGAAATCTGAAATGTTTTCCACTAAACATTTGAAGCAATACTTTTTTCAACTAGAATGTGTTTTATGCTTAATTCTGTATATTAACAATAAAGTAAAATAATTTCTAAAATGTAGAACTTGAAAGAATATTTTCTGTGAATTTTAAACTAGGCCATATGCAAAAATGGTATTGTAAATAGATGTATAGGTTCTATTTCTGATAATTTGTAATCTAGAAAGTTTTGTCACTAGATAATGTTTGAGCAGTGCTTTTCACATATACAGACTTGGTTACTTGGCATACATTGCACTAGAGAAAAATCTCTTAACACTATCAAATGACATATCTGTAATACATGATGGAATGAATAATATAAAATACTGATTGGGTCTCAACAGAAGGAGTGAAACATTTGTTTTGTGTCTGGAGAAGTCTTAAAGGAACATTTAATTTCAACAATTTAGTAACAAAGTATTTTTGTTTAAGTCCAATCTATTTTATAATATAGCTTCTTTCTACTGTTCATTTTACTTCTTTTGTTGGTCATAAATATGAATACTATATCATATGACCCCCATTAATATACAGAAGGATCTACATTTGCATAAAATTCAACTGTAGAGATTACAGGCACATACACTCTTGTATAGTGGTATGTGAAATATGAGACGATGTAGTTTTTCAGGGTGAGTTTCTGGATTTAGATGTCCTGGGGAGCTATTGAAGATGTCTCATGTCAGATACCTTTCCACTTCTTCTGATCTTTTGTCAAATGAACAACTCGTTCAACGCATGCCTGACCAGAGTCATCAGGAGGCATTATATTACTTTCTCGTCTCTTATGGGGCTCTTACAATTAATTGGCAAGATACTTTGCAGTTAATGTATATATTTACCTCTTCTTTCAAATCTTTGTCTTCCCAAGGGCTAACACTTACTCATGACTTAAATTTGGACTCATAATTTTCCCCAAATCATCCCTCCAAACTGTTGCAATTATTTCTTTGCATAAAAGTATCATAAATGGTAAGTTTCAAGATTACTTTTTTCTTAATATAAAATATTAACCAACAGAATTGATGGCCATGGGTCTTTCATAGAAGTTTTCTGTGCATATTTAAATTCATCTTTCAATTATGTCATACAAAAGCATGGAAGCTGTGCTTTCCATTGATTATCCACTAGGATTAGGTACTATGTGAAACATTTGACCTATGCTGTTCCACCTGACCTTCAGAAAGTGCATAGTGAAACATTTACTGATGCTCTCATTCACAAAGAGAGAAATTAAGGTTTGTTACCTATTACAGCAGGATTATCTCACACCTATCTGATAATCCAACATCATTTGAGTTCCAATGTCAATTAAGTTCCATTGCAACTTCCTACTTGGCTATTATTTTTTTGTTTGCTCCTTGTACTAGATTGAAGTGCTAATTGTCTCAAGATTTGCCTCACACCTGGCTGAAGAAATGTATCTAGGCCATGCCTGCATTCCTTTCTTTTGTAATGGAACCACTTCATACTTTACAAGTTTCTCTCAGAGAAAGTGACAAAAAAGCATTTGCCATCAAATCTGACTTCAAATCCTTGGCACTCACATATTGAAAAAAGAGAATAGACATTTTTAATTTTCTTCTGACCTCTGTGTGACCTTCCCTACCCCATTTATACAAATAAGAATATTTAATTAATATTTCCTGCAGAGTTTTCTCAATGAGACTGTGCTTTATTTTTTCAATTCTGATGATTTTATGGGTTCATCATCTGTTTATGTATACTTCTCTGACTCTCACACTTTTCTATTGGCCTTTACTTGGATGCTTTTCATATAAATTTTCATCTCAGTGTCTTCTTGCGATCGACCTCAAACTAATGCTCCTATTAATGACAGCACCAAGCCATAAATCTGGCTCTGTCTGCAGAACGCTCTGATGTCCACACTACAGTAGTCAATTACAATTTGGCAAGCTTATTCTTATGCTTTCCCACCTGACATAGTTTTTCAATGGCAGTGAATATTGCAACCTTAAGCAGCAATGAGTGAGAAATGGCATCCAAGTATTATCTCAGAAAAAGTTGGCATTCAGTCATTCTTTTTTTATTAATTAATTTAAACACTTTATACCTCAATATCAGTCTGTCCTTTCTTCCCAGTGCCCTCCTTCAAACAGCTCCACCATTATGTAGTCGCTCTATCGCCCCTACCATTGTTATCATGTTACCCTGGCACATCAAGTCACTGTAGGGCAGGGTACATCATCTCCCACAGAGGAGAGACAAGGCAGACCAGTTGGGGGAGCAGGATCATCAGATTCAGGGATAGCCCTCACTCCACTGCTATCTTGGAAGCAAAAGAAGTTTCTTTCCTTAAATAGACACAGAAAAGGCTGCCTTTCAAAAGCCAAAGTACCATATATGTGCCTCTCAGGCTCTGATTTCCTTACATAAGGCCTAGGAGCAGCCACCGAGATGCATAACAAAATAAATGAATAACTTTTAGCTAGTTCTTGGCCTCTACTGCATCTTGTAACACCAAAAGCAATGGCTTGGATGACCCTTGTAAGTAAGCAGAGGCAGCAGAGATGGCACACCGCTAATCCTTCTTTTGGAACAGCCAGGTGAAACTCTAGACTGCTTTTGAATTCTTGATTGTGACATGGAAACAGAAATAGATATACAGACAGACATAGCATACATTTTTCTCTAGTCATTGAGAAGTAAGAGACTACTCTCAGAAGTACTTTTAAGATTATATTTTTTTAACCTTCACAATGTATTGAAAATAAATCACTTGAAGGATAGCATAAAATAAAATGATCTTCAAGTACATTTGTGTATCCTCTCTGCATGCTTAACTGTCTAAAATGTGTGGATCACAGTAAGAAATCTGGAGGAAACACGTGTCTTACTTCAAGCTGAAGAAAATTAAGTATTAGCTGAGGTTAGATCTCCAAATGGAGTGTGATGGAATATTTGGTGGGATAGATAGTAGAAGGAGATTGAGATGCGTAAGGCCCTCCTTTGAAATTATGGGATATATGGAACCATATGACTTGGCTTCATTTTTAAAGAGATTTCCGAAACGAACATAGTCATTAAAAAGTCACATTTGAGAGGAAAAAGTCAAATTTTAATATATATGTATACATATAAATATATGCATACACATATGAAAATGCACACACACATTTATATATGTATGGACACACACACAGACACACACATACACAGACACACATATATATGTACATATATATAATGCATATATATGTATATTTGATCAAATTTCCTGGAGTCTATGTGTTTTTCATTGTTTGAATGCAGAGTTAATAAAAGACATACAAATAAATGCCCTAACAAATTAAATGGCTCATAAAATCCTTCTCACTTTATTCTTTTCCCCCGTGGAGTTTCTGATTGTTTCATCGTGTGAGCTATAATTAAAATTATTATTAATCCTGATTGTATTAGAGTTAATTATTTCTATTTGAAAGTGTTTTTTCATCTAAACTATAGGATGTATATTATTCTGCAAGAAAAATATACAGTTAATCAGAGAGGTGATTTTAATTTTTTCAGGCATCTGCTTTAACATCTCAAAGTTGTTAAAATGTTCTAAAATTACTTGATCCACTTAGTAAATTGCAAATATTCTAAGAGGTAAGGGGTTTGTAGAGAGCGTTTGCAGCACATCATTATTCCAAGTTCAAGAGGGCAGAGTTGAATAAGATCAGATTGTGCTTTATAATTTAGGAGATGGCTAGGAATTTGATAAGTATTTAATACATAATTTTATTATTTTGTGGTAAGACAAATCTATATTCATGTTGCTGATGATGTTGATAAAATGTCATTTAAGTTTTTATTTGATTACCATAAAAAGTACTTTTTTGTCATTATATACATGCTTTACATAGTTGACCATATAATTTTTCACATGAATTATGCATAAAGTTAATGTATTCATTTTACCTCTCAATTGCTGCTCTCCCACCTGGTTCTCCTCTCACTAAGTCATTCCCCTAAACTCCCGTCCCATGGATGAGACTGTAAGAGACTCTAAGAGAGTAACTTTTAATATCACTCTCACAGGTTGACTAGGCTGTCATCCTTGATTGGTCCTCTTGAAAATCCCTGTGCTATAAAATGGGGAAACTACAATGCACGGTTCGTACTTGGAGCTCGAAGGAAGAGTTCATCCACAGAAACTCAGCACCTATTAACTAATGCTATGCCCAGTGCTTGGACTCCAGAGGTGAAGAGAACTGCCCATCTGTAATGGACTAATAATAACACAGAGGATTCATAATACACAGGGAGAGGGGTATAGTTAAGAGACAAAAAGACATGGACTTGAATCACATCATCTTGAAACCATGACCCTTTTCAGTATCATTCACATTTTAAGAATTGCCAAAAAAAAAAAAGTTACTCAAAAACATTGTCAACCCTCACTCTACTGAGCTGATGCATAGACTTTCCTCACCCCATTTTTCTGATGAAATTTCTAGCCTAAGTGTTAAATAGCACCATTTTGAAAGAAATAATGCACCCTCTGCTTCACTATACAGAAAACCTGAAGTCATTATATATAAGACAAACAGAGGGAAAGCAGTGGATTTTCTCAGGAACTCTGAACACATAACAAATTGAGTTTTTCTGTGTTAACTCATCTTTCAGAAAGAAAGTATATCCCAATGCTGGCAAAGTCTACAGAGGTGGCTTTACCTATTATAGGGGTTAAATTCTGAGAGTGGTATATATTGAGCTGGGTATTTCCCGATTGTGCAAAAAGAAAGAAGAAAGCAAGTTAGTAAAGTACAACTGCAGAAATAGCAAGTAGAATATTAGAAGAAAACGAACTATGGCATAACATTTATAGGACAACTTTCACATCTAATTCATTATTTAATTACAGAATGATGTGAGAACCTATGCTTCTAGAATAGCCCATTCTTTGAATTGCAATAGGAACTAATCCACTTTTTTTATTGAATCATTGCTAATATTAAAGCAGATAATCTCAGTCAAAAGCTCTTCATGAATGACAAGGAATATATAGAATTTCTTTAGGGTAATATGTGGCTCATAATAGGCATTCAGATGAATTCTGAATGAATAGATGGATTTATTAAAGGTTTTATAGAAATAGTCCATTCAATTATTTCTTTTGGAATCGAGAGCTAGCTCTGTTGGTGAAGTGCTTACTGTGCAAGCAGGAGGACTTCGGGTTGTCCCTGGAACCTGTCTAAAACTATTAGACGCACTACAGTAGATGGTAATTCCAACTCCAAACAGAAAGAGGCAGCAGAATTATGGAAAAACAAGAAAATTTTAAGTGTCAAATAAAGGCAAAATGCTGTTAATCTTACTACATTCTTGGCAAGAGAAATTACTCATATTTCTGTGATTGGCTAATTTTTCAACTTGTAGACAAAAGAAGTATAGCTTAGTCACTGAGGAAAAGCATATTAAAATGGATTTTAAAGGAAAACAACATTTTAAGAAGCACTGATAATTGAAAGCCTAAGAATTGTTGTACTGGGTTTTTCCCAATACCCTTTTGTATGTATAGACAAGAAATAGGATATCTAGGTGGCATACTGAAGGTTTAAAGAGACATAGACAATGATCTGAATTCAAATTTAAGAGACAATATCAACTGGGTTAAGTATCATAAACAAAAATACAAAACTACAAAAAAATGAACAAAAATCAATTACTCCATCTTTTCTTGGTACATAGAGCTGACAATTACTAAGAATTACTAAGAATTAAGTAACTAAGAATTACTTATTTTGTTTTTAGTATTATCTATTTATCATATAAAAAGAAATGTTGTAGTCCATTAAGAAGCCTGGAACAGCTATAATTTCTTAAATATTAGTTGTTTTCTATTGGTGCTGACTCTATAATTACCCTTAAGTCCAATGGCATATGCATTATCAGTAAATAAACAAATAAGGAGTTTTATAAAAGCTTTACATTCAGAAACTCACTGAGTCAGAGTTAAAACACTTGAATAAGGGTCTTTCATCAATGCTCCTGACATAGCATGGAGGTAAGCATGATACTGTGCCATCTTGAAGGTTCACCTTGAAGCCGAGGTGCGGAAGACCCCGGATGTTCATGGCCACAGCCCCTACATTCACCTTAGTGTAACCATTGTGCCAAAAGTGAAAGATGCTGAACAAAGAAAATACATTCAGGTCTTGATTAGCTGTAGATAATGCTTAACTTGGTGGGACATCGATTCCTCTGATATAGGTGTTCACAGATGTTTGTGAGCTACTATGTCAGTGGTTGGAACCAAATCTTGGTCGGCTGAAAAAGTAACAGATGTTCATTACCACTGAGCCATCTCTCCAGCCACATCGTTTTTATTCTAAGTGAAGATGTTTTATGTGTATGTCGTGAATACTACTGGGTACAATATGATGATAAGAAGTTCTAAACAGGGTTGGGGATTTAGCTCAGTGGTAGAGCGCTTGCCGAGAAGCGCAAGGCCCTGGGTTGGTCCCCAGCTCAAAAAAAAAAAAAAAAAAAAAAAAAAAAAAAAAAAAAGAAGTTCTAAACAAGGCTCCATCTGTAATCATGAAGTCACCTCATGCCCTGGTACTGCATTGATTCTTTCTTTTCAATTTCCTAAAAGTATTCTTTCCTCCAAACAATCACAAGTCTCATACTCTTAACTCGGAACTGGTACATTCTTTAGATCAGAAGTTTGACGAAGTTTAGTCAGTTATTAATCCCAATTGTTCAATGGAGTTAACTTCACTTTTCCATCATAGCGTTTAAAGCTGTTCCGAGAACAAAACTACTGACTCCTTGTTAGCTACATACAAATACAAATTTCAAGAAATTTGTCTTTCATTCAACTTGTTTGCAGTATCACATCAGCAGTGCTTCTTCCGCACCAGTGTGTTTCAGTCCTCTTTTGACTCATTCATTTTTTTTCAAAATATACTTTACTTCTAATATTCCAATGATTGAGTCAATCAATATAAATAGTTTGCATTTCTTTTCAGCCACTTTTGCACTGTTTTTCAACAATGCTGTTTTATATCCATCTCACTGAGTGTTAAAAATAATAGGCCCAAAGCACAATAAAGAATTACACTGCAGTGAGCAGCATAAAATTAGGATAGATTGGCAGGTAGCTTCGCATTCCAATACCTACAAAAATGTGTTCTGCAGTGGCCATTGCACAATTGTGCATACATAATCTCAAAGCCCAGAGCACATCTATCAGCAATAATTTCACGGAAGCAAGCTCTAGCTAATATGTGCAGAATCTTATATTACTTTATCAAACTGTCTTTGTGTAATTAGTCTGTCTCCAATGCTGGGTGTATAAATTAAGCATCTAATTTATCTTGACTGGCCTCCGGATTGCTTGATCAGTCTATTCTGCTTCTGTGCCTCTTTAGTTAATGCCAAGTGCTGCAAAGGGCCCTTTGGCAGCAGGGAGTGAGAGGATGCAGGGATTCTCTCCAAGGTCGCAGGCAATTTCAAATTTACTTATCACTGACACTGGGCACTGTGAGTGTCATTCCTTCCAATGACAGTGTTCTTCAGGGTGAGCACAACTGATGTCTCTAGTGACAGGTTACTTTGTGTTGTAGTCGGTGGATAGTAAATTACTGGAAATCAATCTGTAAAGTGAGGCTTATGAACAGAAATCAAATTAAAATAAAATTATGCTTCATTCTCCATTCAACTCCATTCCTCATAAGCCTACTTCTCAATAGCATAACAAACTGTACAACTTTAAGGGGCAAGTTACACAGCTATTCACTTCTGATAAAAACAAAATAACTCCTGTAGCCATAATCATTCCTCAAGAGCATTTAATTTGTTGGCTCTTGCATTATTGCTATCAAAACAAAATCTTGCAGCTTTATTGGAATACATAAATCTCTTTGATTTAAGCACACTTTATCTCTCTTTTTCTCAGATGAATTTGAAATGATGCGGAGTTAAAATTTTATGGGGTGATTTCTGGGGAAAAAGGCTGACATAATTTTCAGCTTGGGACTTTCTGTTCTGCTGACAACTCAGAAAGTTTAAGGGAAAACATGTTGCTTTCTGATAGTTTTTGTCAGAGCATATTTATTCTTTTATGGGGAATGCACAGTCAGAAGAGTTGTGTGTTCATTTGAACGTGAGTAGGCAGATAGATTTTTTTTCTTTTCTCAAGGTGACAGTGAATATGGAGTGGGATATTAAGATATCAAGTTTTATGAAATAAGATCTTTTAGACCATGGCTTAGGGATTTTTCTACAATTACTGATTATCCACCATGCTTTTGGAAACATAATATTTTATGAATTCATCATGAATCTATTGTAATTTCTTTGATTTTCACCTCATGTATTTCACAGTTTGTGCAGAATTATGTGGTGTGCTTGAAGCTGTGTTGCTTTTCCAAATAATGGACGATAGTCAAAATACTGCATCTCCATTCTGAAACCATCTTATTAGTATTAGAATAGTAATATCACATGATGCCTTCAAATTTGTAATAGAAACAAGAAGATATGCTGTACATGAATATATTCTCATCCCATGACCATTTGATGGATGCTTTGGTCATGGGATGTGAAGATATTCTATGTGGAGTTGTGGCCGCATTTGATGTTGCTTGATGATGAATAAGTTGTATATTTCTAGACTAGAATTATATAGAATTATAATATGTGAAAAAGTGTACATGAGCCAAAGATTTGAAACTGTAGATATAAATTAAAATCAAACAGATTAAGATGTCAAGCTATATAAACATGGTATACCAAATCTACATTTATTTTATATAGAATTATATAAGGAGATAAAGCTTAAATACCACTTATAACTTATTGGGTCTAATGACTAGCATTAGAAACTAAGACTCACAATGGGAAAACTTTCTCCCTAGATCATAAATCAATTTGCAACAAACTTAGAGTGAGAGCCTTGGCGACTCTTTCACTCTATCTTTTATAAATGTATTCTTCTCTGTATTAGATACTTGGTGGGGGATTGGCATTCAATGATAGGTGAAAATAGATATAATCTCTGTTTCAACTCTACTGTGAAAACCAAACATTAATCAAATGGTCACCCAAATAAAACAAAGTTAATTACATTGGATATCAATGATGAAGTGAGTAAAGGACAAGAATAATAAAGGAATAACTTACTATTGCTAACTTATGGAAGAAAAAATAAGTTCATGATAATGAACCAACTTGTATTCTTAAACAACTTTTTGTAAACATCATTAAAAACATATCTTAGAGAAAAGAAGTTCATCTATTATGACAGCAATTTCTGACTTCCCTAAGGTAAGACAAAATACTCTCAGTTCTCTCTCTTATTTGTGTATTTCTTCATGATGACTTCATATTTAATGATGTCTCTTCCTCACCAAGTCAAGAGAACATTGATGATCTTATAATGCTCATGTTGTATTTTTATACAGGTCATCTACCATATTTTTCTCTCAAGCTAGAGAAAGAAAAACAACAAACGTTGGCAAAAAACGAGTAAAAAGTCTCTCGCCTTTTGAGATATACCATGTATTCCTTTTCCTTACTCCCTGCATTTCAGCAAATTTGTTCATTGCTACTTAGCAAATATAAATCATCCTACTTCAAGTGAATGCACAGTAGCTGTTAGGATTCTCCAGCGTCAACTAGCCACCCCTCTGGTATTAAAGAAAGACTGACTGTGTAGGCAGGAGGGAGTTAATTTAACATCTTTCAGCCACCAGCTGCTTGAATTATTCCACAGATGATTTAAAAGAACATTTCGTGTAGTATGTATATAGTTCTACAAAAAATTCACTGCAGTTGGAATCCCATTTGTTCACTAGGGTAATTGTTAATCAATGCATAGTTTATTAGATTCCTTCCATTGATCATTCTCTGCTCTTTCACTTTCCTTCCTAAGAAAACAGTTTTAAAAAGAAAACTTCTTATACTCTATGTCTACCTTATGTTGTGTTTCCCACACTGTTGAGAAGGAAAGGCAAATAAATCGAAGTAAGATAAATCATATATTAGCATGAGGTCCCGCACAAGGTTCCAATGAGTCTACTACTAAAGAAATGACCAATACCAGTTGAAAACTCTTTTCAAGAAGTAAGATAATCTACATGTTTAGAAGATTACAAAATAAAAGATAGAGATTGAGATATAAAGAATATAGGGTCACAATCAATTAGGTTTTGAGCATGACTGAATAAAAACACCAGAAATCTTTCAATTTGTGGTAATTTAGGTCTGTTGGTGAGAGCTTACTAAGTAACACACTTAGCTGACTTATGCAGTAGCACAAATCAAGAGGCAACAAAGAGTACAATTTTCCAGAAATGATTTTGATGTGTAATGAGGTTTTGAATTGCTTAAACACTATTATTAAGAGGTTTGATGTGGGGAAAAGTTAGACATTTGCAAAATAAAGCGGTGAAGTGTGAAAAATCACATGCTCATAAAAGAAAAGACAGTAAAGAGGAGATCTATAACAATATAATACACATGCAAGTTATAAATGCATGCATAAAAATAAGTTCAAAAATCACATGTAACAAGAGAATGATCGACAGTAGCTGTTTAGAATAATTACCAGAAGTATTAGGAAGATGTTCAGAAGGGATAGGAAAAACATGGATCAAACAAGAGGTAGCTCTTATAGATCAGTGCAGGATTGTGCTGACAAGAATACACACAACTCACAACCCATTCATCCTTTCTAACAATTCCCCCTCTGTAACTATCTGTTGGACCCTGGAAACAGATAATAGCCATAGATTGTGTTAGGTCAATTGTGTTGACTATGTTTATGCACTGATCCAAATCGACATACATACACAAAAACAGAGGAGAATGGAAAATCCATAGCTCAGTGAATTCCGTGATTAAATGACCAGTTTTGTTGATCCATAATCCATATAAAACCTCAAATGCATTAAAAAAAATCACTATTGGGTATAATCATTACCTTGGTTGTTGTAAAGCAAAGCAGTGGGATCCAGAATTAATCCAGAGCCAAAAATGAAGAAAGGAGATAAATTAGGATGACATTAATGAAATAAAGAAGTCTCTCATATAACTACTGCAGGAGAAATAATGGTGTTTGAGATATGTAGAACACTTTGCTCTCCGTGAGGGCTTTCCAAGAGAAGTGATACTGGCCATACCCAGGATGTGTGCTATAGTAAGCATACTTCTGTTCTTGATTTCAGTTTCTATTCAAAACTGACAGTTCTTTTAGTTTTTCCATAAATCTATGGAGTTAAACACCTGAGGTTTTCACGTTTTAGAGGTAAAACTTACTGAAGTATATGAAGCATATACATGGCTCATAACCAACTCTACGTTATTTAAACAAAATAAAAAGCCATCTTTTACGGCAAAATGGTAGAGAAATAATTATTATACTGAAATCTATTTTAACATATCAATTACCCGTGGATAGTAAATATTGAAGATAATATATGGTCATCCATGTTCATGAAGAGGCCTTTAATTGATGAAAGTATGTGTGTGCGTGTGATACAGCTAACTTCTCTCAGAGTAATGAATTTTTTTTTTATTAACTTGAGTATTTCTTATATACATTTCGAGTGTTATTCCCTTTCCGGTTTCCGGGCAAACATCCCCTCCCCCTCGCTTCCTTACTGGTGTTCCCTCCCCATCCCCCTTGCCGCCCTCCCCCCCAACAATCTAGTTCACTGGGGGTTCAGTCTTAGCAGGACCCAGGGCTTCCCCTTCCACTGGTGCTCTTACTAAGATACTCATTGCTACCTATGAGGTCAGAGTCCAGGTCAGTCTTTAGGTAGTGGCTTAGTCCCTGGAAGCTCTGGTTGCTTGGCATTGTTGTACATATGGGGTCTCGAGCCCCTTCCAGCTCTTCCAGTTCTTTCTCTGATTCCTTCAACGGGGGTCCTATTCTCAGTTCAGTGGTTTGCTGCTGGCATTCGCCTCTGTGTTTGCTGTATTCTGGCTGTGTCTCTTAGGAGTGATCTACATCCGGCTCCTGTCGGCCTGCACTTCTTTGCTTCATCCATCTTGTCTAATTGGGTGGCTGTATATGTATGGGCCACATGTGGGGCAGGCTCTGAATGGGTGTTCCTTCTGTGTCTGTTTTAATCTTTGCCTCTCTATTCCCTGAAAAGGGTATTCTTGTTCCCCTTTTAAAGAAGGAGTGAAGCCTTCACATTTTGATCATCCGTCCTGAGTTTCATTTGTTCTAGGCATCTAGGGTAATTCAAGCATTGGGGCTAATAGCCACTTATCAATGAGTGCATACCATGTGTGTTTTTCTGTGATTGGGTTACCTCACTCAGGATGATATTTTCCAGTTCCAACCATTTGCCTACGAATTTCATAAAGTCATTGTTTTTGATAGCTGAGTAATGGGTAGTTATTTTCATTTTAGTTTTCTTGGATATTTTAGGTATTTACATATCAAATGTTATCCTCTTTCCCTCCTCTCCCATACCCTCTCCTCCCTCCCCCTGTTTCTATGAGGATAGTTTAGAAATTGCTATTTTCAATGAAGAACACAAAGTATGAAGTTTAAGTATATGTTCATTGACTATACTCCTTAATCTGTAATGTTTAGGTTATTCATATACAGTGCACTAACTAAGCTTATCACGTCCTAATCTCAAATAATCTAACCACTTAAAACTGTTTCAGAGAACTGAATTCCATTTAAGTAGATTACATATAGCCAGAAGTTTTTGAAGTATTAAGGATCTTTTGCAAAGATTTTAAATAATTGTTTAATATCTTTCCCCTGACTGCAAGAAAGTATTAAGCAATAATTTCAGGTTCTCTGCCACCAAATCTTTAAAAAAATAAAAAAAACCTAAAAGAATTTTTACAATGTCACTTTTGTGGCTATCACACTTATAATATCCACTTCAATTACATACTAAGTGGCAAACATGCATGTAAAGAAGCACTTCTGATTTGAGTTGAAGAGATATAAGAAAGACATCAAATAATATAAGCATACAAAGGAGGAACTGATTATTTAAATACCATTTGCATTGAACCCTATTCTATTCGTAGGCTAATTTTAAAATGGGGAGCTTACATCACAGGACCATGTCAGAGATTAGGGATATGAACATTTGGAACTTTGTAACAATTCCAGGTAAAACAGAGCAATAGACGATGTGTAGGACTATTCATAGACTGTCACTTTTCCCTTCAGGAGTAACAATAGTGAGGGAGGAAGTGCCACTTTGGAGGAAATTAAACCAGGTTTCCACGCATAGCTTAACACTAATCAGAAGTGTGTTTGGATTCTGCAGATAAAGCAAAAAAAGAAGTCACTGTGAAATATGCTGATTTGACTACAAAGTAGTTGGTTTGATTTTTCACATGTACAACAACTCCAGCTGGTTAACAACCTGAATTTGAAACTGACACAACTTGTTAGGTGTCTCCTCAATGGAGCCGGAAGTGTTTTGGACTGAAATGCCAATCTGATTCCAAGGTAGCTTAGTGGTCCTATCAGATGGAGAGAGAAAATGAGAAAATCAAGTAAATATAAAAAGAAATGATGTGATCTTGATCAGGATCCAGTGAGAGGCTTAAAAAGATCTGCTAAGCCCTTTAGGTTTGGAGAGTGTATGTGGAATGGGAGGCACTGTTAGTTGAGGCAAGAATTAAACATAATTGCAGGAGAGCCTGGAATCCCTGGTGATACTAGGGAGAAATTGGGGCTAGGCTTGTACTCACAACAATACTGCTGCCTCAAGTTCTTGAGTTCTGTACGAGAGTGAATCACCAGAACTTGGTACATTCTTAATTGGCTATTCTGGGATAGCTTCATAATTAGAAACAAATATAAATACATTTATGTTTTCATAAATTTAACATTTACGATAGCTATAGTGAATTAAAATATATAAAATTTTCAAATAATTATATGATTGATTTTATGAGCACCTAATGTTTGAAAGGATTGTATTTATTTCTGACCTCCCTTGATGCAAGTAAAGCAGTCTTTCCTCTCTTCACAATCTGTTGTTCCAGTGTCTCAGTTGTTCTCAAATATGAGCGTCCAAGTATACAGTTCTTTTCTTACTTAGCATTTATATCTCCATTGAGAGAATAAAATATTGCATGTTTTTAACTGCATCTTTGGAAAATGTAAAGGAATATGAGATCATGTTAGATGTATAATTGTGGTGCTTTTTGCATGGCAAGAAAAGGAAATCAACCCTTCAATGAATGAGTATGAGGTGCTTTCAAAAGCCAGTAAGACAGAGTTTTCATTTTTAGCCGTATCGAGGGCTATTGTATGTTTAATGAAAATGTATCACTGAAAAGGAAAAGAATTTTTCCAACTTTTCGAAAAGGCTCATGTTTGTGTTATATTCTAAGTGTTCAATCTTGGAAAAGGATACATTTTTACTCGACGGGTGGAGTGTACCTTCACTGTAATCTAAGGTTAAAGTAAGGAGATGTTGCGCAGTATGCTGATGCAAATTATGTGATCTCTTAATTAAACTATAGCAATTACTCGGCACTTACCAGTATAATGAGAGACCATAGGAAATTACGTGCCAAAAATTTCTGGAACTGAACAATAACAATTGTCGAATACGTAGTTATTATTTGCATCTCTTCAGATGTGAACTACAAAATCCTGCAGTACCTCAGAGAAGTTTAACCGAGGTGAGACTGCTTCCAAGTGGCACGCCTGAATCACTAACAGCATCTCACCTGTTAGGATTAGGTTGAGATTTTGAATAATAGCACGGCTGCAGTAATCGCCAAGCAGTATTCTCCTGGGAGTTAATCAGGTGTTTTCATTAAGAAAATTCCGCCAGCAAGGTTCCGCTCCCCCAGAGTTCCATTCACCTCCAACAGGTTATGCTCTAACAACACAATTTGCACCTGACAACTTTGGAAATGCCAAATCTTAATGTTCCCTGATTTTGAAATTTTTTAAATTTATTACTAAAGAGAGATTGCCCCAGAAAAGAGCAGACACTGCCCAGGAGTCAGAGATTAAAAAAAAGAAAAATAGGTAGACAGAGAGATCACTGAAGGATTGATAAAAAGCCTTACCGAAGGACTTTGAAACACAAAACAGTATGAGTAGACTTCAAGAATTGGAACATATGCTATATAAAGGATCAGTTCAAACCAAACAACAACAAAAATATCCATTATATTTTTCTTCATACTTTAAGAAGAACCACTTTTCAGTTCTCATACGTATTGATATTGGGTGACATTTAAAAGTCTTAAGAGTCACAATAAATATAATATGAACCATTTCATTTTATAGGTAAACTATAAAACTTTGTGAAATTGAGTGATCCAAAGTGTACAGGTAATGGTTTGGAATATAATGAACTTGCTATCTTATAATCATGCCCTTGACTTTCATCCAGAGGCAGCTCAACATGTTTTCTTACTTAAACACTTTTATGTGGTGCTGAGAAATAAATAGATTCTAAGGCAAGAATAATGTGTTAGTATTTTATGTCAGGCAGTGCAAAGGCTAATTGATTTTCATGTGACTGTCTAACTAATAATTATGATTAATGCTTGTGGATTCTTAACTATCGTCATTCATACAAGATATACCATCTACTAAGTCATAATAACTCTGTTCTGCTTATGCAAATATACAACCATCTTTGACTCTGAGAAATCACAAGATTGACACCTACATATATCTTCGCTAATTTACCTGCCTAATCAGTACACACAGGCTTCAATTTAATGGTCATTCTAGCTACATAGAAGTCAATACTGTCTCACAAATACAATCTTCTTGAATGGCCAGCCTATTGCTGATGGTTAAAGTGCCTCTGTCGATAATAACATTTATTGAGGGTTGATATAAGTCAATATGTCTAAGTCAGTGTGTCATTTCTAAATGCCAATTTTATTTAGGCTTGTAGAAATAAATAGAATGCGTAATTTAAGTGACACTGAACTGGCATAAAAAAGATCTGTTAAGATATGATATGCCTTTTTTTTAAAAACAACACTGTCACTTTTACAACCAGTTCTATTTTCCAAGCATATAACATGTCAAAGATACTCTTAAATTATTTAGAATGCTATGAAATTAATCTAGATACAAGCTTGATTACAAACCAAATCATAATGCTAAGAAGCTTTGCATCAACTTATTTTTAATTAACTGAAAACCCTATGAAATGGTAGCATCTTAACATGCATATGATGTAACTGGAACTAAGAGAAACTAAATAAATGAGCTACTGATAGGGAAGAAATAGAAAGTTTCCATAATGATGCAGAAGTTCCTAGATGCTAAAGTAACTTACAATTAAAAGCACAAACATAGAAACCAGAAAATCTCGCAGTCACCAATGTCAAATAGGTGTAGAAAGCTGAGCTCAAATCCCTGGAAGTGCCATAAACCAGTATTGTAGGTCTGTCGCTCCAAGATTATCATATTGAAATTGAAGTCACAGGAATCGCATTGACAAGCCAGGTTGGCATGTGACACAATAAATAGCAAGAAGACTGTATCTCAAATGAGGTAGGGTAAGATAACTAGAGTTGTTTTTCAGTATCCATAATCAGGCTGGGGCACATCCTTTGTGTTATCATATCACACATACAATCACCACACACATATACACAGAAGAAACAGACTTATAAACAAAATCTACCCTTGTAATTAGATAAAAGCTTAAACTCTGCTTGATATAGAAGTGATAATCCACATAGTCTGTGTTTGGGAGCAATGACAGAGTGTAACTTCAGAGAGTTGTTTTTGTTGTTGTTTTGTTTTATTTTGTTTTTGTATTTAACAGAGCAGCCAAATCCTCCACTGCTGAGCCTCCACTCCAGTTTTAAAGTAACACCACAACATCATTTTCTGTCGGTTTATAAATAGCAGACAATTGCTTCTCACAGATTTAGAAGTCTAAAGTCAAGGTACCCAGAGAGTCTAAGTCTGATAAGAAACAAATTCCTGACCTTAAACTGACTTAATTTTTGTGTATTACCTATTTACTTCCCCAAAGTCCAGATATCTCATGCAGCTAACGTGGACATCGATTTTCAAAACAGAAATCATGTGTGTCCATGAGTCTAGACCATAGCATTCTGTCTAACCTTCCCAAATGTTACAATTTCAAATGTATTTACTTTACTCCAGTTGTCCTAGAGTTCATTCCATGACTGACTTAAAACCCTGGAGTCAGAAGTCTTATATAGGTAAATTTATATCCAATACAAATGTAACTTAAAGTAACGGTTACTCTCAGGACCGGTCCTCTGTGGATATGAACCTGAAAAGTTGAATATAGGATGTGCTTTCAATATATGATAGTGAGACTACATAGCACAAACACTCCCTTTAGATATCAGACAAAGAAACAAATTAAACTCTTAAGATTCTAAAGAAGTGTGAAGCCCAACACAGTAAATTCAACTAGAACTTGAGGCATGACAGTCAAGTCATGCTTTGTCTCCCTACACTGGAGCTGACACCCTTTAAATCTATTGGAACAGAAGTTTTCTCTCTCCCTCTACATCATAGCTCTGGGCCTAGGCCTGTGTCGATCAAGGTTATGACATTATCTGTATCTAAAAGGTCTTGCAATTAGCTCTGAGAATGATGTCATGAGAGGAACAACCTCCACTCTACACTTCCCCTTAGCATTACCCATTAGCTTGGTATCTACAATGATTTATGTTCATGGGGTTCTGACATTCAGGGTCTATAATGAGAGTATTAGTCTATTTATGGGCTACCTACTCTTGAGTCATTGTGTTGTTTGTTTGGTCCAGGCTTCTCTCACTCATCAGAGGAACTATCATGGAACAGTGAAGTTGAGTATGCCCAAAATTCAGAAATCTCAATAAATTGAGATTAGAGTCTCATCCTGAGACCAACAGGAGTAGAGCTAACTCCTCCCCATTTCCTTGTCTGCCTCAGAGGTTATAACTAAGTTATCCAGTAGCCAGGAACGTGGAAAATCTTTCCATGCTAAATGACTATTTCCCACCTTAGATGTTCTCACCCCCAAAACTTTATAACCTTGGTTCACCCTGAATAAAGGATAAGCATTTAAATCTACCCCAGTAAAGAAACACGTGCAAGATAAAATCTAAAAGAGCTGCTTCATCAAAGATCTGAGAATACCTTCACTATGATCCTTGGAGAAGCAATCCTCCTCCCCTCTCCCATACCCCACCCTACGCACTTTCCCGACTGGACCAGGATCCTACTCTTCCATGATTCTGCTTCAATCCCTCCTGGCCTGGCAGGCAGTAGCTCTGACCTCCTGGAGAGAGGGAAGAGGCAGAGTGCTGTCCCCACCCAAATAAACTCCACCCTCTCCAAGCAACACCTGGACACCCCAAAAAGAGAAGCAGAAACCTGTAGCACAATACACTCTATATTTTCTCCCAAACAGACTCTCTCATTGTCTTCAGTATTGATAGAATAAACCTATGTAATCACTTTCAGTTCTTATTCCCCTTTGAATAAGCCTCCCATCTTTAATTTCTCCATTTTCATATTTGACTATGCACAGAGGAGAAAATATTCTCAATGCTTTGCTTAAGATTTATCTCCCTAAAACCTTCAGCTTTCTTGTTTGCAGAGCCATCCCTATAACAGTAGAACCTAAATAAAATTCAGTCAAGTTTTTATTACCTTGTAGCAGACAGCTACTACTTCATTGTCCAATATCATATTTCTCATGTACAACAAAGAATTCTTTACAATTTTACTGTCGATATCTTCTTGGCAAGAAGACTGTTTTTCAAGAGTTTATATGTCTTCTTCCTCATAGCTTTGCATTCTCAAAATACAGATGTTTTGCTAGCTCCTCGAGTCTCTACATATCTTCACTCCCAAAGTTGCTTCCACATTTTTTATTATTTGTTGCAATACCAAATTTCCATCTCTGTTTGCTTGAGATACGATAAAAAACTACCACAAACTGGAGGAGGAATAAGCACCATAAATGCATTTCTTACATTGTTAGAAGCTAGGATGTTTGAAATCAGAGGCAACAAATTCTGTGGCATCAATGGATTGTTTCATCCTGATTCCTGAATGGTCAGCTTTTTATTGTGCCACTAAAAGGTAGATGTGGTAAAGAGATTCCCTGGATTCTTTTATAAGGATAACAATCCAATTTATTAGGGCTCTGACTTCAAACATGGTATGATTTCCCAATGGCCCCACATTCTATTATATAACCTTGGCAGTAGTATTGCACCTTCATGGAGAAATAAACATTGAAATCCCTATATCTTCAGAGGTATGAAAATGTTCCGTAGTTTTTCTGGTCAACTCCAGTTCTCCAGCAGGCTATCATCCTTTGAACTATAAATTTCAGTTTTTTAATTGAACCCCGCTTGCAGTAGGGAACTTGGTGGTTTTAATGTATCAAGGATGTATTTGCTCAATGTATTGCTCAACATGGTCCACATAAAATGAAAAAAAATGCATTTATTTTTCAAGGTTTTAAATTTTATTTTAGTAATTATTTATTTGTGATTCTAGATATTGAAACCAGCTGTACCTTCCTACATGCTAGTCAAGCATTTAATGACTGAGCCACAGGTCCATCTCTTACTAAAAACAAAACACAACAAATAAACAAAAAACTCCAAAATCTATGAAGAACGGTCTAGAACCATAAACCTCCCTCTAAGATTCTTGACCATATTTGTGTACAAACACACATACGCATCTTATGGTACAAAAACAATTTGAGAGGTATTGTTAGATGCATTTATTTCCTTCATCATGGAGATCATATTATGAGTGTTTGCATATTTCACAAACCATCAAATCATACATATTAAATACATGACGTTCCTTACATTTCAATTTTAACTCAATAAAACTTTTAATTATTTATTTATTTATTTTGTAGAGAGAAATAATTAGAAGGAAACGTAGATGTGAAATTTGGAACATCTGCTGATATGGTAACAGAAATTGCCTCAAATGGATCAAGACAGAAAAAGCCTTTGAGTTGTGGATGGATCAGTGGAATGAACAACTCCATTTAAGAAACTGCTGTAGTGTCACAAAATGAGGCTCTATTCTTCACAGAGGGTTGAGCTGATTTGTATCAATGTCTAGGAGTCATTGAGTAACAGTTTCTTCCTTGTAAGGAGATGTTTCCCCAAAACTAATTTTAGCTACATGAGAGCTATGCACTTTAACAACTAAGATTTCTGAAAATCAGAGTTTCTGCTTGGAAGCCTTTCAGGATTTTTTAGGAAGGAGCAGAAAATTATTTATTCATAAATGCTAATTCTTTAACAGATAGAACTTATGATTTTCCCTACATACACATGATTATATATAATACCTCATTCATATTTTCATCTCCCAGAAGCAATATTATAGCGTGCCCATTTTAACAATTATTAGTTTGTGTTCATTTAAAATTTAAAGGAATTAAAACAGGAAGAGAACCACGTTTAAACCAAAGTAAACATTCTGTAATTTGGCTTATGACACTAAAGGAAAACTTTGAATTAAAAGTTCATAAAGAAATCAAACACAAACATGCACATGTATCAGACTGCTCAGCATTGGAATGTTGTTGAGGCTTAAAGATCTACTAAAAAAAAAAACTAATCAGAAAAACAATCATTATTGATCCTATATGTATATTGTTACCCAGCACACCATTTTCAAACTGTGTAGTAATTATCATGACACATTACAACATCGGAACTTACCAACAAATTCAAATTGTTTAGATGACAGAAGAAGGAGGAGGTGGTTTTAGAAATTCTGTCCCAGTGTCTGCTTTCCACATAATATCTAGCTTCATCGCAGTCCATATGTAACAACTTCTGGCCCTTTCCCAGCTTGGACAGCCATCTGGAAATGTTCGTTTCAAAATTTACCCTTTGGACATCCCATGAACTACACATTTTAAATTCTCTAATTCTTTACCTTCCTCATTTTCTAACACCATTTGACATCACTGAGAATTTCTATATTTGAACTTGTAAAATGTCTACCAACTACACAAATAGAATATAGTGGTAACTAACACAAATGGTTTAGGATCCATGGTATTTCTATCACTAGTACAATATTTCTGACTTTAGACAACATTTTAGTCTCCCCTCTTCCTCTCTGACTAGCTTACTCACTGACTTTGTAGCTCAGAATGGCCTGGCCTTCAACCTCACAAGTACTTGATTTATAGGTGTAAAACAAGTACAGCTCTACTTTGAAAATTCCTAAATTTAATTTATTAATTGATATTTCCTTATATCTGCTGAAAATAATAGTAAGCACATGCAATATTAACTGTTTTAAACAATAGCATATATTATATATTTGGCAAGCATGAGTTGTTCTTCCATAAGCTATCTCAGAAAAAAGAACTTGAACATCTCTTAATATTGATCTATCTTATTGCTGAAAATCTCCATGACATGCATAATGCATCAAGTGGCAGATTATGTTTATTGTATCTAATGACGGAGGCAACATGAGTTCACAGAAAATGCTGGGTATTAACAGAGAAGTCAAGATCTGAAGCCTGCTTTATGATTCAATAGCTTTACTAGGTACTAACAATGAGGTAGTATCTGGGGACACATTTTAAACACTCTCTTCTCTTTTTGTTGAACATAAAGACTCAGCCCGAAAAGACATTTCTACTTTAAGCCTCTGACTACATTTTATGAGTGTGTTTAAATGTTATGTTGATATTTCACCCATCAATTTGCTTTCTGACAGGTTTGCTGTCAGATGAATATAATGTAAAATTCCAAAAAGAACTCTTTTAGTATGGGAAGATTCATAATTCTTAGCTTATTATGAGAAAAAAAATCACTTTCAATGAAACCTAGAAATATTTATTGCAATAAAATGGATAGAAACCTAAAATTTTTGAAATGATATTGAACAGATACTGTGATATTAATATAGATTGACAACTTGACAGAACCTAGGATAACTTAAAAGACAAGTCTCTCAGATGTCTGTGAGGAACTGTGAAGATTATGTTATCTTCTGAGTCTGTCTGTGAGGGATCATCTATATTCGTTTAGTTGAGATGAAATGACCCCCAGTGCGTGACTGGTTTTGGTTGGCACTGAAGAACAGGAGAGGGCAAGCTGACTCTGGTGCTCTTGTCAAGCTCATTGACTGTGCTCTAACTTCTGTTCTCGTGCTTTGCACAAGATGGACTGTACTCTGTCAGATTGAGCAAAATACTTCTTCCATGTTCAGCTTGCATTTCCTAGGTATTTTGATCCAATAGTGTTTACAGTTACTAATACGATTTGACTACTTGAAAGTCAAGTCTAATTTATCTGTGTGCGTTTTCCCAATACATTTCAGTAGCTAAACAAATGGACTTATTTTTTATGCATTCAATGACAACAACCTTTGCATTTTTCTTCCCATTTCCTAGGAGCAACATGGGTGGCCTGGATCTTAAATACAGGACCCATTATATTCCCAATAAAATCTTTATGTAGAATAAACTCTACAAAACCCCAGTGATAAAAAAATCAGGGGCCTTTAAGTTGCTAGCATAAAATCATAAAATAGAGTATTCAACCCCACATTGAGCAGATTACATACAATCCTTGACATAATATGAACATCATATAAATAGTTTGTAGATTATATTTTAAATTTCTTATGCTTCTTCTCTGTTGTCATATCCTGATTTAATGAAAAAGAAAATTGGTCCATAGTTGGTGAAATTGTTTTGACATGGTAGAGTGACCAAAATCACTTGTCCTCACTATTCAAGTATGTTACTTAACCACAGTTTCTGATTACTAACAGTAACTCTTATATCAGAATTTAAGTTTCAAAAAATTCACATCAAGACTCTGAGTTCTAAAACTACACATCTTATTATACTATACACCAGTCACATAGAAATATGCACATTTGAAACATCTTTTATTCAAGCCAAGAGATGCTGTGATTATAATAAACAGATGTAAACATACTATTTTTCAATAAATTACTAAGAATCATTCATTACTGATAACACCCTGAAAGAAATATATTTTGGATATTTTGAGTTAAATGAAATGCAGAATTAACTTCAGGTTTCTACTTTTTTTTTTTTTTTTTTTCGGAGCTGGGGACTGAACCCAGGGCCTTGCGCTCACTAGGCAAGCGCACATACGCTGAGCTAAATCCCCAACTCCAGGTTTCTACTTTTAAAAATTTTTTATTGTGTGTTTGAAAGTGTATGTAAGTTTACCTGAAGAGTAGGTAATATATATATTATATATATATTATATATATTATGTATATATATTATATATGTGTGTGTGTATGTGTGTGCATTTTTCTTTATATATATAAAGATTATATATTATTACAAATGTAAATAAATACAGATTATAATAAATTCCTCGTGATTTCATATATATATATATTTTATCTAAAATTTGGATTACATTATAGTCTCACTAAAAACCATATAATAGCCTGAATTTATTTGGATGGAGAAAAGGCAATTAGCTTTCTATATTCTGATTTCCTTAATATTACTACCATTTATATAGTACAAAATATTTTATAAATATGTGAAAACAGTTTTAATGTAGCATGTGTAGTAATTTCAGTGTGATTGCATAACCCAGTTGAGTGATACAGTTCTGTGATGTATTATATGTATTTAAAAGGGACCCAATGATAAAGAATGGTATGCACTGTGCTATGTACTTCTGCAGGGGAATCTACAAATGGATTATCCCATATAGACACATTTAAAATAACCCTTACTTGGTAGGAAATTCATTATTTTATTAGTAGAGGCTCCGATCCAAAAGGTAAATTCTGTGCTTGTGACCAAAGGCAGGGAAACATAGTAGAGATATTTAATCTGCCTAGTGAAGTAAAAGGGACTAGTTAGTTGTAAGTAGCCTAAACTTAATTAATCCATGGACTTTTAATAAGCTGTTTCCTGATAATTCTGTGTATACATGCAAATCTGTTTATTGCACTTAATTTTTATATATGAAAAACATCCAGCCAATTTTCTTCAGATCAGTTTACATCTCAGTGTCTGGGTGAGACTTGAAGCATCTGTGAAGGCAGGTGCTCTGCTTCTGCCTTCCAACAAGATGAACAAATCAATACAGGAACCAAGCCAACAGATGTTATAAAACAGAAAGAAAAAAACCCAAAATCAGTGTGTGTAAGTGCATTCTAGTCTGGAACATGCTATTGTAGATGGTTATGCCTCCGAGTGACTTTTTCAGTTAGGTCAACAATTGTCACACTCTTCTAAAGGCAAATTCAAATGGCATTGGTGAATTTTTAAAGGACGTAGAGCATTATTGCTTTTAGTTAAAAAGAAGTAACCCATAAGTTGTGGGATAGCATTTTCAAGAAATTAGCTCTGCCATCCCCAGAGTATCAAAGATGTCAAAGAAATTTCAAAAGTACTCACGAAGATACATACATACATACATATATATACATATATATATATATATATATATATATATATATATATATATATATATGGAAATGCATTCACAACATGTGTGTTTTTCTGTGATTGGGTTACCTCACTCAGGATGATATTTTCCAGTTCCAACCATTTGCCTACGAATTTCATAAAGTCATTGTTTTTTATAGCTGAGTAATATTCCATTGTGTAGATGTACCACATTTTCTGTATCCATTCCTCGGTTGAAGGGCATCTGGGTTCTTTCCAGCTTCTGGCTATTATAAATAAGGCTGCTATGAACATAGTGGAGCACGTGTCTTTTTTATATGTTGGGGCATCTTTTGGGTATATGCCCAAGAGGGGTATAGCTGGATCCTCAGGCAGTTCAATGTCCAATTTTCTGAGGAACCTCCAGACTGATTTCCAGAATGGTTGTACCAGTCTGCAATCCCACCAACAATGGAGGAGTGTTCCTCTTTCTCTGCATCCTCGCCAGCATTTGCTGTCACCTGAGTTTTTGATCTTAGCCATTCTCACTGGTGTGAGGTGAAATCTCAGGGTTGTGTTGATTTGCAATTCCCTTACGACTAAAGATGTTGAACATTTCTTTAGGTGTTTCTCGGCCATTCGGCATTCCTCAGCTGTGAATTCTTTGTTTAGCTCTGAACCCCATTTTTTAATAGGGTTATTTGTCTCCCTGCCGTCTAACTTCTTTGAGTTCTTTGTATATTTTGGATATAAGGCCTCTATCAGTTGTAGGATTGGTAAAGATCTTTTCCCAATCTCTTGGTTGCCGTTTTGTCCTAACCACAGTGTCCTTTGCCTTACAGAAGCTTTGCAGTTTTATGAGATCCCATTTGTCGATTCTTGATCTTAGAGCAGAAGCCATTGGTGTTTTGTTCAGGAAATTTTTTCTAGTGCCGATGTGTTCCAGATGCTTCCCTAGTTTTTCTTCTATTAGTTTGAGTGTATCTGGTTTGATGTGGAGGTCCTTTATCCACTTGGACTTAAGTTTTGTACAGGGTGATAAGCATGGATCGATCTGCATTCTTCTACATGTTGACCTCCAGTTGAACCAGCACCATTTGCTGAAAATGCTATCTTTTTTCCATTTGATGGTTTTGCCTCCTTTGTCAAAAATCAAGTGCCCATAGGTGTTTGGTTTCATTTCTGGGTCTTCAATTCTGTTCAATTGTTCTATCTGTCTGTCTCTGTACCAATACCATGCAGTTTTTATCACTATTTCTCTGTAATACTGCTTGAGTTCAGGGATAGTGATTCCCCCTGAAGTCCTTTTATTGTTGAGGATAGTTTTAGCTATCCTGCGTTTTTTGATATTACAGATGAATTTGCAAATTGTTCTGTCTAACACTTTGAAGAATTGGATTGGTATTTTGATGGGGATTGCATTGAATCTGTAGATCACTTTTGGTAAAATGGCCATTTTTACTATATTAATCCTGCCAATCCATGAGCATGGGAGATCTTTTCATCTTCTGAGGTCTTCTTCAATTTCTATCTTCAGAGTCTTGAAGTTCTTATTGTACAGATTTTTACTTGCTTGGTTAAATTCACACCGAGGTACTCTATATTGTTTGGATCTATTATGAAGGGTGTCGTTTCCCTAATTTCTTTCTCGGCCTGTTTCTCTTTTGTGTAGAGGAAGGCTACTGATTTATTTGAGTTAATTTTATATCCAGCCACTGTGCTGAAGTTGTTTATCAGCTTTAGTAGTTCTCTGGTGGAACTTTTGGGATCACTTAAATATACTATCATATCATCTGCAAATAGTGATATTTTGACTTCTTCTTTTCTGATCTCTATCCCCTTGACCTCCTTTTGTTGTCTGATTGCTCTGGCTAGAACTTCAAGAACTATATTGAATAAGTAGGGAGAGAGAGTGGGCAGCCTTGTCTAGTCCCTGATTTTAGTGGGATTGCTTCAAGTTTCTCTCCATTTAGTTTAATGTGAGCAACTGATTTGCTGTATATGGCTTTTACTATGTTTAGGTATGGATTCCTTGGATTCCTATTCTTTCCAGGACTTTTATCATGAAGGGGTGTTGAATTTTGTCAAATGCTTTCTCAGCATCTAATGAAATGATCATGTGGTTTTTTCTTTTAGTTTGTTTATATAATGGATCCGTTGATGGTTTCCATATATTAAACCATCCCTGCATGCCTGGGATGAAGCCTACTTGATCATGGTGGATGATTGTTTTGATGTGCTCTTGGATTCGGTTTGCCAGAATTTTTATTGAGTATTTTTATGTCGATATTCATAAGGGAAATTGGTCTGAAGTTCTCTTTCTTTGTTGGGTCTTTATGTGGTTTAGGTATAAGAGTAATTGTGGCTTCATAGAAGGAATTCGGTAGTGCTCCATCTGTTTCAATTTTGTGGAATAGTTTGGATAATATTGGTATGAGGTCTTCTATGAAGGTCTGATAGAATTCTGCACTAAACCCGTCTGGACCTGGGCTCTTTTTGACTGCGAGACCTTTAACTACTGCTTCTATTTCCTTAGGAGTTATGGGGTTGTTTAACTGGTTTATCTGTTCCTGATTTAACTTCGGTACCTGGTATCTGTCTAGGAAATTGTCCATTTCCTGCAGATTTTTAAGTTTTGTTGAATATAGGCTTTTATAGTAAGATCTGATGATTTTTTGAATTTCCTCTGAATTTGTAGTTATGTCTATCTTTTCATTTCTGATTTTGTTAATTTGGACACACTCTCTGTGTCCTCTCGTTAGTCTGGCTAAGGGTTTATCTATCTTGTTGATTTTCTCAAAGAACCAACTTTTGGTTCTGTTGATTCTTTCTATGGTCCTTTTTGTTTCCACTTGGTTGATTTCAGCTCTGAGTTTGATTATTTCCTGCCTTCTACTCCTCCTGGGTGTATTTGCTTCTTTTTGTTCTAGAGCTTTTAGGTGTGTTGTCAAGCTGGTGACATATGCTCTTTCCTGTTTCTTTCTGCAGGCACTCAGCGCTATGAGTTTTCCTCTTAGCACAGCTTTCATCCTGTCCCATAAGTTTGGATATGTTGTACTTCGTTTTCATTAAATTCTAAAAAGTCTTTAATTTCTTTCTTTATATCTTCCTTGACCAGGTTATCATTGAGTAGAGCATTGTTCAATTTCCATGTATATGTGGGCATTCTTCCCTTATTGTTATTGAGGACCAACTTTAGGCCATGGTGGTCTGATAGCACACATGGGATTATTTCTATCTTTCTGTACCTGTTGAGGCCTGTTTTCTGACCAATTATATGGTCAATTTTGGAGAAAGTACCATGAGGAGCTGAGAAGAAGGTATATCCTTTTGCTTTAGGATAGAATGTTCTATAAATATCTGCTAAGTCCATTTGGCTCATGACTTCTCTTAGTCTGTATAGGTCTCTGTTTAATTTCTGTTTCCATGATCTGTCCATTGATGAGAGTGGGGTGTTGAAATCTCCTACTATTATTGTGTGAGGTGCAATGTGTGTTTTGAGCTTTAGTAAGGTTTCTTTTACGTATGTAGGTGCCCTTGTATTTGGGCCATAGATATTTAGGATTGAGAGTTCATCTTGGTGGATTTTTCCTTTGATGAATATGAAGTGTCCTTCCTTATCTCTTTTGATGACTTTTAGTTGAAAATTTATTTTATTTGATATTAGAATGGCTACTCCAGCTTGCTTCTTCTGACCATTTGCTTGGAAAGTTGTTTTCCAGCCTTTCACTCTGAGGTCGTGTCTGTCTTTGTCTCTGAGGTGTGTTTCCTGTAGGCAGCAGAATGCAGGGTCCTCGTTGCATATCCAGTTTGTCAATCTATGTCTTTTTATTGGGGAGTTGAGGCCATTAATGTTGAGAGATATTAAGGAATAGTGATTATTGCTTCCTGTTATATTCATATTTGGATATGAGGTTATGTTTGTGTGCTTTTCTTCTCTTTGTTTTGTTGCCAAGATGATTAGTTTCTTGCTTCTTCTAGGTTATAGCTTGCCTCCTTACGTTGGGCTTTACCATTTACTATCCTTTGTAGTGCTGGATTTGTAGAAAGATATTGTGTAAATTTGGTTTTGTCATGGAATATCTTGGTTTCTCCATCTATGTTAATTGAGAGTTTTGCAGGATACAGTAACCTGGGCTGGCATTTTTGTTCTCTTAGGGATTGTATGACATCTGTCCAGGATCTTCTGGCTTTCATAGTTTCTGGCAAAAAGTCTGGTGTGATTCTGATAGGTCTGCCTTTATATGTTACTTGACCTTTTTCCCTTACTGCTTTTAATATTCTTTCTTTATTTTGTGCGTTTGGTGTTTTGACTATTATGTGATGGGAGGAGTTTCTTTTCTGGTCCAATCTATTTGGAGTTCTGTAGGCTTCTTGTATGCTTATGGATATCTCTTTCTTTAGGTTAGGGAAGTTTTCTTCTATGATTTTGTTGAAGATATTTACTGGTCCTTTGAGCTGGGAGTCTTCACTCTCTTCTATACCTATTATCCTTAGGTTTGATCTTCTCATTGAGTCCTGGATTTCCTTTATGTTTTGGACCAGTAGCTTTTTCTGCTTTTCATTATATTTGACAGTTGAGTTGATGATTTCTATGGAATCTTCTGCTCCTGAGATTCTCTCTTCCATCTCTTGTATTCTGTTGGTGAAGCTCATATCTACAGCTCCTTGTCTTTTCTTTTGGTTTTCTATATCCAGGGTTGTTTCCATGTGTTCTTTCTTGATTGCTTCTATTTCCATTTTTAATTCCTTCAACTGTTTCATTGTGTTTTCCTGGAATTCTTTCAGGGATTTTTGTGTCTCCTCTCTATGGGCTTCTACTTGTTTATTTATGTTTTCCTGGAATTCTTTCAGGCATTTTTGCGATTCCTCTCTGTAGGCTTCTACTTGTTCTCTAAGGGAGTTCTTCACGTCTTTCTTGAAGTCCTCCAGCATCATGGTCAAATATGATTTTGAAACTAGATCTTGCTTTTCTGGTGTGTTTGGATATTCCATGTTTGTTTTGATGGGAGAATTGGGCTCCGATGGTGCCATGTAGTCTTGGTTTCTGTTGCTTTGGTTCCTGCGCTTGCCTCTCGCCATCAGATTATCTCTAGTGTTACTTTGTTCTGCTAATTCTGACAGTGGTTAAACTGTCCTATAGGCCTGTGTGTCAGGAGTGTTGTAGACCTGTTTTCCTCTCTTTCAGTCAGTTATGGGGACAGAGTGTTCTGCTTTCGGGCGTGTAGTTTTTCCTATCTACAGGTCTTCAGCTGTCCCTGTGGGCCTGTGTCTTGAGTTCACCAGGCAGGTCGCTTGCAGCAGAAAAGTTGGTCTTACCTGTGGTCCCGAGGCTCAAATTTGCTTGTGGGGCGTTGCTTATGAGCTCTCCACGGAGGCAGCAACCAGGAAGATCTGTGCTGCCCTTTCAGGGAGCTTCCGTGCACCAGGGTTCCAGATGGCGTTTGATTTTTTCCTCTGGAATCAGTAATGTGTGCAGAGTGCAGTCTCTTCTGGTTTCCCAGGCGTGTCTGCCTCTCTGAAGGTTTAGCTCTCCCTCCCACGGGATTTGGGTGCAGAGAACTGTTTATCAGGTCTGTCCCTTCATGTTCCGGAGGTGTCTCAGACGCAGCGGACCTGCTGCTCCTGGGTCATCCTCTACGGGAACCCAGAGGAATACAGTTTCCTCTTTGGCCAGGGATGTGGGCAGGGGTAGGCAGTGTTGGTGGTCTCTTCTGCTCTGCAGCCTCAGGAGTGCCCACCTGACCAGGTGGTGAGAGCTCTCTCCCAAGGGGTTTGGGAGCAGAGAGCTGCTGCGGGCAGGGATCCGCTGGTTTGGGACTCCCGCTAAATACCTCTGTACCCATTTTTAACAGGCTTGTTTGATTCTCTGGAGTCTAACTTCTTGAGTTCACTGTATATTTTGGATATTAGCAGTCTGTCAGATACAGGATAGGTAAAGATCTTTTCCCAATCTGTTGGTTGCCATTTTGTGCTCATGACAGTGTCCTTTGCCTTACAGAAGATTTGAGATTTTATGATGTCCTATTTGTCAATTCGTAATCTAGAGCATAAACCTTGGTATTCTGTTCTGGCAATTTTCCTGAGTGCCCATGTGTTTGATACTCTTCAGCACTTTTTCTTCTATTAGTTTGAGTGATGAACATGGACTTGAGCTTTGTACAGGGTGATAAAATTTGATCTATTGACATTCTTCTACATGTTGAGCTCCAGTTGATCCAGCAACATTTAATGAAAATGGTATCTTTTTTCCTCTGGATGGTTTAAGCTCCTTTGTCAAAGGTCAAGTGACTATAGGTGTATGGATTCATTTCTTGTTCTTCAATTCTATTCCACTGATCTACCTGCCTGTCTTTGTACCAATACCATACAGTTTTTATAAGTATTTCTTTTTAATAAAGCTTGAAGTCAGGGACACTGTTGCCCACAGAACTTCTTTTAGTGTTGAGGATATTTTTTTGATATCCTGAGTTTTTCTTATTCCACATGAATTTGCAAATTGGTGTTTCTAACTCTGAAAAATTGAGTTGGAAGTTTGGTGGGGATTGCTTTGAATCTGTAGATTGCTTTTGGCAACATGGCCATTTTTACAGCATTAATTCTGACAATACAAGATCCTGAGAAATCTTTTCTTCTTCTGACAATTTTTTGATTTCCTCAGATTCTGTTTTTATATCTCCCTTTTCATTTCTGATTTTGTTAATTTGAATATTCTCTCTGTGCCCTCTGGTTAGTAGGCCTAAGGATTTATCTATCTTGTTGTTTATCTCAAAGAACCAGCTCCTGATTTTGTTGATTCTTTCTATAGTTCTTTCTGTTTCTAATAGGTTGATTTTAGTCCTGAGTTTGATTATTTCCTTCCATCTATTCTTCTTGGGTTTATTTGCTTCGTTTTGTTTTAGAACTTTTAGGTGTCCTGTCAAATTGCTATTGTATGCTCTCTCCTATTCCTTATTGGAGGCACTCAGAGCTATGAGGTTTGTCTTAGCACTGCTTTCATTGTCTTCTATAAGTTTAGGTCTGCTGTGCCTTCAGTTTCATTAAGTTCTAAAAACTCTTTAGCTTCTTTCTTTATTTCTTCCTTTACCAAGTTATCATTGAGTAGAGTATTGCTCAATTTACATGTATATGTTGGCTTTTTAAAAACTTTTTAAGAGCAGCCTTAGTCTGTGGTGATCTGACAAGAAGCATGAGATTAGCTAAATCTTCTTGTATCTGATGAGGCCTGTTTTGTGATAGATTACATGGTCAATTTTGTTGAACATACTATGAGGTGCTGAGGAGAAGTTATATTCTTTGTTATAGGATGAAATGTTTTTTTCATGCCTGTTAAATCAATTTGGTTCATAACTTCTGCTTCTGTGTCTCTGTTTATTTTCTCTTTTCATGATCTGTCCATTGCTGAGAGTGGGGAGTTGAAGTCTCCCACCACTATTGTGTGAGGTGCAATATGTGCTTTGAAGTTTGGGAACGTATCTTTAATGATTGTAGTTAGCCTTACATTTGGAACATAGATATTCAGGATTGAGAGTTAATCTTGGCTGATTTATCCTTTGATTAATATGAAGTATCCCTCTTTATCATTTTTTGACAACTTTTGGTTGGAAGTCTACTTTATTCAATATTAGAATAGCTACTCCAGCTTATTTCTTGGGACCATTTGGTTGGAAAATTGTTTTCCAGCCTTTTACTCTGAGGTAGTGTCTGTGTTTGTCATTGAGGTGCGTTTCCTGTGTGCAGCAAAATGCTGGGTCCTCTTTACATATCCAGGCTGTTAGTCTATGTCTTTTTATTAGGGAATTGAGTCCATTGATGTTAAGAAGTATTAAGGAATCATGATCGTTGTTTCCTGTTACTTTTGTTGTTAGAGGTAGAATTATGATTTTGACTCTCTTCTTTTGGGTTTGTTGCAAGGTGATTACTTTCTTGACTTTTTTAGGGTGTATTTTCCCTCCTTGTTTTGGAGGGAAAATATTATCCATTGTAGGGCTGGATTTGTAGAAAGATAGGTAAATTTGGCATTGTCATGGAATATCTTGGTTTCTCCACCTTTGTTAATTGAGAGTTTTGCTAGATACAGTAGCCTGGGCTGCCATTGGTGTTCTCTTAGTGTCATTATGACATCTGCCCAGGATCTTCTGGCTTTCATAGTCTCTGTGGAGAAGTCTCATGTAATTCTGATAGGTCTGCCTTTATGTTACTTGATCTTTTTCCCTTACTGCTTTTAGTATCTGTTCTTTTTTTTTGGGGGGGGGTTGATGTTTTGACTATTATGTGATGGGAGGAATTTTGTTTCTGGTTCTATCTATTTAGATTTCTGTAGGATTCTTCTATGTTTATGGACATCTCTTTCGATAGATTAGGGAAATTTTCATCTATAATTTTATTGAAGATATTTGCTGGTCATTTAAGTTGGGACTCTTTGCTCTCTTCTATACCTATTATCCTTGGTTTAATCATCTTTGTATGTCCTGGATTTCCTGGATGTTTTGGCTTGGGAGCTTTTCAATTTACATTTTCTTAGATGGTTATGTGAATGTTTTCTATGGTATAATCTTCTCCTGAGATTTTTCTTTTTTTGACTTGTTTTCTGTTGGTGATGCTTGCATCTATGACTCCTAATCTTTTCCCTAGGTTTTCTATCTCCAGGGTTGTCTCCCTTTGTGATATCTTTATTTTTTCTATTTCCATTTTTAAATCCTTGATGATTTTGTTTGATTTCTTTGCCAGTTTGGTTCTGTTTTCCTGTAAATTTTTAAGGGTTTTTTTTTTTTGTGTGTGTGTGTGTGTGTGTGTGTGTGTGTGTGTGTGTGTTTTCCTCTTTAAGAACTACTTGTTTACCTGTTTTGTCCTGTATTTCTTTAAGGGAATTATATATTTCCTCTTAAAGTCCTCTATCATCATCATGAGTTGTGATCTTGCTTTTTTGGTGTCATGGGATATCCAAGACTAGCTTTGGTGAGGTTTCTGCTGCTTAGTTTCCTGTGCTGCCTCTTGTCATCTGGTTGTCTCTCGTGTTAGCTTCTCTTGGTGTCTCTGACAGTTGCTAGACCTTCCTGTAAACCTTTGTGTCAACACTCCTGAAGACTGTCTTTCTACCAGCAGGATCTGCTACAGAGAGCTGTGTCACAGGCTCAGCTCCGGGTGCAGGCAGTAATCATAATGATCCTGTCCCCAACTTCCTAGGTTCCTGTGTCCTAAGGCCTCTTGGTGGTCCCTCAAAGAAGAAGTGGTGAACTTACCTCTGCTCTCAGGTGTATCAGAGCTCCTGAAGACTCACTTTCAGCTCTGGGCACAGGAAGAGATGGGGATGGTCCTGCCCCTGACTGCTCCTAGGTTCTCGTGTCCAGAGGGTATGTGGCAGGTTTCTCTTAGACCAGGAATGTATGCACTCGTGGTGTACTCCCCTGACCTGATGTCTCACGATTGTCCACACTTCTGAGAGTCCAGCTCTCTCCCCAATGGGATCTGGGTACAGAAAGCTGTGGGACCAGATCAGTGCTGGTCTGGAAACCCAGAAACCCAACACACTACTATTAACGTTAGGATGCATGTGCATCAGCAGTTAGCCAACAGAAAATTAAGCTAATGATTCCTTTGTAGTTTCCTTTTTCCTAATATAATTTTTCTTTGCAATTTTATATTATTAGTTTTTATGTTATTTATATTTTCCTTCTCTCATTTTATCCTACAGGTCCTTTGCATATATATTACATATATTATTGGTTCTAATTTAATTTTTCTATGGGATACCTGAGTATATGAACAAATGAGTTGTGTTTCTTGTGTCATCTCCTAGGCTCTTTTCTGTGTTTAGTAATTTTGTCCAATTCTACTGTGTTTTTATTTGGTTTTATTTTATTCTATTATTGTATTCTTTAGAATACAGCAATATCTCTATTCTTTAATGACAGACAGATAAGAAATGGATCAGACAGGAATTGAAATAGGGAAAACATAATTAGAATATATTTCATGAGAAAAATTATGTTTAACAAAAGGGAAAATTTTACAAAATTTAAAAAAAATCTGTTACCAAACTCATAAATTTTATACACAACTCTATTAAACACACCTAAGCAGGAGAGTCTATAATCTAATCTCCACACTAAAATTCCTGTAGCTACTGTTACTTGTTAGTGGTGTCATATAAAATTCTCACTTAATGCAGACATTTCAAGATGTCCTTTCCTTTTCCTTGGATATATACCTGGCTAAGTAAGAGCATCTCTCAACTACCCTCTTAAGAATATTGTGTGACCTCTTCAAATTAAAATTTCCTTTTCTTAAGGAATTGTTTAGCCCCAATTGTGACTGCTGTACCATTCTTAGAACTTATGACTCTTTGGAACCAATATGGTCTAGTTTAGAGATATATTAATCCTTCCCTCTATTATCTAGTCTTTTTAATCTTGTACCATTATCACAATTTTGTAATTGATATGAACATAACAGTATATATTGTACCAATTCAAACATTCTGCAGCATTACTTTGAAGTCTTGGCCAGCTTTTGCTATACTATACCTCAAAAATAAAAGGTCATGATTAAAAAATGGAATTACCTAAGATCTTTTACTATAACAACTGTGAAAATTAATAGTGGTATAAATAGATAGTGAAAAAATAGTAACAGGCACTATATTAATAATTTATTTACCTGTCACTGGGCAGAGTGGCATATGCCTTTCATCTCAGCACCCATGAAGCTGAGCTTTGAGAACTGGCACAGCACCAAAGTACACTAATATAAGTAGCAAATTCCAGGCCATTCTTGAAAATAGAATGAGACCTTGTCTTCTTTTTTTTATCTTTATTAACTTGAGTATTTCTTATTTACATTTCGATTGTTATTCCCCTTCCCGGTTTCCAGACCAACATCCCCCTAACTGCTCCCCCTCCCCTTCTATATGGGTGTTCCCCTCTCCATCCTCCCCCCATTACCGCCCTCCCCCCAACATTCACGTTCACTGGGGGGTTCAGTCTTAGTAGGACCAAGGGCTTCCCCTTCCACTGGTTCTCTTTCTAGGCTATTCATTGCTACCTATGAGGTTGGAGCCCAGGGTCAGTCCATGTATAGACTTTGGGTAGTGGCTTAGTCCCTGGAAGCTCTGGTTGGTTGGCATTGTTCATATGGGATCTCGAGCCCCTTCAAGTTCTTCCAGTCCTTTCTACGATTCCTTCAACGGGGGTCCCGTTCTCAGTTCAGTGGTTTGCTGCTGGCATTCGTGTATGTATTTCCCGTATTCTGGCTATGTCTCTCAGGAGAGATCTACATCCTGTTCCTGTCGGCCTGCACTTCTTTGCATCATCCATCTTATCTAATTGGGTGGCTGTATATGTATGGGCCACATGTGGGGCAGGCTCTGAATGGGTATTCCTTCTGCCTCTGTTCTAAACTTTGCCTTCCTATTCCCTGCCAAGGATATTCTTGTTCCCCTTTTAAAGAAGGAGTGAAGCATTTGCATTTTGGTCATCCTTCTTGAGTTTCATGTGTTCTGTGCATCTATGGTAATTCAAGTGGCTAATAGCCACTTATCAATGAGTGCATACCCTGTATGTTTTTCTGTGATTGGGTTACCTCACTCAGGGTGATATTTTCCAGTTCCATCCATTTGCCTATGAATTTCATAAAGAGACCTTGTCTTAAAACTAATTCAGATGAGAATGGCTAGTGATAATTTTCAATACACTCCACCTTTTTGCACACTTTATTTTTGAATTAAGCGATTTATACTTAATATTCATTAGTATAATCATTTGTTTGTAGTCATAACTATGGAAAACCTAATAACTAAATCTATGTACCACTCAGTAGTCAATATTAAGGATGATTAAGGGAGGCAATACATCATCATCTTTGACCATGTTATAAACAGATCATGTGAAACTGGCTTCTTTTTCCTGGTAGAAAAAGTCCAACATATGCTTTTAAAGAATCAAATTGCTATATACAATGGAGAGTAATATTAAAAACAATGAATCCAGCAGGTTACTTAACCTTTTCCTATTTGCGGTTTATTTCGATCTACCTTTTCTCCTTTCTTCTAAGCTCTTTTAAAACATTCTTCAATTTTGAAATACAGTCAACCATTTTTCCACGTGGCATTCTAGATTCATACAGGATGTAATCCAAATAACTCCTAAGTCTTCTAGAGACAAACCCATGAAATAAACGGCTAACAAACTAAGAGGAAGGGGGAGAAGGCTAGAAACTGAGACAGAGCTGGATTCAGGCAGAGAGAGAAGAAAAAAAAAAAAACATGTGTCTAGGTTGTTATCAAATCTGAAAACATTGGGGGATTTCATCATCATAATAGTATACATAACTAAAAACTATGTTTCTTGACAAAGCATAATGCATGATGTCATTGTCATGAGATGTGGGGCAGCATCTGAACTTTTGCTCACACCACTGACACAATGAATTTAGTGACTAGCCCCTGTCTCCTTGACAGTTGCCACAGTCTTCACTTACAGAAATGTTGGGGAAATACCCTTAGAAAATTTGAGGGGGCAGATGTAAGTTGGAGAAGGGGTTAAGTTTTGATTAAATATTTTCTCTTTTATTCCTAAAAGCACGCATGAGGATATATGGACAACGATGTACAGAAACAGACATTGTCCATAGAGGGCTTCATTAGCAAGTTTGCCACTTTTCAACACATTTGTCATGAATTAAAAAAAGACAGAAATAAAGAGGTTCTGCAAATTTTAGAAGAAAGAAGTTTTTCTTGGGATTCCCATTCATATTCTAAACTTAAGTGAGGAAACTCTGAAATGAAGCTACATTTAGTGACGAGCTTGGTGCTAGGCAGTGAAGCTTGAAATCGTGGGTCACTTTTGATTAAATGTTGCTCACAGAAAATAAACTCTGGCTTGCAGTGGCACCCTCCTTACTGTCATATGCAAGAATTTAAATGCCAGTGCTTATTAAAAAGTAGCCTGAGCAATAACTGAGGGTTGCTCTGGGGATGAACTATTAAAAATGAAAAAGAAAAATGGCCTGCAATTCCACTCAAAAGTAATTAAATCTTCACCAATTGGCAAAGTGATATTTTAAGGAATATTTTTTTGCACTTGGGAGGGACAGTGAATATTATGAAAAAAGAAAGTCCAAAACAATCTAACTGGATCATATGTAAACTGGGATTTCATGCCAGAGATTCAACATCTCTGAGTTCATTCTGATTTTAAACATGGACATTAAAACACAGTCCTCCAAGGATGGCTCTAAGTATTAAATATGATAATTTATGTTAAGGAATCAGACATTCTGCATAAGTTGCATCAGATGCTAACTATATTCAGATCCCTGGAGTAATCTGAATTTCTTCCCAAGATCCAGAGGTGTAGAGAAAGCTGTCATTATTAATGATATTACTGTTGTTTTTTACGTACATATATTTTGTTTGTTAATTTTTTTCTTCTCTATTTTACTGCTTTATTCAGGATCAGGTAATGAGTTGAGAATTTCCTTTATCTATGTTCTTGTAGTGACATGAGAAGAGATTGCTTTTGATTATGATTCATTTCATTTTTTAGGTTTCGCCATTGATTTTTACATTGAAATTCTCCCTTCAACATCTTTTAACCATAATATTTATTTATGGGACCCAAGAACCTGGCATATCATAGTAAGTTGCTTATTAAAAGCTGACATGATTTTTATTAGAAAATTAGAATCAATGAATCATAATTTTTGTCCTTAGCAGAGGTTAAATGAACACATCAGTTACAGAATCAGGTTTTTACCTCATTGAGAAGCTTATATTCTCAACAATAAAACAGGTTTCCTTTTCAGTGTGTGATGGCTAGTATTTGCTTGAAAACTTTATTGATTTCATACAAAGCCTGGAGGGTACCAGATCAGAATACTGAAGTTAATGAGTAGTTCAGCATTTTTGACAAAGGCACAGGTATCAGGAACAAAATACAATACTAAGAGTTTTAAAATGAAATTTCTAGGGGAGAGAGACAGGTCCTAGAATGGAATCCAACCCTGTGTGTGCCCTTGTAAGAATTGTATTATAACAAAGCACTAATTTTTAACCATTCATTCTTGCAATCTTTGAACATCAGGTGAGTGAATGTGTGTTTTGTGGAGAGACAAATTTGGCCCCATTCTTTACTGAGTTTATAGGCTGATAATGTATTTTTATGCCAGTAAATCAAATTGCAAAAAAAAAAAAGTATTATAAAGAAGATAAGAGCATTAGGATGGTTCATAGTGTATGCTAAATACTTAATGCATGTTTATTTACAGAAGCAAATGCTAGCAGCAAACCACTGCACTGAGAATGAGACCCCCGTTGGAGGAGTTAGAGAAACGATTGAAAGGGCTGAAGGGACTTGCAACCCCTTAAGAACAACAATGCGAACTAACCAGAGCTTCCAGGGACTAAGCCACTACCCAAAAACTATACATGGACTGACCCATGGCTCCAACTACATGTGTAGCAGAGGATAGCCTTGCTGGGCACCAATGGAATGAGAAGCCCTTGGTCCTGCCAAGGTTGGATCCCCAGTGTAGGGGAATGTCAGGGGGCGCTAAGGGGAAAAACCTTATATAAGAAGGGGAGGAGGAGGGGATAGGGGGCTTATCGACAGGAAACAGGGAAAGGGAATAACATTTGAAATGTAAATAAATAAATATCCAATTAAAAAAATAAAACGTGCAACAATAAGTTATTTCACTTGTGTGTATGTCTGCTAGAGGCTAGTTGTCTATCTGTAAATGTCTTTCTCAGTCACTTATCATCTTGCTTTTTAAGACATGGTCTCTTAGGGGTCTTGGAAAACACTGGCTCAATGTCTCCCTGATGCTCCTATTACAGTACAGTACTGCTACTATACTTGGTTTTTATGTGGTTCTGGCAGTCAAAATTAGAACCCAATTCCCATTCAGCAATAATTTATCAACTTAGTCATCCCTCCAGCCTTTAGAGCAGTTCATTTTCAAGATTTCTGAAATATTTTAAAAAATAATAGTCCATAGTAGTTTTGTGGTATATACAGTAGTACAATGAGTGTTGTGCATGTGTGAAGCTGGAAAACTGAACATGTAGTTGTTGGTAAGAGAACAGATTGCCTGAGCTGAGGTTGCATTAGAACATGGAGAGTTTGAGGTACCCATAATGAAGTCAGTGAGAAGGGACATTACCCATGACAAGAATATAGCTGCAGTATGAGAAACCAATTTATAGATAGGTTTAAACAGCATAAGCCCAATGTACAAAATATTGAGTAGAGTTACTTCCTGGTAAATGCCAAACCAGAATCCACTGTGGTTATTGACTAAATTCACGGCTCTAAGGAATAAAAAATGCAATCACAGAATTTAGGAAGAACAGTTTAATGGGGTCCTAAAATGCACTAGTCAGTGTGAAGCACAAATACAATGGGTACTGGTGAAATGGAGCAAAATCTCAGGGATTAAGTAAATGGTGTGCCTGAGATAAAAAGTAATTTAAAATATAAAATCACACCACCACCACCGACGACAACAACAACACAACCAAGGGAATTTTAAAAATTCGCTTTATATCCAGATCGCTGCCCTTCTGTTTCCATCCTCACACAGTCCCTTCGTCCATCCCTTTCTCCCTTCTCCTCTGAGAGGATGGAACCCTCTCTATTTCCCCACCCTGGCACATCAAGTGTCTTCAGACCTAGGCACATCCTCATTCATTGATATCAGACAACGCAGTCCAGTTGGAGGAGTGGATTCCATAGACCGGCAACAGCTTTAGGGATATCCCCTACTCCAGTTGTTGGGGAGCTCACATAAAAACTGAGCTGTGTCTGCTACATGTACACAAGAAGCCTAGGTCCAGTTCCTGTATGCTCCTTTTTTGGTGGTTTACTTTCTGTGACTTCCCAAGGGTCCAGGGTAGTTGACTCTGTTGATATTTCTGTGGAGTTCCTATCCCCTTGGGGCCTTCAATCTTTCCCCAAGTCTTCTATAAGAAGACTCCATGAACTCCATTCACTGTTTGGTTGTGGGTTTCTGCATCTATTTCAGTCAGCTGTTGGATGGAGCTAAGAGGACAGTTTTGCTTGATCCCTGTCTGTAAGCCTCATAGAAAATTAATAGTGTCAGGTATTGATGCTTGCATATGGAATGGATCTCACATTGGTCCAGTTATTTGTTGGCCATTCACTCAATCTCAGCTCCATTCCCCTCATGCAATGCCTGTAGGCAGAATACATTTTGGGTGGTAAGTTTTATGGGTGGGTTGGTGTCTCTATCACTCCACTGTTGATCCTGCCTCTCTATAGGTGCCCACTTCAGGTTCCATACTCTGCTGTGATTCTCAGCTAATGTTACCTACATTGATTCCTGGGAACCTTCCCAATACTAGGTCTGTGGCAGGTCCTCAAGATATACCTCATTCCCTGACACGTTCCAGCTGCAGATTTCCGTTCATTCTCCTGGCACTCTGGCCCTCCCTCCTGTTACTCCCCACACCAGATCCCCCTTACCATCTCCTCTCATTCTCAGATCCCTCCCTCCATTTCCTTCCTATGACTATTTTATTGCCCCTTCTAAGTGAGATTCAAGCTTTCTTGTTTGGGCCTTTGGTCGTATTTAGTTTATTTGTGTCTGTGGAGTACAGAGAGGTTATACTGTAATTTACGGCTAAAATCTACTGAGCAAAGGAAGTGATTGATTCATGTATCCAACACCAATGTTTTCTGAAAGGAAATCCCAGAATACTAGCTTCTCTCTTAATAGCGTTGGTGCTCTGAAAGATTGAACAGCCTAGATATCTTGGAGAAGAATGGAGGTAAAGTTTTGAGCCAGGAGTAGTTTTGACTCTCCTTCTTAAAATTGTACAATTGAACAAATCATGTATCCCACCTGGGCAGAGACACTGTTCCTACAAACCATTTGTGTCTCTTGTGAGGCTGATTCATAAAAAATGATTTTTTCTTCTTATTTTTTAAATTAAATTAAATTAATATTTTTGTATTCACTTTTCATCTGGCTAGTTGTCCACCCGCACCTATAATCATCCCACTGTGCTCCTATTCCTTCCCTCTGATCTGGTGGGGGACACTGGATATCCCCGCCCCAAACCTGGTACTTCAAAGTCTCCGTGGGGCTTCTCTCCCTCTGAGTCCAGACAAAGTAGCCCAGCTAGTAGAACATATCCCACTTACAGGAAACAGTTTGGGGGATAGTCTCCATACTATTTGTTTAGAACACACATGAAGACCAAGCTGTACATCTGCTACATACAAGAGGAGAAGTGAAAAAAAAAAAAAGAGGAGAAGTGTAGGTCCAGCCTGTGTATGTTCTTTGGTTGATGGTTCAGACCGTGAGAGCCCTAAGGATACAGTTTAGTTGACTCTGTATGTTTTCCTACAGTGTTCTTATCACCTCTGGGACACACAATCCTCCCTCCTATTCTTCTATAGAGTCCCAAAGCTCCACCCACTATTTGTCTGTGAGTGTTTGTATTTGTCTGATTCGGGTGCTGGGTAGAGACTTTCAGAAGATAGCAAGCTCCTGTCTGCAAGCATCATTAATGGTGTTAGGGATTGGTGCTTACCCATGGATGGGTCTCAGGCTAGGCCAATTATTGGTTGGTTATTTCCTCAGTCACTGCTCCTTCCCCAATACTTGCAATTCTTGTAGAAATGATAAATTTTGGGTTGAATATTTTATGAGTGTTGGTGTCTCTATCTCTCCACTGTTGCTCCTGTCTCGTTATAGCAAGTGAGATCTTCTGGTTCCGTGTCCCCCATGTAGTGAATCACATCAGAGATCACCCCCATAGATTTTTGGGTGCCTCCCTTATCCCAGGTCTCTATCTAGTCCTGGAGATGCCCCTCTCCAACTCCTCACCCCTGTCAGCTGCAGATTTCCATTAATTTTCATGGTCATCTAGCCATCTTTCCTGTCCTTCCCTACAGTTAAAGTTTTACACCTGACAATAAAATATAAATAAAAACTGAAGGGTACATATAGCATTGAGTGTTTGTTACAAATTTCAAGCTAGGAAATTATGTTGTTTCATTTTCCACAATTTCTAAACCTAAATTTTAAAATTTAAATCTTAACCAGGTTTTCATAGCTTTGGAGAAAGAAGATGAAGATTTTATCACTGGTATCAATTATACAGAATATAGAATCACAGGGGATATGGTCTCTTGACCATAGCTATAGAGCATTAATTTGATTGCCTTCATTGAAGTAGAATGACTTGACTCTGGGCAGTACATAATATCACTCTTTGACTGAGAGGATTTTCCAGTCAGAAAAAGGAGATAAGCAATCACACATACTCATTGCTTTCTGTTTCCTGTTTATGAATGAAATGCGACTGGCTATTTCAAGTTTCTTTTTCTTTGACCTGACCACTATGATAGACTTAAATTGCAAATTATAATGAACCCTTTATACCTCCAGTTGCTTTTGTCAGAATGCTTTTATCATTACCACATGAAAAACCAAAAGGACAGGTAGGATAGTGAAATCCAAATGGTAAACTCAGAAAGCATAACGTGATACAATTAAATATATTTGGAAGACAATTTTATGAACGTGGGCATTCTAGTTGAGTCCTGATAACTTTAAATAGCATTGTCTGTTCTCTGCTCTCCTCACTTTCTCCTCTCCTTTCATTAATTCTTCATAATTTCATAATTTTATAATATTCCTACAATATACATCTATTTTGTCCTGTCATACCTTGAGCCATATCCCCGTTCCCAAGATAGCTACATGGGAAGTAAAAACTAGATAGACCCCACATCTCCATCTCTACAACATCAGTCCTTCAAAAACCCTGTCAGGAACCTGCCATTCCTTCACATCTTTTCACCATTCATATACCCAGAGTAATTGTAATTTTTCAAAGTTCTGACAATATATTGTCCATTTATCTTTCTTGCTTCCATTCCCATCAATAAGTATTACAAGTACACCATGATGCATGTAAAATCTATTTGCTATTTTACATCTCTTTATAATTCCACGGTCATCTTAATCTTTCATTCTAGTGACTTGACACTGGAAGATTCAGGAAATAAAACTTTCCTCTATCTTCTCTTCCTGATATTCTGCAGTTATAGAGACTTACAAAATATTTTTTAAAAAAGCCGTGGTGAATGAATTACAAAAGAAAAATTATTGGCTAACTGGCTAGCGTTTGGCAATTCTGAGTCATAATACCATTTCTTAGATTTGCATTCTGTATGAAAACAATCTCAGGAATTAGATATGTCAAGTTAGATGTATACATTTCAGGTTTCTGCAGGTTCTAGCCATCAAGAGGAACATATAGATCTAATTCAAACCTTTTCATTGATAGCTTTTTAAAGTTTTATGTTCATTTTGAAATTATAAAACAATTACATTATTTCTATGTTTATATTACTCTGCCATATACCCTTCTTGCTCTCTTTTAAATTCCTGGCCTATGTTATTAATTGTTGTTGTTGCTGTGTGTTCTTTAATAAATGAACATTCTTTTAATTATAGAAAGTGAGAAAGTATGACTATCCTTCGGCAGGTGACATATTTTAGAGCTGTCTTGACCCAGGATGAGAGGAGTTTTCCACTTAAATCACTTTGTATTTGGTGTTTAATATCATTGTATGGCTTCATTTTAACTCATAAGTATCAAGTAATTGGAGGTGGTTTGGGTGGCATGGGATCTGTTAGAATAAGTTTCTTAATAATGTATAAGTGAAGGAGGTTCTAATCAGCATGTGTACTGAAAAATTTCTAAATACACGAAAATTTAATTTTGGCACTGAGATCTCTTCCTACCACTCAATAATCAAGTTCAGAATTGTAGAAAGTGTTCATTTAGCTAATATTCATGTTCTGCCTGTTTAGTTTACATAAAAGTTACACGTGCTCATGATCATGTGTCTGCCAACCTCAGCACACAAATGCACATAATGAGATTGTAAACATAGACAGGGACACCTTTAAAAGGGGTAAAGTCCTCTTTTAATGAGATAATTTCAAGGCCAGAACCCAAGCAATTGACTATAACTGTGAGACACTAACTTGACTGAATGGAAAGGACCACCCTAAATCTGGGCCACCGCTTCTGGTGGCAGTCTACATAAAACCATATGGAAGAAGGGGGCTTTTGCTTTTTGACTGCCAGTCTTCATTCTCATGTGGAAATTCCTCTGTCTTGTTGCGGAGACATTTCTTCACTGGTATTAGAAACCACTTTTCCAGTATTCCAATGTAGACTGGAGACCAGAAAACCTCTATGGACCATGTAGGACATAAGTAGCAGACTGAGAGTACTGAGAGATCTGAACAGCTACCAAATTCAGGGTATTTCCATTGGAAGATACCCCTTGTTGGACTACCCAGCCACTTTAATCAATTATCTTTGTACATATGTAAAATCATCCTACCAGATCTGTTCCTATAGAGGACAATAATACGGATGTGTCTTTTTAATTCTTCATCATCCCACTCATACACCTGCATCTAGCACATAAGTACTGACAACCCTGTTATCTGAGGACTCATGGTCACTATGAACCTTTTCCAACATTACCAGGTAATACTTCATTTGCATGTTATGGGCTAAGTCCACCTCATTGTTCATCGACAGTAATTTTGCATGTCTAACGTTTCTTTCATTCCTAAAGTTTATAGTGTTAGAACCATATGCATCCTCCTCCTCTACATTTGCAAATGGTCTCTGCTTGGCTGTTTCCACTTACATACAATATGTCTGACAAGCATTATAAAATAAATGCTTTAAAAAAAAACTCTCCTAAACCTAAAGTAGTTAATACTTTATGGTTTCTTACTGGGATTGCTGAAACTTGATGTGATCCAATTACCTTACCCTCTCCTTCATGCTTCTCCTTACTGACTGCTAATGATACCATCAAAGAGAATGAAGTATAGCTGGAGATTGCCTGAAATATACCTAATAAATTGTCCTTAGTGAAATCTCCCCATGAACCTTTTGCTGAGCTATACTTTCACCTTAGATGGTCAATTGGGTTGTTGACCCAAGAGATTTACTGGAATAGAACATTTTTCACTTATTTCAAGCAACTGAAACCACTTTAATAATCTTGACAAAATGTTCCCCTTGCTCACTATTAATGGTCTCCAAGAGCTCATTCAGTAGAATATTTTCACTTCTAGGAAGTATTTATCTTAACCGTTTAAACAAAAAGATATTTCTTTTCTATTCTACACATTTTACTTAGTCCCAGACTGTATTTTTGTTTTCAATTTATTTGTTTAAACTTTTTCTTGAAGTGAAAGCTCCTTGCAGCTGAAACGTAATTTTCATTATCCTGAGGTATTAAGGGAGGTCTCTTACCTTCTCAGGTACTTACTCCTATTGTCTGGAGAATAAACTTAACATTCTTTGTTTTTGATAGAACGGGCACTAAAGAAATCCAACTGAAGCTAGAAGTACAATACAGTATGGAATATATTCTAATTGCTGACATATCATAGAATCAAAATACATATATTCTTCTCAAAACATAGTAGAATGTTCAATAATTTCACCAAATACATGCTTATGCCAACTCTTCTTAGAAAGGCCAAACTTACCAAATGTGGGCAGGTGCTGGAAATCAAACAGGTTTTCCTGAGAAAGGTCATTTCTCATTGACTATTGAGTTCAGATTCCATCAAGACATAACCATAATCATAGGTATTCTATTAAGCAACTTTAGTTGTTTTACCCCATTAAAACCTCAGTCAAATAGCCTTTTATCTGGTGGTCTAGGGGCACTATTTACTTCAAATTTCTGTTTCTGCCTCATTTGTTCCTGAACAGTATCATGAAGGACTTTTTGCTCTATGATTTTTTCTTTTAGAGTTTTACACTACACATCTCAATTCTTATTCATTCATTCATTCATTCACTTATTCATTCATCCTTTATTATGAATTCTGCAGGACCCATGAAAATATTTAAAAGTCTAGAACACAATTGTGTCATTCTCCCCTCTCCTCTAATCTCTCTCCATTCCTCTCCTGGCTTTGTCTCTATCTCTGTCTTTCCATCTCTCTGTCTCCCCCTCTCTCCCTCTTTCTCTCCCTCTCCTCTCTTTCTGTTTGTGTGTGTGTGTATGTGTGTGTGTGTGTGTGTGTGTCTGCTTGTGTGTGTGTGTGTGAGGTGTGTGTATGTGTCTGTTTGTGTGCATGTGTGCATGCACATAAGAATGTACAAGTGTATGGATGAAGGTCAGAGTTTGATATAAGATGACTTCCTCAGTCAAGTTCTACCTCATTTTAGAGACATGTCCCTAGCTCTTAGAAGTTCCTTTATGTTAAGAGGTATATGGATAACTGGAGGAAAAAAACCGAAACTAGAAGCATCTAAAAATAATCACATTAAAATAAAAGTTCCCAGTTATAGGATCTACAAGGTGAATGTTCATTGGGAGAAATACTTAATAATAAAAACAGAGAGATAAGGAGAATTGTGCAAAGTCATCATGATTGGAATCAAAACAAGCTTCACAGTGGGAAAATACATTGCAGATATCTGAAAAGGTAGTCAGCAAAGTAGAGGGTGACTTTGACAGACATGAAAGCTCTATTCTCTACAATATTTTTCTTCAAGTCAAAACAAAGAAAGAAATAAACAAACAAAAAAGTTGTAAGGCTAAAAGACATGAAAGTCACATGTCTTTTAAACATCCAAGTAGACATAGGTAATATAGAAACTAAGATTATTATATTAATAAAGTTTTTTGTGGTCAGTCCAGGGACAGATTCTACTGCTTCTCTACAGCCGTTATTTATATCCTCTGAAAAGTGAGGAGACCTTTTAGCTACTTGTATTCTAATGCGTATTTTGTCCCCAAAACTGTTTGCATGAGAAGGTCTGTCAGTACTTTCTGGGACCTGTCTACAATTAATTCTGATTGATAAATAAAGATGCCAATAGCCTATAACTGGGGAAAAGAGAGAGGTGGGATTTAGGGTTATTGGGCTTTAGACCTGGAGTAAGCAGGAAGAGGGAGATCCACTATGTCTTAGAAGAGTGTTGAGGAGAGGAAAAATAGAGACACCATGACAGAGAAGAGTTCAGGGCAGAGAGGCAGAGTATCTGTGTAAAGGGATTGGGAGAACATGGCCCAGAAGCCTGCCTAAGTGAGTCAGAAACAACCAGGATGGAACATAGAAATAGTAAGTAGTAACTTGGAATCAACAGTGTGGGGTAGTTTCTAATAGCATAGAGGTTAGGAAGTTGACTAGCCATTGTGAAGCTTAGGGCATATTTTTATGTAGAGGTTGTGTGTGTATCTTTCATTTCAGAACAGAAACTACTGAGCAGTAGTAACTCTGCACTGGATTTTACTAAATATATAATTCTATAAGACCTGGCCACATTAAATAATGAAAATACTAGCATTCAAAACATTAAATCATGACTTAAAGAATAGAAGATCACTCTAGGTCTAGAATCAGAGTGAGGCTGATACAAAGAGAGCTTAAAGATCATGAATAGGAATGAAGACTAGACTAACTTGCAATGGAGATTTCTAAGTAAGAGTGTGTTTTTACCATATGTAGGAGAGAAAAATGGTTATAGAATAAGGAGGTGTGAAACTATTTAGAGGTAGTTCTTTTGGGTGATCCCAATCTTTTTTTTTTGTCAGGATACTAGCAGTTGAGTCTAAGGAATTAAACAGGAATCAGTAGTGGCCGTGAAGTCTAACCGGCAAACCCCAAACATGAGTTAGTAGCAGTGGCTAGATTCAAAGGGAACGCTGAGACTCAGCGAAATTGTCACAAGTCCGTGAAAGTAGCAAGCAGCAAGCAGAATATTACAAGATACCATTTGGCATGTTTTCTCTTTACAAAGTCTCAACAAGTGAAGATCAGTGGAGACCAGCACAGTGTTGCAATGAGAGACAAAGCAAAAGTGCTGTTCACGGCCTGTTGTGTTCTAATTTTACTTTCTAAGCATCATGCATCCTCTCAAGTGTCTGCCTCAGCAAAACATTCTTTCACATGTCTCCTTCAGCAAAACATGCTCTAATAAAACAGTTTTTAGAAAAACATCTCATGGTTTCTTCAAAGAAACCAGAAATTTCCACCTCACGCAAAGATCTCCCTTTCTTCATTCATACTCACTAATGTACTGTCCATTTAGCTCTTAGAATATTTAAAAATGTGGAAAATGTAAATTAGAAACAGAGCTTTGGTGTAATTCTCCTTATTTCCTAAATGGTGATGGAGCTATAGTTGCTCTTTTCATGGGGGATGTACTCAAAAGTATGGTTAATGCTTCACTCTTAACTGTTAGTTTATATTAAGAAAGGACAGAGGGTGAAGAATTCTCATCTCTGTGGCATGAAGAACACAGCTTCTGACTAATGAATTACCTTACAAAATCTAATTGGTTTAGAAGTCCCTAAGTTCATGTTAGGTGGAGGGTACTTAAATAGCTTTGGTAATTTTTCTTTAACAGGGTTTTAAACTTAACATTTCTGCCTTGCATCAGGACAATGCTCTTTAATTGCTCTAAATTATCAGTGATGCCTGTAGCATATCCAATGAACATAGATTGATTTCAATTAACTTTCTCAGACTTTTGCATAAAAACAGTCTTCTTCAATTTGCCTAATTGGATTACTCAACCTCTTGGTACTGAGAACGATAGACAGAAAGCAGTAGAAGAGAGGACACAATGATGGTTGTTTGTGGCCTCATGACTCCTTTAATAATTTCTAGTTGAGCTACATCATTAGGATTCCTAGTTTTAAATGGAAGTAAAGTGTACTTTTCTTTCCTCTCTTTCTTTCATTCTTTCTTTCTTTTAAAATATATGGCATCTATTTGGACTTCCTTTATATACATGACTGTAGGACCATATACTAGAATATGGTCTTACAGGAACCATCTCCATAAAAACACTGATTTTTCTTACCATAGCCACTAGCAGTTGTCAATAACTCCTCAGGTAGAGATTGAAATCCATGAATCAAAAGTAGTGGTGGGAGGTATGATAGAAGAATAAATGAAGGAGGGGAAGAAATGGAATGTGGATTGGATGAAAGCACAATCCATGCATGTATAAAATTGTTAAACATTGTAAAAGTAAATGAAATATCTTTTAGACAATTAAAACCATCCACAGTTCTGCTGGGATGCTAGCGAGCTCCACAGAGAAATCACATCCTATGCACAATTTCAACTTCATTACTAGCTAGATCAATAATGAGCAAACAGGGAACCAAAGAATATCAGTACTGAGAGATCAGAAATAAAGATTGATGTAAAAAAAAGTGTGGGTAATGGCTACCCCATTACCTAGCGCTCTCTCTCTCTCTCTCTCTCTCTCTCTCTCTCTCTCTCTCTCTCTCTCTCTCGTGTTTGTATATAAGTATGTGCATTTACATAGTATGTGGTAAGAGATCTGGATGCAGCAAGAGAATTTTCAAGGGAGATGTAGAGGCATGGCGATTTGTGCAGAACTGTACAAAATTTGTATTGCATGCTAAGAGATATGAAGTGATAACAAAACGAAGAATATCTATAAAACAATAGAGAACATATGAGAAAGAGAGAAAGATAGATAAATAGATAGATAGATAAGTAAATGATAGATAATACTTCAATGATAGAAGATAGTGCAATCAAAATCACAAAACGTAGGGTAAAACAAAGCAGAGAGTAAAAAAAATGAGTGCCTAAATTAAAGAAATGATTAAAACTTGTGATTTGAGAACAATGAAAGAAGTGAACTATTTTTACTTAATACCAGATAATTCATGAAAATCAACTGAAGAAAAGCATTTGGGGAGAATTTATTCAGAAAAATAGCAACAATATTATCCTTAAAAATTCAGTTTCTTAAATAAAAATAGCTGTATAGAAAGGACACAAGATGTTATTTAACCTCCATCATCTATATAATGACCATACAACAAAAATATTTATTAAAATCTCAACAATGTTTTCAGATATAATTAAAAAATGGAAAGGAATTAGTTCACAATAAATTAATTTTAACACAAAATATTTATATATATATGTGTGTGTGTGTGTTTGTGTGTGTGTTTGTGTGTGTGTATGTGTGTGTGTTTCTGTGTGTCTGTGTGTGTGCTTTAGTTGAACAGAAATCAACAATTTGATTTAGAATCATCAGCATGCGAAAATAGAGAAATTACAAAAAATAAGGAGATCAGAGTCAACACTGTCAACAAATAAAATTATACACAGAAATATGTTCATGACTCAATGGTTAGGAGGGATTTCTACTTTTCTATAAGACTACAATTTTCAGAGCACTTGGTCACACCAGGGATTCATACACATTTGGTACTTAGGAGTTCTGGGGGATCTGGTTGATTGATATTTTTGTTCTTCCTGTGGGGTTGAAAACCCCTTCCCCTCCTTCAGTTCTTCCCCTAACCCCTCCGTTAGGGTCCCATGCTCAGTTGAATGGTTGGCTGCAAGCATCCGCATCTGTATTGGTCACGCTGTGGCAGAGTCTCTCAGGAGGCAATTATATCAGGCTCCTGTCAACAGCACTTTTTGTAATCAACAGTACATCAACCTAAGTTTATATACATAGAGGGACCCATAGCTCTAGCTCTAGGTAGCAGGGAATAGCCTGGCATCAATGGGAGGGGAGGCCTTCATTCCTTCCTGTGAAGGCTCCATGCCCCAAGCATAGGGGAATGCACTGAGGTGGGAGTGGATAGGTGAGTGGGTGAGCTCCCTCATAAAAGCAGGGGGGAGGGGGCATGGGAGAGTGAATTCGTGGAGGGGAAAAGGGCTAACATTCAAAATATAAATAAATAACTAATAAAAAATAAAAGGTAAAAAATGTGAATAGATTTAAAAACAAAACAAAGAGTCAATTCTTAGACTCACTTAAGAGAGATTGATAAAGCCACCATCAACACTCACAATTTCTGATTTTGCAAGATAGGATGACAAAAAAGCAAAAATACCTCTTTGAAATGTTGAGCCGTCCAGTTTGCTTTTACTGTTGCTCATAACATATGAAAGGGCATTTAAGGTCATTTAAGGCCATATTTTACATATGATATCATGAAATAATGGTGCTCTCCTTTGCCACATCTGTTCTGTGATTACATGAAGTCCAAAAGAAGTTAAGATTTAACTAACCTGGGACCATGGGGTGTTACAGAGAAAGGGCCACCAACCAGCAAGCATGAAGGAACTCAACCTAGGTCCTGTACACATTTGAAACAAATGTACAGATTGGTCTTTATGTGGGCCCACTAACAAGTAGAGCAGATGCTATCTTGGTCTCTCCTCCCTGTCATTGAATCCAATTTGCCTTCCTTTACTGCCTGGTTGGGCAGCAATGGGAGAGAATGGGACTAGTTTTCCTGCAACTAAATATCCCATAGTGGGTTGGTACCAAAGGGGGCTCCTCTCAGTGTGGAGTAGGGGCAATGAAAGGAGAATTTTGTAAAGGTGGAACTGTTAAGATAGTAGGAATAGCTATGATCAGGATGAAAAGTGAATAAAAAGATAAATTATTGGCGAAAAAAGAATTTAGGGGAATAAAGTGTTTAAACTTCTGGGTTATATTGCACCATAAATAAAGGACAAGATAGAAAACTAGAGCAAATAACTGAAGCAAAATCCTTGGGAGAAGTACTGCTTATTTGACATTTCTCCATGGATTTCTCAGCTACGGTCTCTATAGACCAAGCCCATTGGCCCACACCTGGCTGGGACATCTGCCATCTATTAGGTATCAAGACATCATTCCACAGACATGCCCATAGGTCAATATGTTTATGTGTTTATACTTATCAAATTTCACACACCCACACACACCACCACCACAACCACCACCACCACCACCACCACCAACAACAGCAACAACAAAAAGAAACACTGGCCAGCACAGAAAAAATCCCCTTCTTTGAAGGTATTTGCACACTGATGGACTCCACATTCCATTTATAGCTATGATGTCACATACCTAATCTAATATATAGAACCTTACAGAAGGTTTTATGTTGTGGTTCAGTGATTAACAGCACTTAGTATTCTTCTGGAAGGCAGAACTTAGGATTTCAGCACAGAATTTATTCAGCTCATTACCATCAATAAATGTTGCTCCAGGAGATCCGATACACTCTTCTGGTCTCCATGGGTATTCACATACACACACACACACACACACACACACACACACACATGCCAACATTCATACATACATACTTCAAAGTAAACCTAATTAAAGAAGATCATGGAAGTTATAAATGTGTCTGTGACCAAAGACAAAACACAGTGTATCTGTTTCTTATGTGCACTATATTAGAATGTCACAAAATAGAGCGGGTCAAATTAAAGAAAGCAATTTTCTCGTGGGTTTAGGAGGCAAAATTCAAAAATCAATGTGACAAAGGGTGAGCTATCATTGGCCTGACACCACCTTACCCTCCAATTTTCAAAGAATTCCTTTACATTGCAACTTCATGATATCTTCCCTATATGCAGGCACATCTCTGGGCGTATCTCTGTATATAAAGTCTTCAGGAAGATTAAGTTAGATGCCATACTGACAGCGTCATTTTAGCTTCATTAGATGTTTAAGACCTTCTTCTCAAATTCAGCCGCACGTTTTGAGATGAAACAATTGTGTCTCTCAATAACCTTAATTACATTTAACCATGTACTAATTAAACAGTTTATGACATGGCTATTTAGTACATATTATAAAGCTGTGATAGCTAATCTATTCTTATTGATTCAGAAGGCTTCCCGAGATATTTGTGCTTATCAGTACAGGAATTTAGAGAGAGAAAGAGAGAGAGAGAGAGAGAGAGAGAGAGAGAGAGAGACAGAGAGACAGAGAGAGAGAGAGAGACAGAGAGAGAGAGAGACAGAGAAAGACAGACAGACCCATATTTGAAAGTCATGGCAAGGAAGGTAGGCACAATACCTGTATAGTTCCATTTATATCTTTTGACTTGGGAAAGACATATTTTTATACTTAGTGTTTTTGATGTACAAGCATTCTTATAAAAGCAAGAAGATAATGCTATTTATGAAGGACTGGGTGACTGGTAGCTCACACAAAACAGAACAAAGAAAAATTCACAGTGGCAGTTATTAACTAGAAAGTGAGGGCAAAGTTAAAAACAAATAAGCAACATGAATACATTTGCAGTAACTGGCAGCCATAACACATTAGCTCTTCTTCCCAAAGACCTTTGCAGTGGTATTGTTAGAATGTCACCATTCTGATATCAGAAGTAATTAAATCTCCTTCAGTAAGTCACGCGTCCTGCCCATGTAGTATTGAACTCCATAATAATGTCAGTCCTATTATACAGAACCGCCAATGTGTTACTCTACTCACGAGACCCAATTCCGCTAGGCTGAACTGCAGACACTTTAAAATGAGTGGAATATTAAATTGACCATTACTTCTCTACAGGGTTTGTCATCTGTCTCTATTACAATGCAGTTCAGCTTTCTCAGAGGGCCTGGGAAAGTTTGGGGCATTGTTGGTAAGTTTCTGCTGTCTTCTTGATGTCAGTAGATATTTAATTTAATTATCGGGGCTGAATGAACTTTTGTGGCTGAGTGATAGCTAACTACTCTGTGGAACCAGAATAGTCCAGAAACAAATTAGCTTTCCAGATGCGGAGGCTTATAAATAACCACACAGGTGCTGCCTGTGGAAGCAACGGGAAGCCAAGCATTGTAAGCCAGGTATGAATAGACCCAAATAGAGTCAAAAGGGCATTTGGATGCAGAGAATAGTTTGCTTTGACGTTTTTCATTGAGAGTTCTTCTTATACAATTTTCTGTTGATAATACAACTTCTGATGAAGCCAGAGAACTAATTTCTCCACCTTAAATATGCGTTGTGTTCACTCAAGCATCCGCACACCCTGGCTGCAGTTACTGCAGGGAAACTATGGGAATTGCTGATGAGCCACCCCTCCTGTTACAGCCTCTTTCACTAAACTCTGGTCTATAAAATTGATGATAAACATGCTGGGTAAATCGTTTCTGTGGAAAGTTGTTCAGAGGCAACATACTAGTTAATGAAAGAACCTCACCTCCTCGCAACACTATGACAGAGATGCAATATGGTGGACGTTTCACTTCCTTACCATTTTCTCTGAATATTCTCTTTTACCTTCTGTCCTGGAGATATCCTTAAATATTCTCAGTGTCCTTAATGTGCCAAATATGTATCTCCTCGGAAAGATCTTTACATAAATCCCATTTCAGAATACATATTTAATGAACCTAGAGATATAATCCAAAAATTATCATAAAGCTTGGTTACAATTATGAATGTTTTCAAATTTTATTGCTTATTTTATTTATTACCATTACAAATGTTATCCCCTTTCTGGCTTTCCCCTCCAAAAACATCCTATCCCACCTTCTCCCTGCTTGTATAAGGGTGCTTCCCACCCATGCACCCACTCCTGCCTCACCACCCTAGCATTCCCCTATGCTGGGGCATCAAACCTTCATAGAACCAAGGGCCTCCCCTCCCATCGATGCCAGATCAGGTGATCCTCTGCTACATATGTAACAGTTCACATTTTGGACATTTTCATAAAAGGATATCTTATACACAAAGAGTAATCCATGTGGTATCACAAAAACTATAACATAAGTTTGTGTCATTATATTGTTAGCAAACTGAATAATACAACCATATTCTTGCCATAATAAGCAAGATATTGATGGGACTGGTATTGATAAATTAGAACACAAAAAAGAGACAAGGCAAGGAAGTTTGGATTTTTAACAATGATTTTTAACCAATAGTCCTTTTATTAGACTTTGAATCATTACTTCTACAGATTTAGAAACTGGTAGTTGTTTTGTTTTTACCTAACGAATTAATTCTAGCCACATACCAAATTTTCACCTCAGTGAAAATCTCCCAAGCAAGTGGGCTGTGTGGAGATCAAAGGTAGCTAGAGGCATCAAGGATCCCCAATCTACAGTTGTTTCTAACATTGCCTGTGTTATTTGAATATTGCCAAATGTATAGCCACACACAAGAATGGATTTTGTTTTGTTGTGCTTTCATTTATAGCAATTTCTTCTTTCACTTAATTTTCTCTTTGCAGCTTCTGCCAATTGTGACCCCAAAATGTCCAATGCAAAAGCCCTTAAATAATCAGAACCTCAATTTAAAAATGTGCATCACTCTGGTAACATGATGAAAGCTCATCTGATCACTCCTGGGAAGTGAATCTCTAAAGCACATATCTCAGTGCTTATGTCACGTGACTTACAGCCATTTCATATCGATTACTATATGGCTGTGGCAGAACCCATGCTTATATTCAGGTATCTAATTAGGGAGACATGACTTGGATACTAATATATGCCAAAGTGGTAGCAAAATGCTTTTTTTCCATTGAAAATTTTGATGTCCTCAGTACAGAATGAGACAACTACATTCTGAAACTTCTGAGGTCTACAGCAAGGAATGGATGCCAGTGGGACTGTAAAGTGTTTAAAGGCCACCTGGCCAGTTTTACTGTCACATTAATGCTGCAGACAGAAGTTCATTGTAAGGTGTAAGTTCTTGGTTAAGAAGGAAAGTGAAATAATTTACAGTACAGCCACATGTTCTGTTATAACATTTGTGTTTCCAAACATGAAATTAACTAGCATCATATCAGTCATTGATATTTCCTGTTAGTTATCTATGAAATTTCCTAATTTATGAAATCAGCTAAGAACACATCTCAGGATAAGTCATTGATAAAGGACATATAATTATTTACACAGGACTCCCTGTGTTCACCAATCTAACATCCTTACATTTAACTGAATGGATTCTGTTGTCATTTAAAATAAACTGAAATTAATACTCATTTTGAACATGGCCATCAAATCTTTTTTCATTGATGTTATCCCTACATAATAAATTAGTTCATAATATTTGTTATATGAGTTACTGTAAGTAATCTAAGGAAGATTTTTATACAACAAAGATGATTTTATAGAGCAAGTTATGTGTATTTTATGCAAATTCTCTTCTGGGTGACCTAAGGGGCTTGAATATTTGTAAATGTGTATTCCTAGGGAAAATAAAGCCAATCTTTCATTGGTATAGAATGGAAAGTATAAATGGTTTGAAACTATCTGTGGTATAAGCCTCCATTGGGAACATTAGAATTAATATTCCATAGAAAAGGTGGAGTTTGCTTATAAAAGAACAATTTCTCATATGGAAATTTCTCTGCAAAACTGTTGCACTCTTAATGTCTAAGCCATGTTTCATCCAACATGCAGAAGACGAGTGAAATCATGGGCAGAATAAAGACGTTCCTTCTCCCCACATTTTTTCTATGTGATATTTGATGTCTCTGCTAAAACAAAAGGCCAAAAAGACATAAGTTGGCTGAAATGAGAAAAGAATAATCAAAGGATTCTCATGTGTAAATAATATCTTTCTATAGATTACATGCACTGATGGTGCCACCAGTGAATTTCTGCAACTGATAAGCAGTCTGAGCAATAATAGCAGTACACAAAATTACACAAGGGACCATCAGATTGCCTCCAGATGAAGATACAAGTGGTTTTTAATGTTAAACTTGTTGGACATCAAATTCAGGATCTCTGAAAGAAAATCATACTGTTTTAATTGCTAAGCCATGTCTCTATTCCCTCAAGGTATAATGATAAGATAATGAAGAATGGAATGGGGAAGACCCCTTATGCTCATAAATGGGTAAAATTAAAATTGTAAAAATTGTCATCCTACCAAAAGCCATCTACATACATATTCAATACAACACTAATCAAAATTGCAACTCTATTCTTCATAAAATCACACAGAGAAAATTGAAATTCATGTGGAAACACAAGTTTTCCTCCATAGTCAAAACGTTTTGACCAGTACAAATACTTCCTGAGGTATTAATATAACTCCCTATATGAAGTTATAATGTACAACCATACATCAACAAAATCAGACATACTTTAGTAGAATAGAATGCAGAATCCAAAGATAAACTCATACATATGAGCTGAAAGCACTTGATTTATGCTGAGAGGTTAAAAAGTACTCTGGAAAAAAGTTAGTATTTTCAACAAATGATACTAAACAAACAGACAGACATCTGGATATCCATCAAAAGTAGAAGGAAAATAGATCATTCTCTCTTATTATATACAAAAACAACTTCCACTGAACTGTGGGTCTTAATATAAAACCCCAAATTCTTCTAAACTACTATTTAAAAAAAAAAACATAGACACTCTACTCCAGAAGACATGTATAGGTAAAGCTATTACTTTGTAAAAATGTTCTGAGAGAAAATATTTTGTAGAAGACAATGGAGAATTAAATTAAATTAAAAGCACGAATACTTAAAAAAAATTTTAAAATTGTATTTGTTATTGCATATGGAATTTTTGCTTGAATGAATGTCTATATCTATGTACTATATGGATGCCTAATGCCTGCTGAGAGAATAAAATAGTATTGAGATCTTGCTCTGGAATTTTCGACTGTTGTGAGCTACCATTTGACTTTTGAAAATCCATGTGGCTCCTCAGCATCCTTCACTGCTAAGTCATCTCTCTGCCTTCCTAAAACTTCTCTTTCAATCATGAAAGAATGATTTCTCATAAGGGTACAAGAGCTTAATACTCACAAAGAAACACCAAGAGAACCAACAATGTTAATCACACAGGGCTGTTTCCTTAATGGAAGGTATAAAAATCAAATACCTTCATTTCATCCAGAAAGATAAGAGTGGAGGTTAAATGATCTGGTGAATTTCAGCCATCGGTAGGGAAAGACCTCACCCTACCTCTCTACAATGATAATTCCAGACTCTTCCCTCCCTAGTTATAAGCCCATCTTTAGAGAGGTTTTTACATATAGTAATGTGCTGACCACTATGCTATCTTGGTCAGAGACCACATTAAGCCTTATTGTGCATCTGGAATTGGACTATTTGTTGCCTGGAAACCTCTTTCCAAATTGTTTCAAATTCGCTAACAATAAACCCCCTGGATTTAGACCTCCAATGTCTGATCCAAGCTGAAGAACTGAATCTACAAAAGTTTTCTCATCTCTTCATGCAGTTTGCTCTTCTGTGTGAGAACTGTAGGGAACCCCTCACCTCAGTTTCTTGTGGGTAAGAGAGGCAGACACATTTGCCATATGGAACATGCAACGAGATGTTGAGGATGCTTAAAACGTGTTCATCTGAGGAATTTTTCAGAGGATGCAATCATCTACACTTTCAAGAAGAGGGGATGCATAGGTAGCTTAAAAGCACTGTAGGGGAAAACTATGGAAATATGAGATTATCAAATTGTTTCAGCATTGGCCTATTTGGTATGTTGGTACAGGAAGTCACCTGTTGTGGAATAAGATGTTTCGTGGGGTACTGCCTGTACCCACTAGACACAACAGCTCTCCACCCAAATGAGATTATGAACTGCCCGGTTTCCTATGTATCACGTGAAATGATCTCATAATGACAGCCAAATCAAAGACCCTCTGACTATTCTCTAATTACAAAAGGCACACTTCAACGATTCTTAATTTGGGTAAGATTTCCTTCAAATTAAAATTTGACCCACCCCATACTACACTAACTTTCCTTTTAAGTCTCTTAAAATATGCTCTATACTAAAAACTGGCAATTATTTAATCCATTTATAAAACTAAGTTTCAACAACAGAAAATTATGGATTCAGAACAGAATGTACTATGTATAATCCTTAACAAAGTAACACTAATATAATTAGCAATAAAAATTGGATGGGTATAAAGAGTTTCAGAGTGCTAATAATGTAATTTGCATAAAAGAACTCAATCCATAAAGATTTAAGCATGTATGGAAATATGTTAAGCTCTTAATGATTTTAATAATCTATTGTTTTAATCTTGTAAGAATTATTAACATATTATATTTCTTTGTCATGGAAATATTTTAATTTCTATTTTCCTTAAGATTCTTTTCTTGTTCTTCAAAAACAATAAATGAATGCAAAATATTGATGCTGTTAACAAGAATATAAAAGTAATTTTCATTGTTCTTCCATATATTTTCATTTTTCTCATATTCTAATTCTTTATCTTTATTTATTTATTCTTTATCTTTCAATCACAAATGATGTTTGTTCTTTCCCTTTCTTCTTAATTCTTCATTGCTTCTATTTACCTCCATCTCTCCCTTCCTTTTTACTTTCTTTTCTTTTATTCCATATCCCCTTTTCAGGCTTTCAAAAATTGGATCTTGGAATAAGGCTCAGCTTAAACATGGTATCTCCTGCCTTAGTAGCCCATGCTCTAACACTTCAGGACGACTATATCTCCTGCTTTAATTTCTATCCCCAGTCTGCTGTTTATTGAGACTATATTTTCTAATGTTTGATTTACATCACTGTCAACAAATGAGACTAACGGCTATTTCTAACATATTTCACTAGGTGATCTATTTGTTGATTTCTGCTTTGTTGTTTTATAGAATGACAGAAGAATATCCACTTTTAATAACACATTACATATTACCAAAAATGATTATCGATAAAATAAAATATTCTACATGACCTCTGGATAATCTGAATTACAGGAGTTATCTTTTGTCAATTTTGAGAATAATTCTTGAAATAAGATATCCCTTTTTTCAGTAAGTAGAGTAAATTATATAAAGATATGAGATTCAAATGTCCCAGAATTTCATGGGTGTTACATGGAAGCGATATAAATGTATCAACGCTACATTTATATTTGTTGGCATTTTATATGTTATCTGATGGTGTAACCTTACATATTTTCTCTTTATATGCCTATTTTACAGTATTTTGGATGAGATACTTTGAACACGCTTGGATTTTGTTTTATTGATGCCGGGGTTCTCCATGCGTTTATACCTCCTTATCTGAGAAACTGAACATAGAAAATAATCTATGTTTTTTATTAGATCAAAGCATTTGGTGTATGAACTTTAAAGCTCCTGAAGATAGCTTAAGGTTGTATTCCTTGTAGTTAAGAGATTTCATATTTGATTGCCTTAATGTAGGGACAGGAACTAGATCTGCCTCATCTTCAGTTGTGCTTGCCTTCTCCAAAAGATAATATTATCTGAAGTATGTTTTATATCCAGTTTATGGTCATGGAAAAACAAACTTCAACTTTGGACACCTCTTCGTAGGTGTTATTTTCACATTGAATCCTGGTGTGGATCATTAAGCTCTATTCAGTTAGAGGAGTCTAAGGTAGCCCTCTTTAAGAGTTTTGCTTGTTTATTTTTGCTTATATTTATTAAAACTATCAAAATTCTCTATGTTGTTGGTAGTGGTTGTGGTGTTGCTTTGAGTTAATTCACAATGTAATTTAATGGACGTTCTTTTTCAGAAGACATCTGACAGCACCTAATGAGATAGCTCAAAGTTTAAGGCCTCTGATGGTTTAAAGACTCCTTTCGATACTGAGCCTTGATTATAACATTTCTAATTTTCCTGGTCTTATGAATTGGCTTTCCTTCAGTGAAAGTTCTGAATTCCATGTATCCTTCTTTCTTGTACTAAGCTATCCTGGTTTGGTGCATTGACAAAAACATCATTTAAATTTTTAGAAAGGCTAAGTTAAATATGATACAAGACAATCCATCTTGAAAATTTGTGTTCTATGCTCTGACAACTGGTGTCTGAAAATCTAGAGCAGGTTGTATAAACAAAATTAAAAATATATAAAAAGGAAAATTGTACATAATAAAATAATCGCATTCAGGATATCCGTGCTTGATATTACCAAGGCAGGAGAAGAAAAGATTCTGAGATGAAATAAAAAACTAATAACATGTCAGAAGAGTTGGGCTAGGAGACATTGATGGCCAGTCAAGATGTTCCTGGACACAGTCACTTCATTGAATACAGGGAATATTTTAGGTTTCCGTGTTTTAGTATTATACTTCAGCAAGGGAACTTTAAAAGAAAAAAAAGTCTATATCTATTCAGAGCCTAATATCAGGTATCTGAGAGAGTAAGCTGTGTGCCTTTCTTTAGGTTAATGCAATGTTTAAAACGTAAGGAATACAAAGAAAATGAAAAATTTTCTAATTCAGTGGGAGAAAGAAATAGCAGGCAAAAGTATAAAAGCAAAATTCAATCAAAACTGTCAATGGAGAATGGGTCAGGGAATTGAATTTCTCTCAGAATGTGACATGGCAGCTCAATTCTATTTCAGCTGAAATTGAAAAGACTATTTGACTTAAGCTGATATCTTAATTGTAATATTGAACATTTTCTAAATATAAGCTGCATTAATTTATACCATGCCTGAAACATCACTCTATGCGAGTCAGAATACAGATTTTTCTGTGGATATAATCATCACTTTTTACAACAGCTCTAACTGTATTTTCTCTTTGTAGTTATTTCTTCTATTGGCTATGTCATCCGACTAGTTTTTCTTTCAACCCTGTTGAGGCTTTCAACGAGTTGTGAAAGGTATTTATCATAATAGAGATTTAATGGATACCACATAATCAATCAGCCACGTACCAATTCTCTCTTTTCTACATTATTGTGAAAAGATTGTTTTTCTTTTGCATTTTATTTATAAGCAGTATCTTTCCTAATTAAAAACAGGCAATAAAATTTGGGGTCCATTTCAATGATAAAATATTCTCTAACAAATTTTGTTTCAAGTGTCTCATTAGAACAAATTGATTCTTGTTTGGTAGCCACAGAGGGAGTATTGATATAGATCAAAGAGTAATTCTACTAAAGTCCAACTTGGTGAAACAGAAAATTTATGGGAACTACTCCCAGGATTGTATGTGAACTGTCATATAAAGATGAGTGTTTTTACTGAGAATCTCATATTAGCTTAGGTTTATGCTATATACCCAAAGTTCTCTACTTTGTGTGCTATGATGTCTACAACCTGTAGGCTCATCTAGTAATTAATTCTGACAATATAATCTTGGTGATGGAAGTTTTACCACCTGTTTGCCAATAAGAAAGGAAATTCTACCACTTATCATAATGAATCTTGAGAACACATTGCTAAGTGAAGTAAGCTAGACACAAAAATGTATATGAGCCATATTCTCCCTACTTTCTCGGTCTAAAAGCCAAACTCATGGAAATGAATGGTTATTGACAAGGATACAATGAAAAGATGACAAAGTTGTATTTGTGAGGATCAAGACTACCCATAGTGGAGGAGATGGACCATGATCTGGCTTTCTTCTGTAACCCGGCAAGGGCTCCAGTAGATTGCTATCAGCCAGCTATAAAACGTTTGACTTAACAATTTGTCCTGCCTGCAAGATGTGATTGAGTAAAGAAGGCTCAATACTTGTGGGAGTGGCCACAATGACTGGTCTACTTGAGACCCATTCTAGAAAAGGGACCCCATGTCTGTGAGAGAGGGAAGGAACCAGGGCCTGGAAAGCCCAGAAACCCAGAACATAACCAAACATGACAAGTTAAAAAAAATCAATGAAATGATTCCTAATCATATGCTGCTATTGTTGTAGACCTGTTTGTAGACCAAGGTCTGCCATAATCTTTGTTAGAGAGGCTTCATCTACCGAGTGGTAGAAGTAGATGTAGAGACCAATTGCCAAATATTTGAAGTTTGGGGAATCTCTATGAAGAAGAGGATGAAGAAACAACAATAGCCAGGTGATTGAGGACAGAACAAAAAAACCCAAAGAATCAATTTTCTGGGACTAATAAGGACTCACAGAGACAGAAAAACCAATCAAGGGCCCAGTATGAGTTTGATCTCAATTCTTTGCATATAGGTTATGGTTGCATAGTTTTGTGTTCTTATGGGACTCCTAACATTGGGAGCAGAGCCTGTTACCTGACCCATTTGACTGCTTTTGGGGCTCCTTTCCTCCTACCAAGTTGCCTTACCTATCTTTGATATGAAGGTCTGTGCCAAGGCTTATTACAACTTGTTATGCCATGTTTGGTCTACATTCCTGGGAGGGCTGTTCTTCTCTGCAGTTAAATGGAGGAAGAATGCATCTGGGGAGAATGGAGGCAGAGTGGAGATACTGTGAGGTGAGGACAGAGAGAAAACTGGAATTGAGATGTAACATATGACAAAAGATTAAATAAATTAATTAAAGAAAAGATGACAGAGTACTAGATGCCTGGTATATAGTGGTGTTCCTGTAGCTGAGGATACTGTTCATTTCCAAAGAGGATAGAACTTTCTGCTGCATGATTTCACACTTTTGGTAGCAGAAACAGCCATGAAACATGCATTGTGCATTCCTTTTTACTGTTTTAGTGTTTCGTAGTAACGAGGGGTCAGACAGTATGACTAATCACTGAATGAGTATTTTTTAAATGAAAAGAAGACATTGTAGATTTAGTAGGGAAGATCCTAGTCAAAGTACTTCAGAAGCACTTTACTACCAAAACCTTTATTCACTTAGCAAAGTGATGGGGCCCTGAAGAAATGTTTGTTTCAGTTTCAGGAAATGAGGTTAGTTTCTGGTTTGTATAGGTTTCTTCAGTGAACATGTTCTACAACATTTCGCCTTGTATGTGGGCCAAGAGTGTGGCCAGATGCACTAGGTTCAAGTATAATGTTTTCCTTAGTTAAGACATGAGGAAACTGGATTCGGCACCAGATGACTGAGGGTTGTGATGAGGGGCATGGTATGGGCAGAGTGGGAGGCTCTTACTTGCCTCCCCTTCATGGAAAGAGGGAGAGGCTCAGACTGAAACCTAGCCTGATTCCTGAAAGACTGCAAAATGTTTTCTCTAAAACTGGGAGTATCTTATTAGAGTCTGTAATCTAACAAAGAGCAAGTCTGTAAAAGAAACACGATATTTTGAGTATGTTATTACCTTTTAGCCATGATGTCTAGACTTAGTGAGTTCCTAAAAAGAATAGCCGGGTTTTGAGTGTTGGTGCTGAACAGTACAACTTTAGTTTAAGGAATTCTTCTCCCCACAACCCTTCTGAAGATGATACAGTAATCTGCAGCTCTAACTGTTGAATTTATTCATTTTTTATTTTGTGATATTGTAGCTTTGTTTTTTTGTTTTTTTTTTTTTTTCTGGGCCAGCTCAGCAAATTCTGCTCATTTAAAAAACATCAATCTCCAGGCTGGATTTACCTTTCTTTTAAAGACTATAATTTGATTGTTTTCATGCTGTGAAATGATAGATGGAACATTTGGATGGGCACTGAGATTCTGAGAGAAAATGGAAGACTCTAATGGTTCTGTCTTTGTCTGTACTGAGGAAACTATTAATTAGCTTGCTCTTTTTTCAATCCTGCTTTTTTTGCTTTTCCCCTTGAGTTGATGAGATGTTTTAAAATGATAAACAGATTTAACATCTGCATCCTGCTTTTCTGAGCCCCAGTGCTTACTAGAAGGCAGAATTTAGAGATGCTCAAAGCAAGGACAAAGAATTTACAATAAATAAATAAATGTCAAATATATGTGTCTCTGCAACTAACTGTGTGACCCTGGAAAGACATCTCTGCCCCTTTATAACCTATTTCTGCAGAAAAAATAAGAAGCAATTATATCACATTCCTTACAGTATTATTTTGAGCATCAAGTTAGAAAATAATATGCATACAGAATGCAGAAAACTTCATGTCAAGTAAAATACTATAAAGTATCACTAGATATTATTTTCACTCATTATTTTGGTGTCATCATTCTATCCAAGTAAATTGTGGGAGAACATGAAGATATGGCCACAGAGATGTGATTCGGCTTTTAATCCTTGTACATGGCAATGGATAACTTTTTACACACTAGTCAGCTGCCTATCCCAAGCCAAGACTGCTACTTACTATAAAGAAAATCATATATCATGTATTAATTAAAAGCTTATTTCATTACTCATATGCAGGTCTTATAGAAACATTTGTTTGCATACATATATCCTACATATCACTTAATGTGAATTCTGACTTCTGCAAACACACTCCAATCAGTTTTCCCAAATCCAACCATTATTTCACCATCAACTCCATAAAATATTTTATACACCTAATGACTTTTATTAGCACTAGTCTCTTTCATTTTTCTATCAGCTGTTCATCTCATATAACTTTCTTTTTTATATGAATTATTACCGTCCTTGGTTACACGTATGTCCTCCTAATATATCTATCCACTGTCCATGGTTGACTAAAATTAATGTTCTACTAGATCATAAGTAACACCCTGTTGTCATCTATGCTAATCTTTAATTACTCATAACTATAAATTATATGATGCCTTAATATGCCGTGATTTAAATAAACCTAGATAGAAAAATGTAAAAACCATATTGTTTGATCTAGTGATCTTTTTACTCTTAAATCTTTTATATGGTTTTTTCTGTGATTAAAATTCATTGAAAATGCCTTTTTTCAAGAAGAAATCAACTCAAGTATGTGTGTAATTGGCCTTGTCCAAAAAATTCAATGATGAATGGAAGGTACTTCTGTCATAGAAGGTAAAATAGCATGGTCCTACCAAATAATTGTTGAGGAATAGGACCTTACACTACAAATTTTCAAATATTTCTCACTCTAAATAATCAATCATCAGGCTGCTTGCTTGGTTAAGTATTCTTATGGGCCTTGAATATTTAAATTGTTCACACTTACCTTTTGCAATTCCTTATTCAGTGAAAGTTTTAGAATCATTTTTATGTTGCTCACCATACTTCTGTGGACATGAAGAGGATAAGAATTTTTTTTTCACCCAAGATAAATTTTGCTTATCGATTTCTTCCTGGGAAAATTTGGAACAGATTTGGCCAAGGAGAATGATAAAACTCTTTTCTGTTGCCATGCCAATTTCATCCTGTCTACGGCTTTTGTCAGTCACATGGCCTGTCGCTCAGGTGTCAAGAAAGATCTGTCAGCCCTTCTTGCTGAGGATGTCAAGTCCATGACAAAAATCTAGTATTATTTAATTATCAGTTTTTACCTAGCCTGAGAATCATGTCTCTATGTGGGTAGTGCACACATGAATGCACACACACACACACACACACACACACATTCCCACTTTAAAGATCCAGAATAGGAAATAATATTTTGTGACTGGTCTATATTCTCTCTGTTTCAGTCATACCACTTGGTTCACAAATCGTTGGATAATTGGCTCTGTTGCATTTTACCTCTGTGAAACCTGACTCTCAGCAGAGATGCTTTATACGGAATGACCTCCCTAAGGATTTTCATCTGAATTTCCTTCTTACATTTTCCATAAAAATTTTCAGCCTGAAAATAATTATAAAGCTTGACATCTCATCAGAAAAATGTAGAGCTGAATTGCTCTTCATGAAATTGTGTGCAAGGGGCATCTCTTATGATGCCAAGACTTAAACAGCTTGCCATAAAATGATAAGTACCAAATATACATTTCAAACTCAGACTTCTTGTCAAACCTAACGCTGGGAAATTCAAACCTGTATATACAAGAAGTATTGTCTTTCTTTAAGAGTGGTGTCTTCTAGCAATCTCATGTTCCTGGCTAAATGCACGCCTTAGCCGGGATCAAGTTGAGATGGTTTTGCCCTTTGAATAAGTCTTGAAATGAGTCCCATCTTTTTACTTTCTGAATAGTGTTTTAGACTCCTTCTGTATTTATATTTCAGTTTTATTGCTGCAAATTTCATAAGCCATTCTCTTTGACTAATTTAATCCCCCTCTTTCTTTCTTTCTCTCTGTTGTTAGCTGTACATGATCTGTCATCATTCATTGTCTCACTCTTGCTTACTTTATTCTTACTTTCCTCTGTCCCTCTTACCTTCCCTTTTTCCTCACTTATTATTAATTAAGTCTTCTTTTAATATTTCCATAGTATTTTAAACCTATTATATGCATTCCCTCTTTTAACTGCTTTAAAGGTGAAATAAAATAATATAAATTAAATTATTCTGTAATAGTCAATTTAGTGTTGTTGTTTTATTTCTTTTCTTTTACTTTATTTTTATACAAAGTGCTGAGTGATCACTTCTATCTACTCTAAAACAAATTAGTCACTCAAAGATGAAGTATAATAACTGTTAATTCATATGTCTTCCCATGTTTACAGCTTCTGCTAAAAAAATTTTCTTTTTGTCTGTACGTGTTCAAGTAGTCTGCTTATGTCCTTCCAAGATGGTATTTCATAGCACATTCTGTGTCTGTATTCTTTCCTGGAGCATAACAGATTACAAATAAGGTATCTTAAGGATATATAAGTACAATGTCCACTTTCATGTACATATAGTATATGTACATACCAAAATTTGGTTATCTTTCTAACAGATCAAGAACATTTGACTAGATCTACCTTTCATAATTGCAACTAACGCTAACACTATGACCACACAAATCATCAAATACCTGCTTTCAATAGATTTTTGCATGTACTTAGCTGTGGTAAGATATGATTACATGATATTTGCATGTTTATCTTCTTGATGACTTGTTAAGTTGTATCCCACAGCAGCTGAAGTCTTCATATTCCCTACCTCTGTATGTGCAATTTTTTTTTAATCTCTGTATCCTCTAACTGGTACTGTGTTATCTCATTGTTTCAAATTACAGCAACCCTAGTATCTGTGAAATATAACACTGTGATTTTGATTTGCTTTATCTTATGACTAATGATGCTGAATAGTCTTCTTGTGATTATCACAAACCTTTAGGCCTCTCCTTCCTAACACTGTCCTAGAGTCTTTGCCCCAAATTTTCATATCGATTGACCTGTAGAGCACTCAGTGTACTCCCATGTGCCTTTGTTTATAATCCTCCAGATCACATTTATATAAACCATATCTTTCTCTACCCTATATAACAATTAAACACATCTCAGTTGTTGATTTATATGTTGAATTCTCACATATTGAATTCTGTTTGGGTGGCCATGCTGTAATCTACATTTTTTTATTTCATTATTTCATAGCTTGCCTATGGGGTGTAATAATTATGTATCTGTTCTGTGTTTCTGCTATATCCTTCCTGACTCAGCTTCTCGCTGTCATATTGTATGTTGACATTACTATTCCTTTGTGACATCACACTTCATTCTTCCTATCATGACCCTGTCATATTGATTATTACAGGTGTTTCACGTTTGTAGATATATCCAAACACTGAATATGACCTATCATTTTGTGAATTTTCTAGTGTTGAATCCCACCTCTAATCTATTTTCTCAATAACCTTTTACATTTCTTCATCCCAATAGAATTGTGTATTCCTCATTCATTGACTTATCTGAGTTCCCCTTCTTATTATTATCTTACTCATGTTTCTCCAAATCCCTCTCCGTTATCCCTCATTGTCTGTCTCCTCTTCCTCCTTTCTCATTCTCTATTTTATGCTTTTCTCCTGTTTTCATTCATTACAGAGAGGACTTTCTTCCATATTTCCTTTGATATTACCTCTTCCAACTTATTTCCTAGATTCAGAATCGACCCCAGTCTCACCTCACTCTTAATTATTTATTTGCTTATTTTTTTGTATACTGTCCTCAGGACCCTTTCCTGATATCTATTACTAGACTAATTCAAACTTAATATTTTCTGTGTTAGTTTTGCAGAAACTCTGTTTACTTCAAAGATCGCATGTGGAAGAAAAGCCTGAAAGTTAGACTTTAACCAACTGACAAGACCTGCACATTTTCTCTTCTCCTATTAGGCAAATGGACCATGGGATCCAGTGCACACTGTTGAGAGAGAGAAAACAAAAAACAGTAGTCAAATAATGCAATATATTTTATCTATGTTCTGCAAAGCCATGTATTAAATACATTTAGGACATCCCTTTCATTATGTTCTATATTCCATCCACCAAATTGTCCTAAGAATGTAGGAGTATTAAATGACAGTATTAAAGACACACTATTAACTCATCAATAAGTCAAAACCCTAAGTTCTGATTATTTTCCTTAAGTAACCCGATATCAACTATTCCATAATATTATAAGATCTATAAAACAAAACAAAAACATTTACAGCAGTTATAAATATTTAACACATAATTAATACACTTGAAATAGTATTAAAATTGTTGTGTCTGTAACAACATTCATCTATTCTCTTTTACTTGCTACAGCCTTTATATTTTAACATATATTTACTATTTTATAAACATTAATATTTATACTACATATACATTTAAAAGGAAAAAATAAAGAATCACAAAAGTATGGCTCTGTTCCCAAATCCCCTAAAAATTGTCTTTCTCAAGAACTTGTTATATTACTCTTTTCTTATTCAAAATTCATGTACCCCCTTTCAAAATAAGTGAGGATGATTATAACGTGATACCTACAGCTCAGACATAATATGGTAGGATGGAGAAAACAAGCATCTCTTTTTCAAAGGCACCACAACAATTCAGTGCACAAGTATGAAACACAATTGATATGTAAATATTGATGATTCATAGACATTTAAGAAAGACACATTCCCTGGGATGTTCTAGAAATGTAGAATACAGCTTGTCAGCAAAGACAAAACAATCAAATAGCAGATGAGATCTTAAAGATTGTAAAAGTCACCTATAGAAACTGTAACTTATTGCCATATGAAGCTCTGCCCTAGAACAGGACCAAAGAAGAACAGAGATATGAGGAAAGGAGCGAAGAGCCAAAATATGCAATCCTCTCCTCATTTCTTACTCTGCTTCTTACTACCAAGTTGCTGCATCAGCAGACAGAGAAACAAATCGACTGATAATTGTATCAAAACAGGCTACTGTGTCACACCCTTCATTGGAAGACCTTCCAAAATCACCTCGTACTTACTGAACTACAACTTTCCTAGGCCATGGCAAAATGCAAAATGAAGCATCGTCTATATTTCCCTTAATCAGGTAGTTACATATTTCTTTGTATTTTTAAAGGATTGATGATTGACAGTACACTAATTCATTGCCAGCAGCAAATGATCCTTTGACAAGAGCTCTACGATGTAACATATGCTAACAATTTAATTTTGTAATTATTTTATTGTATGTGTTCAGGGTGCTTTAGCTTAGTATATGCAAACCAACCGCATACAGTACCTATAGAACCCAAAGTGGAATGCAGCTCCCTTGAAACTAGTAGTGGACATTAGATAGGATATTCAACAGTACAAAGTTTCCATAGCCTATTCAACACCCAAGCCTATACACACATCACAATTAAGAGTACCATTTGCCTTCTACAACACATTCTAAAGATTCGTATTTATAAAAATGATTATGAATATTTACTATGATATTAAGCTACAAAAATGCTGAACAAGAATGAGGATTTTTGTTTACATCTTTCTTTAATCAGTGAAACACACACACACACACACACATACACACATTGGCAATAGCACTAAAACAAAACAAGTATATTACATGAACAAAGATTATTTAGTAAATACTGTGGACCACCTCTTTTGTCCTTAATTCACTGCAAGGAACATTTTCACAATGCTAGTGACTGAGAAAATATCTCATTGCCAAAATAAAACCATCACCTTGCTAACTATCCACTGGCATCTAGGAGACTCTTTACTGCCTTTTGTAGCTAGACCATCTCAATATGGGAAAATAATTAATACAAAAATCTGATTATAACTTTTCAGCTCTACTTTAAAGCAAATGCATGTGAAATTGGGTGAATATAGATACTTTTGGTTAGATTAAAATAATGCACATTGTGTCTAAATATTTAATATAAACATTGACACTGAATTTATTTGCAGATCAACAGCTGTTCAAACAAAAGCAGTGAATCTAATGAGCTTCAGAATTTAAAACCCAATCTGAACCAAGTTTATGCTCACCTTTCACAGTTTATACAGTTGTACTTCTATACTAGGCTTTGTGAGATAATCATTATCAACTTTGAAGCATTGTGTAAGAAGCAATCAATGCAAAGATACTTCATGTGAATGTCAAAATCAAATAAATTCAGAGCAATTATCTTAACTCTCCAAACAAAAGCAAACTGGTGGCATTGATGATTCATAGTGGCTGGCAATTCTAATGTTATTAATCTGTGTTATCTCATTTTAATGGAATATACTCAATTATTTTGATAACCTCTGAATTAATGATTCTCACTCTATAGACAATGCAACATATCTTATTTTTGGGCATATGCATATGTATATGTTGTTGTTTATATATAAGGCTGGGTACATGTTTGTGGGCTGGGTATATGAGGATATATAGAGTCATACAGGCATATATATTCAGGTCTTCCTCCTTATTTAGCAAGAACTATACCATATAAGAAATTGTCTCATACCCCAACATATTCTGCTTAAGTATAGTTAAAACGTTGGGGTATCTGAGAAAGATACTACTTTTGTGTGCAATCAAGTACTATATGATCTTAATTAATTTATCCCATTCTAAGTATTTGGAAGTCAGTTGAGGCAGCTGGCGTGTGTCAGTGGTAACCACTTAGTATATAGTATGAATAATATTTGTATCCCAATGAATAGAAATATTACATAATTTTTGTGTGCTCAGAGTAACCTTGGAGAAACCATAAAAACTTATTTGCACAAAATGAGCTCCAACTCTTTAATTTTTAAAAATTTTATTGGTTTTTAACTTATTCACCTGGCATCTAAATCACTACCCTCCTCCCAGAAATCCTCTTGCAGCATCCTTCTGCCATGTTCCCTCCCCTCCTCCTGTGATTGTGTGGCAGACCTCCTGGGTACACTCCAACCCTTCATGAGGCTAGGCTCATCCACTGAGGCCAGACATGACAGCCCAGATGGAACAACATATCCCACATACAGGCTGTTAATAGTATTAAAATAAGTCCAGAAAAATGCATATATACTTATAAGAGTAACATATCCCAGTATCACAACTGAAAAAGGCGTGATAACAGGCTTTTGCCATATTGATTAAGGTGGATATATTACCAAAGAGCCTATAGAGTTCCTCTGATGAGTGACAAGATTGTAAATGATCTTGTCTGTAATAGAGTTATTTAATTTCATAAACCTTTCTTTTGGGGGTTTTAGAGATGGGTATATCTTGAAGCAGACAAACGAAGAGGAAATTAAAGATTGAATTCATTTGGGCCTTTGTGTCTTATAATCATAATTACATATATTAAATATATATAAAATTATATTTGTCTTATAAGGTATATATATATATCCATACATATATATACATATATATGTATATAAATATATGTTGCTGATCTCCCCTCCCATCACCTGCCACTCACAATCTCTTTCCCAATTCCCCCTCCTCTTCTTCTCTGAGAGGATGGAGCTCCCCCAACTGTGAGTATCTACTTACCAGTTGTTCAGGACCCAAGTAAAGATAGAGCAACATACATTATGTGAAAGGGGCCTAGGTCCAGCCCATGTATGTTCTTTAATTGGTGGTTCAGTCATGAGAGCCCCAAGGGTCCAGGTTAATTGGCTCTGTGGGTATTCCTGTAGAGTTCCTATCCTCTTTGGGGCCCCCAAACCTTCCTAAAAGTCCCCAAGCTCATGCACTGTAAGGATGTGTGTCTCTGCATCTCTATGATTCAACTCTTGGGTAGAGTCTCTCAGGGGACAGCCATGCTAGACTCCTGTCTGTAAGAATAACAGTATACCCAAAGATGCCCCAACATATAAAAGACACGGCTCCACTATGTTCATCGAGCCTTATTTATAATAGCCAGAAGCTGAAAGAACCCAGATGCCCTTCAACAGAGGAATGGATACAGAAAATGTGGTACATCTACACAATGGAATATTACTCAGCTATCAAAAACAACGACTTTATGAAATTGGTAGGCAAATGGTTGAACTGGAAAATATCATCCTGGAGTGAGCTAACCCAATCACAGAAAGACATACATGGTATGCACTCATTGATAAGTGGCTAGCCCAAATGCTTGAATTACCCTAGATGCCTAGAACAAATGAAACTCAAGACGGATGATCAAAATGTGAATGTTTCACCCTTCTTTAAAAGGGGAACAAGAATACCCTTGGCATGGAAGAGAGAGGCAAAGATTAAAACAGAGACTGAAGAGACACCCATTCAGAGCCTGCCCCACATGTGGCCCATATATATACAGCCACCCAATTAGACAAGATGGATGAAGCAAAGAAGTGCAGAAGTGTAGATAGCTCCTGAGAGACACAGCCAGAATACAGCAAATACAGAGGCAAATGCCAGCAGCAAACCACTGAACTGAGAATAGGACCCCCGTTGAAGGAATCAGAGAAAGAACTGGAAGAGCTTGAAGGGGCTCGAGACCCCATATGTACAACAATGCCAAGCAACCAGAGCTTCCAGGGACTAAGCCACTACCTAAAGACTATATATGGACTGACCCTGACCTGACCTCATAGGTAGCAATGAATATCCTAGTAAGAGCACCAGTGGAAGGGGAAGCCCTGGTCCTGTTAAGACTGGAACCCCAGTGAACTAGGACAGTTGGGGGGGGGAGGCAATGGGGGAGGGTGAGGAACACCCATAAGGAAGGGAGGGGAGGGGATGTTTGTCCAGAACCGAAAGGAACAACACTCCAAATGTATATAAAGAAATATTCAAAAAAAAAAAAAAGAACATCAAAAAAAAAAAAATCCAATCAAAGAGGAAGACACAATGCTGTTAAATTTGCATTAGTATGATATTTACTTCAAAATAAAATGAGATTAACTAAACTAAAAGGAGAAATAAAAAAAAAGAATAACAGTATCATTAAAAATGCCAACAATTGGTGCTTGTTCATGGAATAGGTCTCTATTTGGCTGGTTATTGCTTGGCCATTCCCCCAGTCTCTGTTCTATCATTTGTCCCTGATATTTTCGAAGGCAAAATAAGTTTGGGGTTGAAATTTTTGTGGGTGCTTTAGCGCCCCTATGAGTCCACTGGGCTTCCTGCTTGTATACACATAGGCTCTTCAGGTTCCATATATCCAATGCTATGAGTCACAGCTAAGGTCACCCACATTGCATTAACTCTTAGATACCCCTTTTTCCCAGGTCACTGGCACACCCTCCAGATGCCCCCCATCCCTTTCAGCTGTAGATTTCTATCCATTTTCATGGCCATGGCCATCTCTCTGTTGATGGAATTTGAGAATATCATCCTGAATAAGGTAACCAGACTCAAAGGTCATGATACATGCTTACTTATAAGTCGGTATTAGCAATAAAGTACATACAGGATACCCTTGCTACACTTCACAGACCGAAAGAAGCTAAACAAGAAGGAAGGCCAAATGGGGGTGCTTGAATCTCACTTATAAGGGAGAATAAAATAGTCATAGGAGAAAGATGGAGGGTGGAATCTGGGTTGGAAAGAAGATAGGGATGGGCTTGATGGTCTTAGGGATCAGGTGTGAGGAAGGATGGAATATTTTTAGTATGTCAAAAATGACTTGTTTGCTCCTTTGTTTTCCCTACCTTGAATTTTATGAATTATAAGCAGTAATGAATTATTTCATCAAAAGCCAACTTGATACTTGATATTCCTGCCTTTTCTTTACTTCAGTGAAGGACAAAGTAGTTTCTCAAAATTAAAACATAGAAAACAGTTATTCTTATAAAAAATATCATATAATATCATATAATAGTTCTTTCATCTTACTTTGGAAAACAAATCTGAACATGACCCTGATAAGTCAGTATTTCTTCTTGGAATTGTATTATATTTTAATGCAGTATTTTTGTAATTATTGATTTTATATGTGTTGTGGTGCTGTGTGTAGCTATTCATGTTTCATGAAAGTTTGTTTGAAGATGTGCACACATGTGTGCATGTACATGTTTGAGGGAGGATATGAACTTATGTTTGTGCACATGCATATGAGGACCACATTATGACAACAGGTAAGTTTCTGTACCATCTTCCACCACATTCTTTTTGAAATTGGACCTTTTATGAACCAGAACATTTTCAGTTAAACAACTGAACTGATCATAAAAGTGTACAGAAACTGTTATCTACTTTCCCAGATGTTTGATTGCAACTACTGTACCAGGCTTTTCATGTGGGTGCTGGGAATCCTAACTGAGGTCCTCATGGTTGTGCAGAAAGTATTTTATCAACTGTGCTATTTCACAGCTTTTAATACACTATATATATATATATATATATATGTATGTGTGTGTATGTATGTATATGTATATATATATATATATATATATATATATATATATATATTCTCTCTTCTTGTTCTGCTTCCTTGTTTCTTCTAAGCTGCTTTATCACTGGTTGAATATAGTTTCAAATATATTTTATCATGCAATTTCCCAGTTCATAAACTTTAATTCTCCCTTAATGACAACTTTCTGGGAAATCATTTCTTTTTGTTAATTGCTCGCTTTTTAAATAAGAACAAGCCCATTTTTCTGATTAAAGTTGCAGTGTCATTGTCTCTGAGTTGAGATGAAGTCAGGAAACTATCATTTACTATTCTCCTCATCTTTCCTTTAAATGGTGCTCAAAGTATCACAGATAGCTCACACAAGCACTACAAGAAAATATATTAAGTTCTTGATCAGACTTTTTTTTTTTTTTTTTTTTCGAGCTGGGGACCAACCAGGGCCTTGATGCTAGGCAAGCGCCACCACCAGCTAAATCCCCAACCTGAAAATATATTAAGTTCTATGGACTAATGTCACAACATATCTCTATATGTTATGTTGAAAATCATGTCTGTGAGAAAGAGAGAGAAAGAACAAAGACAAGAAGCCCGGAAATTCATGGCCAAGATGTTGATTGATGAATGTTTAAACTGAATTTTTTCCTGGTACATCTATTTGCAATGGGGTAGTTGAGGATTTCAACTATTTGAAAATATCTGATATCATGCCATGTCCACACTTGTCAACAATGTTGAATATAATTTTCAGCCCAAATTAAATTCATCTTTACCGTGTATACTGGAGCTTAAGTATCTATCTGGTTGTCAGCTACCTTTCCATTGCTAAGATCAGAAATTCTGCCCCAAAAGATTTGATCTTCACTCAATAAATATGCAACTTAAAGCAACCCTTAGAGCTTCCTTCAGGGATTAGAGCGTATTTGTATGCTAAATTAATACCTGCTTCTGCTTTTACAAACTAAAATTCTTGTCTGGACATAGCTACAAGAAAGAATGTCATGTCATAGACATATGAGTAGACATGATTTGCTTGTTCTTTCATTCACTCAGTTAATATTAAAACTGATACTATGTAGCAGGAAATGTTTAGAGAATCAACCTATGCTGGGAAGATAAATGAAGACCTCATATTCAAGTAATCCATAATCTAGATTGTCGCGCCCACCTCGACCAGCAAGGAAGACACAACACCGTTGGATCCTTCTCAATCAGCCTTTATTGCAGGACACCTCATTGATGATACGGGGACCCCGAGGAACAAAGGCAGTTGCCTTATATACAAAACAGACTGTGGCTGTAAATTTGTCCACTGGGGATTGGTGGAGTATGAAATAACCTATTTAGCATGAATATCACCCTGGCCTTGTAGATGCTGGGGGCATGCCAACACATGCGCTGTAGGTGTTTACCACAAACGACCACCGGATGTCGGCGCCATCTTTAGCCGCTCCCTACACTAGATATCTGGTTTTGTTTAGTCAATCTGAATGGCAACATTGTGGAATCTCTAAGAACCTGTCCTGTCTCAATAAAAAGGATCACTAAAAACCTAAAAGCTGCCAAGACTGTTCTAGGACAATTCAGTTTTCTTTTTATTATGGATTTGAAGAATAAAATTACTGCAACCTGAGAGATGGGTTCGAGAGAAGAGTTTACTCTAGATTCATAGGTAGAAACTGAAAGGAATAAGGGAGAAGAGAAAGAGGGAGGCAGAAAAGACAAAGAGTGAGATAGACAAAGAGACAAAGAGATATACAGATAGAGAGAGCAACCCTTGTATGAGGGATTGTGTAAGGAGGACCTTGCAGAAAACATATTCCCAGTTAACTGAAAGTCTTTGGACTTTTTAAGTGAATCATGGCAGAAATTGGGGTGAGGAATAGAAATAATTCCAGCTGTTCCTCCAGCAACAGAAAACAGAGCTCTGTTCTGGCATTTCTGGCCCCAGCAAGAACTCAATATGTCTATTTTAGGATCCCTGCTCTGTTTGACCAGGTTCTGTCTTCTGCTTCCATCAAATCTGATAAATCTTGGTTCATTTGGAACTTATTGAAATTTTCTTTAGTTTTCTTCTCTGTTTCCATATCTGTCATGAGTACACATTGGTTCATTTGACACAGAAAAAGTTACTGTGACAACCTCTTTCAATTCTTGAAAAGCTCTATCTAGTTCACTGTAAATATTTTAGTTAAACAAATACTGTGACAGGTGTTATTATGACAGAAATATGGAAAATTATTTGTGGTCAAGTCACAGGGAATGCAGAATTCACAGTGACAGCAGATATGTGGCAAATTCCATTACTTTGATTTAGCTTCCTATTTCTCAGGTGACAGGCTAGTAGCATTTGGGGTAGTCATCTAAGTCCAGGATAGTAGTAATGAAGAGATGCCTAGTGTAAACAGGTCAGTTTAGAAAGGTGGAACAGAACATTTTATTTCTCTGTGATTTTCACAGTGCTCCTGCAATCTGAAAGCAAACTGATTACAACCAGAGCATGCCAAGTTTGCAGACTACCATGATTTATGCACTGATTCTATTATGGATATGAAAGAACAATTGCTGGGAGAAGTGGGGGGAACAATTATTCTCCATCAGAGGTAATAGTGTAACAGTGGGTGGACATGAATTCCTTAAGATTTCCTAAAGTTGGACAAATAATTGACTTTTTAGGTAATAACAAAAATCATTATGGACCTAATAAGAGAAGCAGCCTCAGGGACAGCTCATTTCCCCAGTAAATGTGGAGATCTTCTCTTATAATTGAAAATAGAATTCTAAGTTGTGGCCAAAGCACAAGCTGGGATTTTATTTTCTCAAACTCTGTTGTCATGAATAATTTTAGAGATAAACAAGGACATTTCTAAGAGATCATCAATAAAGCCATTACAAAGTATACAGGGAAAGCAAACAAGGGTGTTACCAGAATTTGATATTTAATACACAGTGTTCTTAAAATGTTTCTTAACTGGATATTCTCATAAAGTATAGATGTCTTATTATTTTTCGTTTGGGAACAACCTCGAGAAGTAATGTGTTAATGGCTATTTATCCTTCTTTGAGTAGGTTTAGTAGTAATGAGTTAGGTTTTTTTTTATCAACATTCCTTTGAAATGAATGCTTTTCTATCAAAATGTCTTCTTCAGAGAAATGACCTATGGATCAGGAGTACTTCTCTGGTAGATCTTGGAGGTGAGATATTAAAGCAGTTGTCCCTAACTCTGAATTTAAAGGACTCTCACCCATGTTATCTGACAGAGACAGGTTTAAATGTGTACTTCAGAATAGTTGACTTACTTTACAATGAAATCTCCCATATTATGCTACTTTTTGTACATCAAAGCATGCTTTCTTAAACTGAGATTTTAATGTGAAATCTCTTAAACTCACCAAATAATTGCTGCTTTACAAACTAAAGATTACTGTAGAGAAAATGGTGAACACATATTTTTAATTTTATTTATTGAAAATAGATTTTTTATCTAATTCAGAAATAATAATATATACACGAATGTCAGAAAGAGAAAACAAAAGAAAAAGAAAAAGAAAAAACACCTATACAACATTGTGAGACAAGGAACCACTGAAGATGCCATTGAGTTCATCTTCTGTGGGTCATAAACTACTGGACATGCATCCTATCCTTAACAGTAGTTTGATTATCCAGTGAGATTCCCTTGGAGTAAAGTAAAGTTTCATTTGAAATATCAATTGGTGATAGATTTGGGGGTAGGACTCAGGGCATTTATCTAACATATGTCCTTTCAGCTCTATGAACCGTCTGTTGTTCAGCGTTGGAAGTCCTGTGCATGCTGCCATAGTCTCTTTGAGTTTGTATGTGCTTTTGTCCTGTGGTGCTTAGAAGGTCTTGGGTCCTTGGTTCCTTGGTGTCTTCCACCACCTCCAGCTCTTCTACTCTTTGTCTCCTCTTTCACAGTCTCCTCTTATTCTGGGGATTTGATGGAGACACCTCATTTATGGCTGAGAGTTACAAGGTCTTTCACTTTCTTCATAATCTAGATGTGAGTCTCTGTATTTATTCTCATCTGCTGCAGAAGACAGTATCTCTGATGAGGCCCGAGAAAGGCATTGATCTAAGAGTATAGCAAGATGTTATCAGAAATCATTTTATTGCTCTCTTCCTCTAGTCCAACCAGAGTACTTAGTTTTTCCCCTAAATCCTTTTACTGTCTAGTCTCAGGTTCTCGATCATCACATAGCATTGCATGTGAATTCCATCTCCTAGAATGAGTCTTAATAGGCCAAATCAGATATTGGTTGGTGTCTGCACCAAGCTTTAGGCCAGCCTTGCCATAGTGTATCTTGTAGCAACATGCCATTGAAAATTTCGGGGCTTTTATTTACATTTCTGTTTTGATAGTGTGCAGAGTACAAGGAGCATATAAGTGTGAAGACTAATTAGGTACGGGACCCAACAGCCAATCAGATGTAAGCCATTTCTTTACTAGAAGCATTATTTTGTGACAGAAGATATTTAGGCTCTGTATTCCTCGTTATTTGTTGATCTTATTTAAACAACCTTCAGATATGTAAATATTTTAGGAAGCTTCTGATGTATTCTGTTTCCATGCTGCCTATTAAGTAGCCCTTTAGCCATCTCTCTCTTTATTCCCTCTCCTTTCTCCATCTTCCTTTCTTTGCCACACTTGCTATTTTATTACAGTGCTGCCCCCAAAATATTCAAACTACTCAATGTACTTTTCCTAGGGAGATCTCCCTTCCTAATTCTTTTGTCTATACCTAACCTCTGTAATTCTAAGCATTATAAATTGCTTATGAAGACTTAAAAGCCAATGTTCACATATTAAGTTAATGTATACAATATTTGTCTTTTGGGTCAGGGTTACCTCATTCAGGATGATATTTTTGTAGTTCTTTCAATTTGCCTGTGGATTTTATGATTTCATTTTTAATGGCTGAGTAATATTCCATTCCAATATTTACCACAATTTCTTCAGTCTTTCAGCTGTTGAGGGACATTTAGGTTGTTTCTAGTTTCTGTTTATGATGAACAAGCCAGCAGTGAACATGGTTGAGCAAGTGCCTATACTAGCGGAACCCCCAAATAACCCAACTTGTTGCCAAAATAGACTTTTCTTCACATTCTTCACAAACTGATGGCAAGGCCCCTTTGCTGAAACCAATACCTACACAACTCATTGAACATGGATAAGTCCAGCTGATGCCTATATTCAGCCTTCATCTTCATGTTCTAGTCTTTAATAAAGGAAGATAGTCTGTGTGTTACAAAAACAAATGTAAACACAAACACAGGCAGGAGCAGGTTGACCTGGAATGGTGTGCTCCCTATATGATGTGTTATGACAATGATGGAACATATCTTAAGGGGATAATCACTTAACATCTGATTCAGTTTAACATCCATGTGTGAGATCAAACTTATATCTCCCATTGCTTGGGTGAACAAGAACCTGATACTGATAGCTCAGGGGCCAATGATTAAATCAAATACTATTTTTCAAAAGCAAACAAATGTAGCAATAAATTAATGTTTTTCTATTATCATAGATCAGTGCATTGCTTAGGCATCATTAGAGAAGCTTCCCGTACAGCAGATGGGAACAAATACAGAGACTCAGAGCCAGACATAATGCAAAGCGTGAGAGACCTGGTAATAATGATCTCTAAATGGATTGTATAGAAAGCCTCATTATAGGCTTAAGTTCTCAACAAGACCAAGTTCTCAGCACAGAGATTTATTTGCCCCAGAGAAATAAATGATAGGAATAAGAGGATTAAGATAGGAGATTGAGGAAGAAGGGGGAAATGAACAAGGGATGGGGGTAGGGGTATTTATCCAGGGGATTTGGGAGAAAGGAGATCAGGGGTGGAGGGGAGCATCAAGGACAGTCTCTAGATAGAGAAAAGACAGATGTGGTCCATAGAAAAATTATACATATGAGCTCACAGGGACTGTGATAGCATTCATGGTACCTGCCCAAGTTTGCACCAGGTCCTTTGAAACATACTATGGTTGTCAGTTTTGCTTTTTAATGGGTGGGATTCCTGAGTGTGTAGTGTGTGAATGAGTAGATTCTTGTTCTCTCCTTGTTCACTATTCCTTCTGTTGCAGCAGTTTTTAAATAATGTAAACATTTGAAAATGTTAAAACATTACTAAAACAGAAAAATTAATTTTAAAAAAAATCCAAAGAAACAAAACTTGGAGAAAGGAAGGAAATTGCTTAAATATTTTCATTATTAACATTTAAAAAATTGACAAAAAAAACCCCACAACATCTTTGGAAGTGGAGAGAGGCTCAGTGATCAAGACCACCTATTTATCTTAAAGAAGACCTGGGATTCTTGTTTCTCATTATACACATGGTTGCTCATAACATTGTCTTTTATCATGGTTTCATTATACCATCTTTTCCTGTCTTCCATGGGTACTAGGCATGCACGTTGTGCACATATATACATGTAACAAAGTAATCATAAACATAAAGCAAAAAGAAATGAACTCTTTGAAAACACTAAACACTAGAGTGTTGGTCAAATAATTTGGAAATACCTCTCAAAGATTTATAAATAATCTATAGATACATTAACAATATGCTCAGTAGCATTTGTCATTATGGAAAAGGAGACTTCAGTTACATATCACTTCATGTGTTTATTAGATTGTTGTTAAAATGAAAGATAGACACATGCTACAGTGTCTAGCAGATGATACGCCTGGAGAATTTCAGGTAAGAATGGGAAATGGGCCTGGCTATGTAAATGAGAGGGTAATTTCTCAAGACATTAAACATGGAATTACAATAGGTTGACACAGTTCCCAAAACGTACAAGGAACATTGAGATCAGTAAATCATATATACTTGTTCTTCTTTGGAGAAACTATATTCACAGTAACCAGTGATTAAAAGAACACATCCATCAGTAGATGGATGCCTGAGGAAAAGAGATGTGTGACTATGATACAGCATTAGACACCTTTAGATATGTATCCTACAAAAGAAGTGAACTGAATAAACTGTGTTACGTGGTTGAGCCTGAATTCCCTGAAAAGGAAACATCTTTATAGACAATTCTGCAGAGTGAATGAGGGAGTATAAATCCTGATTCTGATTACGGAGACTTAAAAGTTGCAGATGAAGAGCCAAACTTATCTTGGATTGCCATTACTACACATCAATTTGCCACAATCCTCTGTATCTGAACTGAAGCCATTCTAATTATCAAATAAATAACCTTGCCATATATTAGGACAGAAGAATACAAGGTTGCATTAACACAGATACTAAATATATTATCACTTTGTGTTGAAGCCTAAGGCAGAATTCTCTGATTTCAGTACCTGGCCATTAAATGTCCCACTGTCATATGTGGGAAATGCACTGACTATTGTGTTCATTATTGTTACTCTATGATGATAACAGTCAAGTAGATATTTTCCAAGTTATAACCTATCATTCGGGACATTTTGCTCCATCATACTAGGCCATGATTCTTCACATTTTGCTCATACGAAACTATTTCTTATTTACTTTGGTGCAAGAACTATGTTTGCCTTGAAATAAGCCACTTCTGAAAATACAATTCATGTCTATTTCCACTTATGTGTGATTTGAAAGATGAAGAGAGCAATCCTGTTGGCGAAAGTTGGGAGTGGAGTAGAATGGGTAATTCAGAGCTATTGTCTAAAGGATACAGAATTTCACAATTAGCAAATACAGCTATTCTAGTAATTAAAGGACAGGACCACAGAAAACAGTTTATATAACCTTAAAGCCATTGGTTTCTATATTTCTGATGAATAATGGACTGAATTTTAATATATGTTAATGTATTTCAAATATTCAAAAATACTTTTAAAATATACGACTCTAAAATATTTCTACTTACATTTAAAAGTGTGTCTCATATGCAGTACTCTATTTCAAGCACAGTAGTTCATGACTGTGTTTCTAGCACTTGGAAATCTAAGAGCATCTCTATGAATCTGAAAATGGAGAAGGATGCAAAGTTAAGTTCATGCTTGTCTAGTCTAATAATGAATCTTTTTCTCTAAAAGAAAAAAATAGAAATAAATAAATAAATAAATAAGAAAAAAATGAAGAAAGAAAGAAATAAAGCAAACACAGCACTGTGCTTGAAATGTCAGTAATCCAGCGCAGATGGGCACTGCAAAACCCCAAGACCTTTTGTCTGTTCTGACTGACAGAAACGCATTCAAACTCTGAATTAAAATTTGGGTGCAGAAAAAAGAATAAAATGAAGCTCAATTTATAAACAATATTTCGCAAGTCTGTAACTCATATAAATATTTCAATGGATATTTAGAAAGAACTTCATGACAAGTTCCAGTACATCAAACAGAAATAAACACATATGCTCACAGAGTCTCAAGGAATAATACAAATAAATTATTACAGAATGAGAAAAAGATTGATTGGACTGATACTCTTTTGGGCTATTGTTTCTTTTTCATTTATTCTATTTATTCATTGAAGTTGCTTGAAACTTCTTACAAGTCTGCTTAATAATAGCTTGTTAAATATTGTCATAAATATTTAAAAGTTTGGTTATTGCTTTTGTCAGATCTATAAGCTTGCTTTAATAACTCACATATATTCTCGTCCAATTAATTGCACATTCTGTTGTATTATTAAGTTACACAATGTTTGTAATTGCTTTTCTTCCTACTGATCCTCTGTGAGGTCTAAGTCATCAGAAAAGAAGATTCTTTCAGAGACTTGGGATCTGAAAGCCCAGTGGCATTTGACAGGATCAAGCAAAGCGAGTGTCTCTGTATCTCTCTCAACATCTTAATTATTTATCACCTAGCTGGAGGCAGGTCAGACCTTTGCTGGAGACACACTGTCAATCTGACTTGTACCAGAAAAAGCAAGGCTCAAAGTTCATGCTCAGATAAAGGTGGAATGACCAATAGCTGCCAAGAGCTCCAAGGAGATCCCAGTTAAGGACAAATGGGATTTCTTAATGCAAACTTATACTTTAAAATGCAACATACTATAATAATAAGCCATTTCTCGATGAAATTCTATAAATTCTTTTAGGTCTAGCCCTTTGCCTAGCTCCTGCTTCTGAACAAATGGCTACGCTTATTTTCACAAAGGCTTGTCACATCCTCAAGGGTCCAAAGGGTAAACACAGCAGGGAAATTGATTGTAGTCTTTAGTTCTGGTTGTGAAAGAGAGGAGCTGCACTTGAAACTGGTGGCCAAATGATAACTCGGGAACATCCGTCACTTTCACTTGCCATTATTTACCCCCTCCAGCCACTTACAAACACTTGCCAGATTACTGCTGTGCTTCTCAATCACACGGAATTACATATGCCATGGAATTATTTGATATTTTAGAAGGTGATCTTTCCTTTTATATGGAGAAATACAAGTTGTCTGCAGAAAGCACAATAATCATCCAGTGATAATCTGATGCTGATGCTATGCCAATTAATGGAAGTAACTTGAAAACATTTATGAATCTGGTGATTATTATATCAGAGAGTGCAATTTTATTGGAGTCTCTGGAGGCCTATACAGGAGTGTGTGGCTTTGAACAAGGCTCATAGACACTCTTTATTTTATTTCCCTTTTACATAAATGCCAAGGATTCCAGCAATACCTAGATATCAGTACTGCAATCAGTGCTGAAAGAGATACAGGGAACGGATAGATGTATAAAATGGAAGGCTGGATTCCAATTCGTCTAGATAGATATGGGTAAATATTTCTCAGATATAGTAATCTTGGCTAAAGCATACCCTATAGGCATGTGTGTTAAAGATATGGTCCCTAGGTGGAGACACTAAAGGAGAATCAAGAAACTCAAAATAGTTAGAGTCAAGTGAAAAATAGTAAATCACCAGAATTTACTTAATCATAACTGAGCATCAGCTAGTTTTGTATCCATCTTATTTCTTTATTTCTTCGATGTTAGCTGAACGGAACTAATTTTTCCACAAAATGCTATCTTGGGGCCAATGAGAATCAGGACCTAAACCATAAAAATGGATAAAACTGTGAAATGTGAGATACATTTAAACTCTCTTCTTTGCAAGCTGATTATCTAAATATATGTGCACACGTATGCATATGTGTGTGTTCCTGTATGAATGTATACATGAAACAGATTCTTATCTCATAAACTACATCAAAAGCATAATTTCTCCTTCTTCTTCCTCTCCTAGCTGCTCTCACTTCCCCTCTTCTCTACATCCATTCCTCCTGCATCTCATATCAGAAAAGTGCAGGTCTCCAAGGGACAACCACCAAACAGGACAAGACAAAATAAATCAGAAATGGTAAGAGCTTCCATCCACAGCTGGACAAGTCAACCTAATAGGTGGAAAAGAGTTCCAAGAGCAGGCAAAGGAGTCAGAGCCAGACTCTTTCCACAATTGGGGAATCCCAGAAAATATGCCAGGCTCACAGCTACGGCATATGTACAAAGGACCTGATGAATATGCCTGTAAATCCCAGTTTGCCATTTCAGTCTCTGTAATCCCATATTTGCCTTATTTATTTGACGCATTGGTTAGCGTCCTTCTGGTGTTTTCCATTCCCTTTGGTTCTTACAATTCTTCTATCCCCTTTTCACAGTTTCCCCTGAGTTCTAGGAAAATGGACCTTATGAAGATATCTGATTTAGACCCTGTTCACATAATGCCTGGCTCTGGTTCTCTGCATCTGCTCCCTTCTGCTGGGAGAAGAAGCCTCTGTGATGATTACTAGGCAAGGCACTCATCTATGAGTGTAGAAGAATAACATTAGAAATCGTTTCGTTGACATATATTTTTAAGACCAGTCATGTTTAGTTCTATCCCAGGTCTATGTGCTATCCAGTGCTGGGTTCCTGGCCATTCTAAATACTTTGAGACATGAATTTCTTCTCAGGGAGTTGGCCTCAAGTTAAGTCCGATATTAGCTGGTGACTCCCATAAATTCTGTGCCCAGCACATCTTGCAGGCTCATTTGATTGAAAAATGTTTGGTGTCCAGGTATGAAGAAAGATGCTGCAGAATAACTTCAGCCACCAAAGAAAATAGAACACAGGGGTGAAGTCTTCACGTAGGCACCAGCTCCACCTCTCCAGGTTTAAAGAATTGTAAAAATGTTGCCCTCTGCAATTGTATCCTGCTGTCAGATCAGAGGAGAGCAACCCACTGCTCTAGCATCACCTTGGGTTATTTAGAAGTCTCCAAAGGACCCTCTTCTAACAACTCAACTGAATGCAAACAAGTATCATTACCAGGAACATATTATAGCATTATATGTAACATTATATGAGGTGATCAGTTAATAATCCATAACCTCCATTTCTAAGAGTCCTCGCTATGAAAACTCTCATTAAATTCAGGAAGTTTCCACTGGAGTAGGAAACCACACTACCCATAAATCCCCCAACCCTATGTTCCAGCATTCTCTCCTAACACTTTTTCCTTTCATCCCATCCCCCTATTTGATCCCTCCAGCTCCCAACTCCCCATTCCCAACTCCCGGTGTACTGTTTATCGAAATATCAATGCTATTAGTCCTTTCCAGGGATATTGATATTCATGCACCAACTTCCCAGTAACTCTACTATATCAAACATTTCTGGGTTTGTGGATTGTCGCTTGGTTATCATTTTCTTAGTGGATGCCTTAGAGTTTTACTGCTGTGAACAGTCACGATGACCAAGACAAGTATTATAAAGATAACATTTAATTGGGGGTGGCTTACGGGTTAAGAGGTTCATTCCATTATCATCAAGGTGGAAACATTGCAGCGTTCATGCAGGCATGATGCAGGAGATGCTGACAGTTCTAAATCCTAATCTGAAGGCTGCTAGCAGAATACTGGCTTCCAAACAGCTAGAATGAGGATCTAATAGCCCACACCCAGAATGACACACCTACTTCAACCTTCTAATAGTACCACTCCCTGGGCATAGCATATGCAAGCTATCACATTCCACTCCTTGACCCCCATATGCTTGTCCAAACATATGAGTCTACAGTTGCCATACTTAAACATAGCATAATGCAAAATACATTTAGTCAAATTTCCAAAGTCCCCATGGTCTACAGCACTCTCAAGAATGATAAAAGTCCAAAGTTAAAAGTCTCTTCTGAGATTCAATCTGATCACTTATTTCTAGTTCCCAAAGAAAAACAGGAAACCAGCTGGGCAAACTCCAAACTCTACATCTCCTAGGTTGATGTCAAAGCAGTCTTCAGATCTCCAACTCCTTTTTCATCTTTGTTGACTTCAACAAACCTCTTTCTCTGGGGCTGGTTCCACTCTGTTAGTAGATTTCCTCAGCAGATAGCTCACAGATATGGGATCTCAAATATATTGGGGTGTCCAAGGCAACTTCAGTGATATAGCTTATTTTTAAATTTCTGGGATCCACATAAGATCTTCTGACCTTTTCCAAAGAGCTGGTGTCACTTTTCCAGCTCTGCCCTCTGTAGCACTCTAAGCTCATGTTGATCCACTCCACTGTTGCTGCTGTTCTTGGTGACCATCCCATGGTACTGGCATTTCCAATACACTTGGGTCTTTTCCTGCAACTCAGCTTCAGAAATAGCCTCTCATAGGCTCTCTTCATGGTGCCAAGCCTTAAGCCCCATGGACTATCTATTCTGTCCTGAGCCATCAACTGCAACTGAGGCTTTACATTCTCCAATGGCCTCCCATGGTCTCTCACAGTACCAAGTCTCATCTGTTCTTCATGATGCCTTCGTGCCTTCAAAACCAGTACCACCTGGATGACTCTTACACATTACCAAGTCAGCTTCAGCACAAAGTCTACAACAGAGACTTCTACAATAGAGCTTCTTTTTGCCTTCAAAAAAACACACTTACCAGAAGATTTAAAGTCAGTGATGTTGGTATTCTTAATCACTTCTAATTTATTAGCTCTAGCTAACCATCATCAATTGTCCCAACAGACTCTTCTATCCAGACTCTAAAGTCAGAGCTACATGGCCAAAGCTGTGGAGTTCTGTTGCTTGCTAGGGGTGGAAGTTGGCCCCTTTGTCCTATTACATTAAATCAGCTTTCTGTTTTCCAACCCCTTCTCTGCCTAATCTTGGCTGTCCTGGAACTTGCACCATAGACTGACTTTCTCCTAAGCACTGTCATTAAATATATGGTCCACCAATCCTGGATTTAAACTTTTCTTTACCTAGAACTTGCTCTGTTCTAGGCTGACCTTGAAGTCAGAGATCTGCTTGTCTTTGCGTCCTGGTATTGAAGGTTATTACTAACATGATTGAACCTAAACTTAGTTCGGAGGTATCTTGCCCCAAGATCACTATTCCTTTAATTCAATTTAATAACTTGAACAGAGGATTCAGATCCACTTCACTTTCTGGTGCTCTTTAAATACTGGAACCATATGTTTTATATTCTTCCTTTCTCCCCTTGCTATGCTTTTTAAAAACTATTCATGACACTTAACGAGAGAACAAAGTCTATGGTGGGCATTTCTGAGACTTCCTTTGTTAATTCAATTAATCTGAGTTTCTTCAACTTAGCCTCAGGAAGACTCTTTAGACAAGGGCAAAAGGTACCCAAATTCTTCACCAAAATATGACAAAAGCAATTACTAGGGCACCTACTCAAATTCTCCCCTGAAACTTTTGGGTCATGACCTCACAATTCAAATAACTGTCAGTAACAAAGTCTTCCATATTCCTACTAGGATAGCCCATTAAGTCTCACTTAAAGCATTCCACTGCTTTCCAATTCCAAATCTCCCAAATCTACATTCTTCCAAACAAAAGCTTGGTCAGGTCTATCAGAGTAGTACCCCAGTCCCTGATACAGACTTCTGTATTAGATAGGGTTTTGCTGATGTGGACAGACACCATGACCAAGGCAAGTGTTATAAAGAACACATTTAATTGGGGATGGCTGACAGGTCTAAAGCTTCAGTCCTTTATCATCAAGGCAGGAACCTGACAGCATCCAGGCAGGCATGGTACAGAGAGGCAACAGTTCTACATCTTCATCTGAAGGCTTCTAGCAGAATACTGATTTCTAGGAAGCTAGGATGAGGATCTTATAGCCCAAACACAGAGAGATACACCTTCTCCAACAGGGCCACACCTTCTAATAGTGCCACTCCTAGGGCAAATAATATAGAAACCATTATGATGGAGAATACCCATTTATGTAATAAAAAGATGGCTATCATGCCAAAAGCAATGTATGGATTCAATGAAACCCCCATCAAAATTCCAATTCAGCTCTTCATATAGTTTAAAAGGACAATTTGCAAATACATTTGGAATAACAAAAAACCCAGGTTAGCGAAAACTATACTCAACAATAAAAGAACTTCTGGGGGAATCACCATCCCTGACCTCAAGCTTTACTATGGAGAAATAACGCCATAATAATGATAAAAACTGTATGGTATTGGTACAGAGACAGGCAGTTAGATCAATGGAATAGAATTGAAAACCCAGAAGTGAATCCACATAACTATGGTCACTTGATCTTTGACAAAGGACCTGAAACCATGCAGTAGAAAAAAGCTAGTATTTCCAACAGTTGGTGCTGGTTCATCTGGAGGTCAATCAGATGTTGAGGAATACAAATCGATCCATTCTTGTTGCCTTGTATAAACTCAAGTCTAAGTGGATAAAGGACCTCCACATTAAACCAGATATGCTCAAACTAATAGAAGAAAAGTGGGGAAGAACCTCGAACAAATGGGCACTGGGGAAAATTTCCTGAACAGACCATCAATGGCTTATACCAAGAATCAACAAATGTGACCTCATAAAATTGCAAAGCTTCTGTAAGGCAAAGGACACTGTCATTAGGACAAAATGGCAAACAACAAATTGGGAAAAGAGTATTGCCAGTCCTACATCTGATAGAGGGCTAATATCCAGTGTATACAAAGAACTCAAGAAGTTAGAATCTAGAGATTCAAAGCCCTATTAAACAATGGGATACAGAGATAAACAAATAATTCTCAACTGAGGAATATCAAATAGCTGAGAAGTATGCAAAGAAATGTTCAACATCCTTAGTAATTGGGGAAATGCAAATCAAAACCACACTGAGACTCCATGAAACACCAGCCAGAATGCTAAGATCAAAAAGTCAGATGACAACAGATGCTGGCAAGGATGTGGAGCAAGAGGAACACTCCTCCATTGTTGGTGGGATTGCAAGCTGGTACAACCACTCTGGAAATCAGTCTGGAGGTTCCTCAGAAAATTGGACATTGTACTAGCTCAGGACCCAGCTATACCAACTCCTGGCATATACCCAAATGATGCTCCAATATATAACAAGACACATGCTCCATTATGTTCATGCCAGCCTTATTTATAATAGCCTAAATCTGGAAAGAACCCAGATTTCCTTCAACAGATGAATGAGTACAGAAAAAATGGTATATCTACACAAAGGAGTACAACTCAGCTATCCAAAACAGTGACTTCATGAAATACATAGGCAAATGGATGGAATTAGAAAATATCATCCTGAGTGAGGTAATCTAATCACAGAAAAACACACATGGTATGCACTCACTGATAAGTGGATACTAGTTGAAAGTCTTGGATTATCCAAGATACAATCCACAAACCACAAGAAACTCAAGAAGGATGACCAAAGTGCAGATGCTTCAATCCTTCTAAAAGGTGGAAACAAAACTGTTCATAGGAGAGGATATGGAAACAAATATAAGAACAACAATACCAACCAACCAGAGCTCCCAAGTACCAAACGACCATCCAAAGTGTACACATGGACAGACCCATGTCTCCAAGTGCACATGTAACAGAGGATGGTATTGTTGGGCACCAATGGGAGAAGCCCTTGGTCCTGCCAAGACTGGACCCCCCACCCCAGTGTAGGAGAATATTAGGGCAGGATGGAAAGAAGGAGTGGGTGGTTAGGTGAGGGAACATCCTCATAGAAGGTTGAGAGGGAATGGGTTAGGGTGTTTATGAACTGGGAAAGGGGATAATATTTGAAATGTAATTTTAACAATACCCAATAAAAAAGCATGGTAGAAAAAAAAAAGAAACTAATAAAACATGGGATGAAGGAGCCTCTCTGCCATTGGATGAAAATACGACTGTGACTGATCCTTGGACTTGTTATATTGGTGCTGAGCCTTGGAAATCTAAGGAAATGTTGGAAGAAAATGGTGTTATTACTGGCAAGGCAAATATTTTTGCTTTTGGCCGTACTCTGTAGGAAATGATGACTTTATGTATTCCACACATCCATCTTCCAGAAGAAGAAGAGGGAGGAGGAGGAGGAGGGAAAGGAAGAGGAGGAGGAGGAGGAGGAGGAGGAGGAGGAGGAGGAGGAGGAGGAGGAGGAGGAGGAGGAGGGAGGAAAAAGATACAACCTTTGATGAGGATACCCCTATACCATCTCCCTCCCTTCTTCTATAAGGGTGTTCCCGCTCCCCAACAACCCCCCATTCCTCCATTCCTGCCTCCTTCCCTGACATTACCTTGCATTGTATGTGTGAGAGTCATCCAGCCTTGGCAGGACCAAGGACTTCTCCTTCCATTGGTGCACAACAAGGCCATCCTCTGCTACATATGCAGCTGGAGCCATGGGTCTGTTCATGTGTATTCTTTAGGTAGTGGTTTAGTCCCTGGGAGCTCTAGTTGGTTGGTACTGTTGTTCTTATGGTATTGCAAACCCTTTTAGCTTCTTCAATCCTTTCTCTAACTCCTTCAATGGGGACTCCATACTGGGTACAATGGTTTGCTGTTAGCATTTGCCTCTGTGTTTGACATACTCTGGCACAGCCTCTCAGGAGGGATTTACTTCAGGCTCCTGTCATCATGTGCTTCTTGGCTTCATAGATATTATCTAGTTTTAGTGGCTGTATATATATGGGCTGAATTCCCAGGTGGGCCAGGCTCTAAATGGCCATTCCTTCAGTCTCTGCTCCAAGCTTTGTGTCCATATCCCCTCCTATGAATATTTATGCTCCCCCTTGTAGGAAGGACTGAAATAGCTGCACTTTTTTCATATTTCTTGAGCTTCATGGTCTGTGGATTGTGTGTTGGCTAATTCAAGTTTTGGGCTAATATCCACTTATCAGTGAGTGCATACCATGTGGTTTTTTTTTTTGTGATTGAGTTACCTCACTCAAGATGATATTTTCTAGTTCAATCCATTTCAATATGAATTTCATGAAATCATTGTTTTTGATAGCTTAGTAGAACTCCATTATGTTTCCCTGCTGTCTAGGAATGTTTGAAAGGTTCTTTAAAACTATCTCAGCTATTGAATATTTCTGTACTGTGAATTCTCTATTTATATCTGTTTCCCATTTTTTGATTGAACTATTTGTTTTCTGATATCAAATTTTTTGAGTTCTTTATATATTATGAATATTATTCATCTGTTTGGTGTGGAGTTTTTTTTAAAAAATCTGTTTATTCTGCAGGCTCTCACTTGTACAGTTGATGATATCTTTTCTTTACAGAAGCTTTACAATCTCAGGAGGTCTCATTTAATAATTGTGGTATTGGTGCCTGTGCAATACTGTTTAGGAAACTGTGTTCTATGTCAATATGATTGAGGCTTTCTCCCAAATTCCCACTGTCCGTTTCAATGTATCTGGTTTTATTTGAGGTCTTTGATCCACTTGTACTTGAGTGTTTCTGCAGAGAGATAAAATATGTACTTATTTGCATTCTTCTACATGCATACATCCAGTTATACAACAGCAGTTTTCTGAATATGCTGTCTCTATTTCAGTAGGAATTCCTCACTATTATTTATTTATTTATTTAAATTCAAGTAGCTATAGGAGTATGGATTTATGATTTTGGTTTCAATCTTTGATTAGATTGCATTCCTCAATGTGTCTGATTTTATGCCAGTATCAAGTGATTTATTATTATTGTTACTATTCTTCTTATTATTATTACTATAGCTGTGTAGTACAACTTGAAATCAACTATGATAATACATCCTGTAGTTCTTTTATTGCTCAGAATTATTTTAGCTATTTTGCATTTTTGTTTTGTTTTTCTATATGAAGTTGAGAAATTTCCCATCAAATTAAAAACAACTGTTATTTTGATGTGGACTCCATTGAATTTGTTGATTACTTTTGGTAGAATAACCATATTCATTATGTTAATCCTCCCAATCAGTGAGCATGAGAGATCTTTCCATCTTCTAATATCTTCATTAAAAGCCTTTTTAAAAATATTTGCAATGATTACAAGTCAAGTCACATTTTTAAAGTTAATATAAGATATTTTATGTTAGCTGAGGCTACAGTAAAGGTGTTGTTTCACTAATTTCTTTTTCAGTCCATTTGTCATTTGTATATAAGAAGACTACTGGTTTTTTGTTGTCGTTGTTGTTGTTTTTATTTTTGTTTTTGTTTTATGTTTTCTTGAGTTAATCTTGTTATGCAGCCAATTTGCTGAGTGTTTATCAGCTGTAAGAGATCTCTGGTGGAAATTTTGAAACTACTTGTTTATATATTTTTTCCTTTTCTTGAGAAATGAATAATCTCTTTTACCAATTTTCTTGGAGTACAGGATTTTAATGTTTGTCCTTAGAATTCTCTGGATTTCCTCAGTATCCGTTCTTATGCCCCACTTTTGTTTCTGATTTTGTTAATTTGGATACTTTCTCTTAGGTATTTTGAATAAGTTTTTATCTTGTTGATTTTCTCAAAAACCAAACCAAAACAAATGCCACCACCAACAAAATCTGTCTCTGCTGTTCTATTTTTTTCTTTTGTCTCCTTTATTTTTTTTGTTTATATTTTTTTATTTTTTACTCATTCACTTCGTTCTATTTCACTGATGATATCAGGCATCAGTTTTAGTATTTCCCCATTTACAGATCTTGTGTGTGATTATTTCTTTTCATTTGAAAACTTTCAGTTGCGAGTAGGAGATTGATCCAAGATTTTCATATTGGCCCTAAGTACTATGAACTTTCCTCTGAGTATCACTTCTATTGTGCCCCAAAAGTTGGAGTATGCTGTGTACTTATTTTCCTTGAATTCTAGGAAGACTTTAATTTCTTTACTTTATTCAGTAGAGAGTTGGTCAATTTCCATGAATTTGTAAGCTTACCATTTTTTCTGACATTAATAATATCTAGTTCTCATCAGTGGTGGTCTGAGAGGATTCAAGGAGTTATTTCAAGTTTCTTGTATCAGTTGAGACTAGCTTTGCGTCTGAAAATATGGTCAATTTTGGAGAATGGTCTAAGAGAAATGGAGAATGTGTTATGTGTCTTAGTTTTGTGGTGAAATGTTCTATAGATATCTGTTAAGGTCATTTGCTTTATAATGCCTGTTATTTCCAATAATTTTCTTTTTTTTTTTATCTACATGACCTGTCTGTTGGAAAAAGTGGGAGACTGAGGGTCAATATGTAGCTTATGCAATGTAGTGGTTTTTAATTTTTCTGCTTTGACAAACTTCTATGCCATTCTGAATTGGGCAAAAATGTTCAAAATGATTCTCAAATGCCTGAGAAGTACTTAAAAGACAGTTCTACATCCTTGGTCAAAAGGGAACTACTGCAAATCAAAAGGACTCAGATTCTATCTCAGGCCTGTAAGAATGGCTAAGATCCAAATCTCAAGCTACAGCATATGCTGGAGAGGATGTGGAGAAAGAGGAACACTACTCCATTACTGGTGGGATTGCAAACAGGTAATCACTTTAGAAATCAATCTATCTGTTTCTCAGAAAATTGGAAATCATTCTGTCTAGTCTCAATGGGAAATGATGTACTTAATCTTATAGAAACATAATGCCCCAGAGAAAGGCAATGCTAGCCCATTGAGGTGAGAGTGGGTAAGTAGATGAAGAAACAGCCTATCAGAAGCAAAGTACTTGTGGAGGGGAGACCAGGAAGGATACTTGGAACATAAATAAATAAAATGATTAATAAAAAATAAGACGGCAAAAAGGAAGTATAATTTTTGGTGGATTTTTTTTCTTTCACTAGTATTTAGTATCTTTTCCTATTTGACTGCTTTTGATTTATGGTCTATTTTATGAAGAATTAAAATGACTGTGCCAATTGCTTTTTAGGCCCGTTTTCTAGAAATATCTTTTTCCACAATGTTACTCTGAGGTTATATCTATACCGTGTTTCTGGGATGCAACAGAAGGATGTCCCTGTTTTCATATTCTTTATGTTAGTATCAGTCTTTGTTTACTCAGAAGTTGAAACTACTGATATCAGTGACCAATTATTGTTAATTCCTGATATTTTGTGGTGGTGGTGGCAGTAGTCCTATGTGAGTGACTGTGTATGTGTGTTTTGCTTCATTTTGTTTTGTTGGTATGAGATTATTTTCTGTGTTTTCATAGGTGTAGTTTCACCTCCTTTTGTTGGAGTTTTCCTTCTAGTAATTCAATAGCAAAATTATATATATCCAACACTATATAAAATTAAAATCTTATTTTAATAACAATGTTTATAATAAACAAACATTGCTGGGTACAGTAGTCTGGGCTGGTCTCTGTCACTTCTTAGATTCTGCAGCACATCTGTCCACATTTTTCTAGATTACAGAGTCCCCATATGCTTGCTTGTTACACAGGCATGTGTGTTCACATACTCATATCTATATATAAGGAGGATGTCAATTTGTGTGCCAGTAACTGACCAGGTATTCCTTTTTCAAATTCTTCATTGAGGCTAGATATCTCATTTGAACTCAGAGCTTGCCCATTTGGCTAGGAAGATAGCTTGCTCTAGGGAATGCCTATCTATCCTTACTTGGTTATGAGAGCAGAGGCAGGCCACCACACCCATTTAATATTTGTGAGCTTGATTTTTATTGTAAAATAAATAATTATATACAAATATATGTACATATATATATATGATAGATTGCTATTGTTAAAAATTCCATGATGAATAAATGCTAAGAGTTTCTGATGGGTAAAAAAATTGTTTTTTCTGCTAATAAAATTAAAAAATTAATATAAGCTCCTTTATAAAATTGACAAGAAATAAAGTAGAACATGGAGGGCAAAATGAATTAATTAAAGGTAAAACATCAGGAAAAATTAAAATTGAAAATTAAGTTTCTGAAACAACATATATCATAGCATACAATTTAAACATGACAATGATTCTTCAAAATTACAGACATTCTCTGTCAAGAGAAGTCAGTGTGAAGCATCTTATGATAATAGCATTGAGCAGATTACATTTGCGTTATTTCAATATTCATTTCAATAGTAATAATTTTAAACTATCTTTTATGTTATATTTAAATTACTCTATATTTACTAAAGTAGTGTTCTTTTTGAAAGTTTCTTTTATCAAATATATATACACATATACATAGACATAAATGTTTATGTATATGTGTATATATCATACATGTATATATATATACATATAAAACAAGGCATACATATTAAACCATTTTACACGTTATTTAAATTTACACTCGTATGGTAACTCTTTTTTACAGCAATGAACCTGGCCATATATCATATTATTATTATATCATTCTATCTGATATAGTTAATAAAGTCTTGCTGCAATAGGATTCTGTGTCTCACAGTCCATTATCATATTTTTGTAAACTATAACATGAAATGCTATGATAATACTAATGTGATTTCATAAACTTTTTATTCTATTTAATTCTGAATATCTAATATTTAACATGCTTTGAAAATATAGAATCCCCTAGTAGACCTTGGAACTCTTCTGTAGAGGCCTCAGGACACAGGGTAGGTGGTGGCTTAAGAAACACAAACACCTGGTATTCCTAAGGGCATTGCATGTTTGGTATTTTTAGTTTGGTATTGCACCTCCCACTGATGCCAGACATGGTAGTCTTCTGCTACATATGTGCTGGGTACTCACTGGCACCAACCTGTGTAGGTTAATTCTAACCTAAGCTACATGATCATGAGGAAAGTGTTTCACACATATCAAATATGTCTGTATACTTTTGTTTGTATCATCTTTGTTTCAAGGCAGCATTGCCTTCTGTGAATTTTGTGCATTATTCTTCAGTAGTGTTAGAATTTCAAAGGTGAGAGACCACTTATTTACATTAGGCATGATTTGTCTAATATCATTTTGACAACTGTAATAAGTCTGTTGAGCCTTAGAGAGAAACAAAACAAAACAAAACTTCCAATCTGACAGAGACAGCTGTGGGAAATCCTGCGTTGGTTCCTGAACTGATTTGTTAGTTTTTCATGTAAAATATGAAAATTCTACTTTACATTATAGAGGATTTGAAGCAAGGTATAAAAAGAGCCCCAATGGGAAAGAAAGTGTGTGATCCCAGGATACATGGCAGAAGATGAACTTACTTATTTATTGTCTTTGTTTAGTAGCTTAAGGAATGGCTATCCATACCTAACTTATCTGACCTCACATATAGGGTTTATTTGAGTATTAAATCTCTGTTTTAAAAAATAATGTATGTAGTACACCAAAGGCCTAAACTTGGGAGAGATGTTAGATCTGAGTGTGTCTTATAGTTTCCTATACATCTAAATTTCTGCTTCCTATCAACTATAGCAGAAGATGATTTACCATGACAGACAAAGTAGAAAAAAAAGAGGTCTGCTGTATCCTGAAGAATGCTTAAGGAAAAAAAATATTCTAATGCTAAGATGTTTCAAAATACAAGTATCTTACTTTTTCTTTCTTTTTCCCTTCTTTTTTAAAATTAATTATTTTACTTATTTATATTCCAAATTTTGAACCTGTCTGGGTCCTCTGTCTTAGACATCTTCACCCCATTCTTCTTCCCATTTGCTTCTGAGAAAGTGCTTGGGATCCATTTCACCGGCAGGCACCAAACACTAAATCTTTTACTGATGCTACATGGGCATCCCCCTTTCTTGGAGCATCAAGTCTCTACAGGATTAGTCACACCTCCCACTGATGCCAGACATGGTAGTCTTCTGCTACATATGTGCTGGGTACTCACTGGCACCAACCTGTGTATGGTATTTGATTGGTGGTTTAGTCTCTCGGGCTCCCAGGTATCCAGGTTGTTGACACCTATGCAGATGCCATTCCCTTCAGCACCTTTAGTTCTTCTCCTAACTCTTCCATAGTGGTACCCCACCTCAGTCCAATTATTGACTGTGTCTGGATCCATCACAGTTAATTGCTGATAGAGCCTCTAAAATGACAGCCAGGACTCAATGAGGGAGATCTTAGATAAAATGCCCCACAGTGTGTAGATGGAACCTGAAGGGTTCAGTAGATAGAGGCCCCCTGATGGAAGGTTGGAGTCAGCAACTTACCTTCAAAAGTTTTGACTGAGAATTATCCCTGTTTCAGAGAAATGCAGGGATAAAAAAAATCAAGCAGACACTGAATAAAAGGCTCTTTAGCACAACTTGGGATCCATTTCACAGGCACCAAACACTATATCTTTTACTGATGCTACATGTTGTACTTACAGGCTAAAGCCTTTCATGGCTGTCCTCTGATAAGCTCCATTTTTTTGAGACCCTTGTTTGAATGATTTCCAGTGAAAATGCCATGAGGTAAGAATCTAGATGCTTGTTGAGAGATCTCATTATGTTTTCCACAGAGAGCTAGCATTTTATATTTCCTACTCAAAGTCAACAAATTTCCCAATTTTCCCCATGAACACTTGTACTATTATTTGAAACACACACACACACACACACACACACACACACACACACACACAATTGCATTTCTCACACATACTATTTTATCAAAATAAAAGTTTTATTTTTCTAAAGATTATGCTGAGTAACTTTTTGTATACTTGGGGTGATTTGTCTATGTTCCTTGGACTTTTGTGTTCATTTCAGCTTTAGCCATATTATTGGCATAAGCTTTTCTTTTTACAGTTTTGATTAATGCAATAATCCAGTAACGAAAGAACATGTAGCATAATACCCTTGGCAGGGAATAGAGAGGCAAAGATTAAAACAGACACAGAGGGAACACCCATTCAGAGCCTGCCCCACATGTGGCCCATGCATATACAGCCACCCAATTAGACAAGATGGATGAAGCAAAGAAGTGCAGGCAGACAGGAGCCGGATGTAGATCGCTCCTGAGAGACACAGCCAGAATACAGCAAATACAGAGGCGAATGCCAGCAGCAAACCACTGAACTGAGAATGGGACCCCCGTTGAAGGAATCAGAGAATGAACTGGAAGAGCTTGAAGGGGCTTGAGACCCCATATGTACAACAATGCCAAGCAACCAGAGCTTCCAGGGACTAAGCCACTACCCAAAGACTATACATGGACTGACCCTGGACTCTGACCTCATAGGTAGCAATGAATATTCTAGTAACATCACCAGTGGAAGGGTAAGCCCTTGGTCCTGCTAAGACTGAACCCCCAGTGAACTAGACTGTTGGGGGGAGGGCGGCAATGGGGGGAGGATGGGGAGGGGAACACCCATAAAAAAGGGGAGGGGTAGGGATTAGGGGGATGTTTGCAGGGAAACCGGGAAAGGGAATAACACTAGAAATGTAAATAAGAAATACTCAAGTTAATAAAAAAAAAAGTCACACAAAATATTTTCCATTTATATAAGATGCATTGACCTTCCTGTCTCCATCTGTGCCCAGAGCCAGGATTGTTCCATGGAACTCTGACACAAAACCTACCAATGGAGAACTAGTCTGTCAGGAGCACTCAAACCCCAAAGACCACAGGCTCACAGACTCACAGACTCACAAGAGAGACAAGCTCCAGTGAGAGACAGTAAGAGCAACTACCATCAGAGATAAACAGATGGCAATTGGCAAGCACAGGAACCTAAGCAACAGAAACCAAGACTATTTGGCATCATCAGAATCCAGTTCTCCCATCAAAGCAAAGACTGGATATCCCAGTATACTGGAAAAGCATGGTTTGGATTTAAAATAACAACTCATGATGATGATAGAGAATTTAAGAAGGATATAAATAACTCCCTTAAAAAAATACAGGACTACACAGGTAAACAAGTATAAGCCCCTAAAGAGGAAACACAAAAATTCCTTAAAGTATTACTGGAAGACACACCAAAACAGGTGAAAGAATTGAACAAATCCATCCAGGATCTAAAAATGGAAATAGAAACAATAAAGAAAGCATAAAGGGAAACAACCCTGGAGATAGAAAACTTAGAAAACAGATCAGGAGTCATAGCATCACCAACTGAATACAAGAGATGGAAGAGAGAATTTCAGGGGCAGAAGGTACCATAGAAAACATTGACATAACAGTCAAAGAAAATACAAAAAGCCAAAAGCTCCTAACCTACAACAGTCAGGAAAGCCAGGACACAATGAAAAGTCCAAACCTAAGAATAAAAGGTATAGAAGACAGCAGAGAAGATTCCCAACTTTAAAGGGCCAGTAAATATCTTCAACAAAATTATGGAAGAAAACTTTCCCAACCTAAAGAAAGTGATGCACATGAATATACAAGATGCGTACAGAACTCCAAACAGACTGAACTAGAAAAGAAATCCTTACCATCACATAACAGACATAGCACCAAATGCACAAAACAAAGAAGATTAAAAGCAGTACGGGGAAAAAGGTCAAGTAACATGTAAAGGGAGACCTATTAGAATTATACCAGATTTCTCAACAGAGATTATGAAATCTAGAAGATCCTGGACTGATGTCAAACAGTCTCAAAGAGAAAAAAAAATGCATGGGCCCTACCTTGGTGTTTTCCTTCCCCCTTGCTGAGCTTTTTAGCCTGCTATAGCAAGAAGTTGTTTACACCCTTGGCAGCTGCACTTAGCCCCTGATTTGGGGCCAGGATTTTCCATGGCACCCTTGCTCCCCACCTAGCCTTCCAGCTTGTTGTTGTGAAGAAGTTGTTTATGCCCCTGATTGGGCCCAGAACTTTCCACCACAAAGACTTTTCCTGTTTTCCTGGTTGGGGATTTTCACCTGCCTTGTTGTTTTCCACAGCGTTTGCCTCAGATACATAAGGAGATCTCAGTAAACCCTTGGTGGCACTTGCTGGAAACAGGTGACCCATGTACCTGTTTTCTTTTTAATCTGCAGGCCCTCACCGACTGGGGTAACAGGTTAACTATGCAGGCATAGCTGACAATCCAGCAAAAAATCTCAATTAACTTAGATGGAAACACCAAGATATTCCACGACAAAGCCAGTTTTACAAAATATCTTTTAACAAATCCAGCCCTACAAAGAATAATAGATGGAAAACTCCCATACAAGGAGGGAAACTACACACTAGAAAAACAAGTAATCTTCATGCTACAAACCCAAAAGAAAATAGCCACACAAACGTAATTCCACGTCTATCAACAAAAATAACAGGAAACAGTCACTATTCCTCAATATCTCTTAATATCAATGTACTCATCCCACCCCAAAACACATAGACTAACAGACTGGATACATAAAAAGGACCCAACATTTTTCTGCATGCAGGAAACATACCTCAGTGACAAATACAGATACTACCTTAGAGGAAAAGGCTGGGGAAAAAAGTTTCCAAGCAAATGGTCCCAAGATACAAGCTGGAGTAGCCAGTCCAATAGCAAATAAAATCGACTTTCAACCAAAAGTTATCAAAAAAGTTAAGGAACAACACCACATACTGATCAAAGGAAAAATCTACCAAGATGAACTCTCAATTCTGAACATCTAAGCTCCAAATGCAAGGGCATCCACATTCATAAAAAGAAACTTTACTAAAGCTCTAAGGATATGTTACATCACACACAATAATAGTAGATGAGTTCAACACAACACTCCCATCAATGGACAGATCATGGAAACAGAAACTAAACAAAGACATAGTGAAACAACAGAAATTATGAACCAAATGGATTTAACAGATAACTATAATACATTTAATCATAAAACAAAAATATTATACATTCTTCTCAGCACCTCATGGTACCTTGTCAAAAACTGACCATATAATTGGTAAAAAGTCCAGGCCTCAATAGATACAAAGATATTGAAATAATCCCATGCAGTCTATTACATCACCATGGACTAAGACTGGACTTAAATAAAAACATCAGAAAAAAAAAAAAAAAAAAAAAAGCCCACATATACATGGAAGCTGAAAAATGCTGTACTCAATGAAAACTTGGTCAAGCAAGAAATAAAAAATGAAATTAAAGACTTTTTAGAATTTAATGAAAATAAAGGCACGACATACCCAAACTTATGGGAAACAATGAAAGCAGTGCTAAGAGGAAAACTTAAAGTTCTGAGTGATGCCAAAAAGAAATTGGAGAGAGTATACACTAACAGCTTGATAGCACACCTGAAAGCTCTAGAACAGAAGGAAGCAAATACACACAGGAGGGGTAGAAGGCAGGAAATAATAAAACTCAGGGATGAAATCAACCAAGAAGAAACAAAAAGAACTACAAGAATCAACAAAACCAGGAGCAAGAAGATAAACCCTTAGCCAGATTAATTAAAGTGCAGCAAGAGAGAGAATCCAAATTAATAAAACCAGAAAAAAAAAGGGAGACATAAAAACAAAACCCGACAAAGTTCATTAATTATCAGATCATTATCAGATCGTATTACCAAAGCCTATATTCAACAAAACTGGAAAATTTAGATGAAACAGACAATTTTCTAGACAGATAGTAGATAGCAAAGTTAAATCAGCATCAGATAAACTATCTAAACAGTCATAACCCCAAAAGAAATTAAAGCAGTCATTAAAAGTCTCCCAACCAAAAAAAGGCAAGGAACAGATGGGTTTAGTGCAGAATTCTATTAGATCATCAAAGAAGACCTAATACCAATACTCTTCAATCTGTTCCACAAAATAGAAAACAGAGGGAACACTACCTAATTCATTCTTTGAAGCCACAATTATGCTTACACCTAAACCACATAAAAACCTACAGAGAAAGACAACTACAGACCAATTTCCCTCATGAATATCGATGCAAAAGTACTCAATAAAATTCTCCCAAACTGAATCCAAAAACACATAAAAATGATAATTCACCATGATCAAGTAAGTTTCACCCCAGAAATGCAAGGAGGGATCAATACACAGAAATCCATAGATCAAGATAATGCAGTATATAAACAAACTCAAGAAAAGAAAAAGCCACATGATAATTTCATTAGCTGCTGAGAATGCGTTTGACAAAATTCAACACACCTTCATGATAAAAGTCTTGGAAAGATCAGGAATTCAAGGCCCATGCCTAAACATAGTAAAACAATGAACAGCAAATTAGTAGGAAACACCACACTAAATGGAGAGAAACTTGAAGCAATCCTCATAAAATCAGGGATTAGACAAGGCTGCCCACTCTCTCCTTACTTATTCAGTATAGTACTTGCCAGAGAAGTTAGACAACAACCAAAAACAATGTGGAACAGATAAAGATTGGAAAAGAAGAAGGCAAAATATCACTATTAGTAGATGATATGATAGTATTCTTTAGCGACCCCAAAAATTCTACCACAGAACTCAGAGAGCTGATAAGCAACTTCAGTAAAGTAACTGTATATAAAATTAACTCAAACAAAAATGTAGCCTTCTTCTACTCAAAGGATATACAGGCTGAGAAAAAAATTAGGGAAACAACACCCTTCACAATAGCCACAAATAATACAAAATACCTCAGTGTGACTCTAACCAAGCAAATGAAAGATCTGTATGACAAGAACTTCAAGTGTCTTAAGAAAGAAATCGAAGATCTCAGAAGATGGAAAGATCTCTCATACTCATGGATTGGCGAGATTCATATAATAATAATGGTCATCTTGCTGAAAACAACCTATAGATTCAATGCAGTCCCCATCAAAATTCCAATTCAACTCTTCATAGAGTTAGAAAGAGCCATTTGAAAATTCATTTGAAACAACAAAAAGCCCAGGGTAGTAAAAACTATCCACAACAATAAAAGAACTTCTGGGGGAATCACCATCCTTGATGTCAAGCTGTATTACAAAGCAATCATGATAAAAACCTGCATGGTATTGGTACAGAAACAGGGAAGTAGATCAATTGAATAGAATTGAAAACTCAGAAAAGAACTAACACACTTATGGTTACTTGGTCATTAACATAGGAGCTATAACTATACAATGGAAAAGAGACAGCATTTTCAACAAATGATGCTAGTTGAACTGGAGATCAGCATGTAGAAGATTACAAATTGACCCATTCTTATCTCCTTGTACAAAGCTCAAGTAAAAGTGGGTCAAAGACCTCCATATAAAACCAAATATACTGAAAATAATAGAAGAGAGTGGGAAAGAACTTCAAACACATGGGCACAGGGGAATTTTTCCTGAATAGAACAACAGTGGCTTATGCTCTAAGATGCAGAATCGACAAATGGAACCTCATAAAATTGCAACACTTCTGTAAGGCAAAGGACACTGTCAATAGGACAAAACAGCAACCAACAGATTGGGAAAAGATCTTTACCAACCTTATATCTGATAGAGGTCTAATATCCAATATATACAAAGAACCCAAGAAGTTAGACTCCAGAGATTCAAATAATCCTATTAAAAATTTGGGTACAGAGTCATACGAAAAATTCTCATCTGAGAAATACCAAATGAGCTTGAAGCGCCTAAAGAAATGTTCAACATTCTTATTCATCAGAGAGATGAAAATCAAATCAACCCTGTGCTTCAACCTCACAATAGTTCAAATGGCTAAGATCAAAAACTCAGGTGACAATAGAAGCTGGCCAGGATGTGGAGAAATATGAACACTCCTCCATTGTTGATGGAATTGAAAGCTGGTAAAACAACTGTGGAAATCAGGCTGGTTGTCCCTAAGAAAATTGGATGTAGTCTACCTGAGGTCCCGGCTTTACCACTCCTGGGCATACATCCAAAAGGTGCATCAACATATAACAAGGACACATGTTCCACTATGTTTACAGCAGCCTTATTTATAATAGCCAGAAGCTGAAAGTAACCCAGATTCCCTTCAACAACCGAATGGATACAGAAAATATGGTACATTTACTTAATGGAGTACTAATCAGCTACTATAAACAATGAAGTCATGAAATTCTTAGACCAAACAATGGATCTAGAAAATATCCTGAGTGAGGTAACCCACTAATAAAAGAACACAGATGGCATACAATCACTGATAATTGACTATTAGCCTAAATCTTGGAATAACTAAGAAGAAAGTCATAGATCATATGAAGCTCAAGAAAAAGGAAGACCAAAATGTGAATGCTTCATTATTTCATAGAATGGAGAACAAAATACCCATGGGAAGAAATACAGGGATAAAGACTTGAGCAGTGTGGACTCAAGAAAAGGTCATCCATGGCTGGCCCCACGTGGGAATCCATCCCATATGCAGCCACCACACCCAGTCAGTCACTGCTGCTGACATCAACAAGTGCTTGCTGACAGGAGCCATACATGGGTATTTCCTGAGCAGCTCTGCTAGTGCCATACTGATAAAGCTGAGGATGGTTGCAACTAACACTTGGACTGAAGAAGGGGACTGAAATGGAAGAGTTGAAGACTGTACAAGAGGAAGGAGTTTGCAACACTATAGGAAGAACAACAATATCAACCAACCAAACCCCGCCAGAGTTTCTAGGGACTAAACCACCAACCAACCAATGAGTACACATGGAGGGATCCGTGACTCCAGCCAAATATGTGGCAGAGGATGGCATTGCCCAGCATCAATGGGAGGAAAAGCCCTTGGTCCTGTGAACGCTCCTTTTCCCAATGTAGGGTAATGCCAGGGCGTTGAGGTTGGAGTGGGTGGATGGAAAAGGGAGCATCCTCATAGAAGCAGAGGGAGGGGGAATGAGGACGGGGGAAGGGGATAACATGTGAAATGTAAATACATAAATTATCCAAGAAAATAAAATTATTTAAAAAATGATGCCTTGAATCATCAAATTCACTTAACTGAAGGATAGAATATTGATTTCTGAGAAGGTTGAAGAGTTGTGGATGTGAAATAAAGGTTTCAGTTTTGAGGTAGGAAAATTGCAGAAATTAGCATGGTACACTCTGTTTGGAAGTAAGTAGGTAATAGAAAAGACTAAAGAAAAGAGTGTTAAATTATGTATCTAGTCTAAAATGTGTGCAAATAAAGGAGAGCTCTGCAATTGATGCATTTGCTAGAATTTGGGGGAGATTGGGGGAACAATAGGTAATGTGCCATGTAACAAGCATCTAAATGGCTCCTTTCTTATTGTGGTAATAAGGAAAAAATTATGGGGGGTAAGTACATGAGGGACGAGGAAAGGTGAACATCGCATAAACTTTCTAGTTTTCTCTTACACAGCAGCAACCATAAAGTAGTGCTTGTCTCGAACAGCTGGATGTACAATATACTCACCATAGAAACGATAAAAAAAAAAGGAAAATGATAACTATTTAAGGTCCCAGAAATGCTACTTACTGGGATTATTCAACAAAATATGCAGAAATAAAAACATCACATGTCAACTCAAAACTATGTGCCATATTTGTCATTCAAAATTTGTGTAATAATTATAGATAATAAATAACAGAAACAACATCCAAAACAGTTAAAGGGAACACGTGAAAAATTTGAGTTTATGAATGACTTGTACTTTGATACTTTTCTATAAATATGTATGTGTATGATTTGTGTGTGTGTATGTGTGTTTGTGTTTGCATATGTATGTTTATATATATGTTCGACCATTTGTTTATGCCATGAGGAAACTGTGGAGGTAAGAGGCCATCTTTAATGTTGGCCTTCTACCTGGTTTAAGCAAGTGTTTCTATGTTCGTTCCTGCCTGTGCTATGTATGTCTGCTTCCAAGTTCTCTCCTATATCCATCTCCCATTATTCACAGTACACACAGAATAGAGCTTCATGCTACCAATCTGGCATTTACATGGTTTTGGCTTTCAAAATACAAGCCTCATCGTGGTGTAGTATAATGAAGTTTATCAACTGAATGCTTTCTTCACCCTTAAATGTCTTCTGGTTTGAACCATTCCAGTGATATAAAATCTTTTAGTATTCCTAGAACAAACAGATATCTAAAAACAACTTCCATACAAACAACAAAACATTATTTTCTGTTGAGTATACAATGGCAAATGTACACACACACACACACACACACACACACATATATATATATATACATATATATATCTTGTTTACTTGTCTCATATTTAATAGCTTTTAATGAACAAAATATATGAATTGGCATTACATAATTTTTGAATATTTTCTTTCCTACATTATTAAATTTTGTTCTATTTAGAGAACTTAATCCTTGCCAAAAACATAAATAGGCATTCCCACACATTTTTCTATAGCTTAATTTTATCGAACATAAATTATACTATTCAGATTATTTTATGTTCATGGAATGTGATCTGTATTTTCTCCCTTAGAAATAACTCACATTGTTGGTACTGGCATTACTTTCTCTTAAATAAAATAAGATTATTAATGGTCTACTGTAAAATTTTGAGATTTGGAAGAATTTTAATGAACTTATAAGAAAATAATTTTTTTTTCTTTTTTTTTCGGAGCTGGGGACCGAACCCAGGGCCTTGCGCTTGCTAGGCAAGCGCTCTACCACTGAGCTAAATCCCCAACCCCAGAAAATAATTTTAATTATGGAGTAAATTGAAAATAGGTTTAGTAGACTCTCTTGAGAGGAGACCATATACACTCCTTCTGATTCCATTACATGTATATCAAATCATTATTATATTTGATCCCTTTTCTGATTTTCTAGGAAAAATAAAACATGTAGGATAGACCCAAGTACTTCATTCAGTTCTGCCCAGAACTACTACTACTAATTCCTTGGGACATCATTTCCAGGAGGACATGTCACTCCCTCACACACTTCTCTGTGCACATGCATTATTTAAGTCTTTGCTCTACTGTGACACTTGCTGTCCAGCTACATGAGTGATGATTCATGCTGTTTGCCCCTCTTTTTATCCTCTAAGCTAGTAGTAGACCTGGAATTGAGAAGAGACCTCATAAATATTTTAGTAAAATAGAAAAGTAGATTTGTTATTCAATGTGGCACACCCAAATCAAAAGAACATGTCAAAAATAGATGGGAACTGACCCCGTATACTAAGGCTTAGAAAATAAATCAACACATGAGAGAGCTTTTTGTGTTTATATGGCCTAAGCAGAGAAAGGTGCAGAAAAGCCTGCTTTAGACAAGATACACATAGAAGTCCAGAGCACATTTGTGCAATTTGGGATGTGGAGTTTTCCACATTAGCTTCTCATAATTTTCCTGAGCAACTTTCTGGTGCTTCTTATGACATCCTGTCTAATAATGGTTAATAACAAGTACCCTTCTTTGTTGAGCTTAAATCATTTGTGCTGCAGTACTTTTAACCTTGCACTTCCCACTTATTTCCAACTATTGTTGAGTTTCCTGAATTTTTTTTCTATAAAGCAAAGGATATGTTTTGTAGAGTATGGTATGGTGTGATGGGGGAGGTACCTCAGCAAGTCCACCAGCCATAAAAGGGGTCGAATAGCATACAGTTTATTTGGGTGCATGTGAGGGGAGTTGAGAAAGGAGTAGAAGAGAGAGAGAGAGAGAGAGAGAGAGAGAGAGAGAGAGAGAGAGAGAGAGCAGGCTAGGAAGACATGGAAAGATAAAGTGCAGAGGGAGAAGGGGAGAGAGGGAGAAAGGGATCAGGGAGAGTGAAGGGGGTCAGAGAGTCAGAGAGAGAGGGAGAAGCCTAACAGTCCCTGTTGTAGGAAGCCAGGTCTACCTAACTGTTGCTAGGTAACTGTTCAGCAGAGTGTAGAAGGAATACCAACAATGAACCTCCAGGACAATAGTCTTTTGTAAGATATGCCAATGCCTCCCCTAATCCCACTTGCTAGTTCACTAAACATAAGTTTTACAAAACTACCTGTCTTATAAAATATGACAAAAATTCTTTTGAATTGTCGGAGTACAGATAACATCACACTTCAAAGTGTAACGTAAGAAGAAGATAACATCTTGTTCACTCAATAGCTTACATTCTGCAGGTGTATTTTTTGCTTAAATGTTAGGGAAGGAATGTATGGGTCCTTTCCAGTTCCCACTGGCTGTATTTACTGAATATCCTGTGCTTAATATTTTTCATCCCCAGTTTCCTCAGTAATTAGCCACACATGATACTTCAAGTAATGCATTGCAGTAAAAACAATTATATAAAAGTGCTTTTTATAATTTATTAACAGTCTAGCAATACTTCCTCAAACCGTATTATTGGATATGCTATTAAAGACACCCTATGGCTTTAAAACAAGTTTTTAAAATGCTAGATTACTCCAGTAGAAATGAAAGTACAATGATTTTTTTGAATAAAATAATGTTATAAAACAAGCTAAATAAAGTTGTACTATAGCTATGAAACAGTTTGCAACCATGTTATTTCTATCAGAGTTTTACAGATTTCTAAAACTTTGGTATGAGGGCCGAGTACTAATTGTAATGATTTACTTCAAATTAATTAGAAATCACAGGGTGAACTGTGTGCTTTAAGCAAAGGCAACCATTTCTTCATTTAGTAATAATGAGGGTCTCACCGAAGTCTGAACAAAGGCCGGCACCGCCCATTCTCTGCACCGCAAATATAACAAAGCAAAACTAAACCCAAACATGACATACAGCCTGGCCATCACGAAGTATGCACTGCACAGCTCACACAATTTCACAGAAACAGGAGTCACTGGAAGACAGCTTCCTTTTCCCACAGTACATAAATCATGCTTCGTGTACATCTTTTTTCACTTTTGATGTTGTTTTGTGTTTCAAATTCAGTAACAGAGAAGAGCTTTAATTATATACCTAAGGTCATACTTACATATATTAGATAACATCAACTCATAGGATATATTAAAGGCATTTTTAAAATTCATGATGGATGCGTGTGAATTTACATTTGGTTTCACAAACTTATTCACTTAGAGTTAGTGTGCTATTAGTATTGAGAAACACCATGCTAGGAATAGAGCTAAAGTAACCACTGTGAGTCCACAATACACTAGTACTCTCACAAAAAGGAAGAACCGGGTAACTCGGAGGCTTTCTTTGTCAGTGTGTGGGATGCTTTAATGTGTTATAGCACAAGTGTCGATTTTCCCTGGTGTCTGACTAAACTCTCTTCATTTTTTTTAAGTCATTCTTCTCTGAACTTCCAAATTCTAGCTGCTTCAACATATTTTCATTGAAAAATAAATTTGTGGTATTATGTTTTCACAGATTAAAAACTTCCCAGGACAGCACACAGACAACAAGAGCACAGAGAATACGAAATCCTGTGTCCACATTCTGAGTGTATGAAGGGGACAAGCACTAAAGATGTGAAAAATCAAGAACAATGAAACCAAAAACATTTTAAAAAAATAAGAAATCACTTCCTGAATATAATTCAGGGTACTTCCTGCGAAACATGACATTATCTCAGTTTGCAAATTTAAATTTTGTTCTGCTGAAAAAAAAAATTAACAGACTTTTACCCCACAAACTCCTCCCAGATCCTTCCCACTTTCTACTTACTCAATTCCATGACTTTATTTCTTCCTCTTCCTCTCTTTAGAAAAAAAGAAAAAGACATCAAAAATGAAAAAATAAAACAAGATCAAAACACACATACATGGACACATGCATCCATGCACCAATAAAACAAAGTCCACAGAAACACAAAATTGGAAACCACAATATACAATCAAAGTCAAAGAAGACAGAAAATATCTAAACATATTATATGAATCAGTCTCCAAAAACACAACTGAGATTGTGTGTGTTTCTGTGTGTGTGTGTGTGTGTGTGTGTGTGTGTGTGTGTGTTGGCTATGTGCTTCTACACCCTGGCTTACCTCACTTTTTGTTTGTGTTTCTATTTTTATTTTCTAGTTTTATTTCAGATTAACATTTATTTTTAGTGATTTTATTTCTTTCATAAATTCTATTTAATAGTTTTATGATTTCATTCGACTATCTTTTTATGTTTTTACAGACTCCATTAAGGGATATGCTCATATACTCTTTAAATCCTTTGACATATTAATAATTGGTATTTTGAAGTTCTTGTTCTGATCTTCAGGTATATTACATTTTTATTAGCTATGGAAATAGGGTAACAGGTTCTATTGAAGGCACACTATTATGGCTGGCAACGTTTGTGTTTTAGTGGTGATTTTCCAGCTCTAAAGTTATAACGATTAAGGGAATTCTAGCTATTTTAAGTGAGTGCTCTTTTCTTTGGTTGATTTGGCCTTCTAGCTAGGTTAGAAAGTGATTACTTTAATTTAGTGGGTGAAAGTGAGTATTAGTTTTGCTAGAAGAAAAGGATGAAATTATATATGGGTATGAGCTAGAGCAGTCAGATCCAGACCAGTGGTTAGAAGGTCCAGGGCTGTGGATGTATGCAGGATCTCCTGCATGTACGTGCAAACACTATTTTTGGAGAAACATCCGTGGATGTGCTAGAGAAACCCTTGTTCTGTTCAGAGTGAAGGAGAATGGGCATTTAAATTCAGGCAGCCACAAGACTGAGGTTGTGACCAAAGAGATCCTAACATAGTACAGGAAGGATAGTGAAAATCTACTAATAGGGCCCCAGGCCAGTGTAGCCACTGGGGTTATTTAATAAAAAGGGTTTCCAGATATTGGTGTCTGATATATAGGAGCCATTACTGAATTTTTATTTTACTTTCCTTCATGCAAGTTTTAAAGGATGTTTTAAATATCCTTCTATGGAATCTGCTTATTCTGCGTGACAATTTAATATGCATCAGAGAGGTGTATGAGTTCTAAGTCATCAATATGGGTATCTCAAAAACAGTATGTACTTTGGAGACTGTATGCTTCTGTGTATTTAGGGCACACATAAATATCCCATTCCAGATGCTGTTTGAATTGATTTAACATTTAAATAAATATTAACATAATTCACATTCCATGCATTTTTAGGACCACAACAGGTAAATCTATCAAGGGAAAATGTCTTTCAGATAATGCACAAATGCATTTATTTTCATGGAAAATACTATACATCATAGATTTCTCAAAATGAATTTTTTTGTGTTTTCCATATATGCCTTATTCCACAGTACATAACAAACAATAAATTAAAAATAAAGACAAAATCAGTTAAGATTGCCTGTTTTTTTTTTGTTTTTTTTTGTTTTTTTTTTAACCTGTTCCATTCTTTCATTTGACTGGGATTAATTCATGAACTTAATTATCATTTCACCTAGTCTTTTAATAAGAAAATAGATTTTTTTCTTCTATTGGATATTTTCTTTATTTCCATTTCAAACATCATCCCCTTTCCTGCTTTACCTTCCATAAACCCCCCATCCCATCCCCACTCCCCCTGCTTCTGGGAGGTTGTTCCACCCACTCCCTCCCACATCCTAACCCTGCCATTCCCCTACATTCGGGCATCTAGCCTTCACAAGACCAAGGGCTTCTCCTCCCATTGATGCCTATCAAGGCCATCCTCTGTTACATATGTGGCTGGAGCCATGGGTTCCTCCATGTGTACACTTTGGTTGGTGGTTTAGTCCCTGGGAGCACTTGAGGATCTGGTTAGCTGATATTTCTGTCTGCCTCTGTATTTGTCAGGCTCTGGGGGAAACTCTCAGGAGAGAGCTATATCAGGCTGCAGTCAGCATGCCCTTCTTGGCATCCACAATAGTGCATGGTTTGGTGACTGTTTATGGGATGGATCCCTATGTGGGGCAGTCTCAGGATGGCCTTTCCTACAGTTTCTGCTCCAAACTTCATCTTCATATCTTCTGCTATGAGTATTTTGCTCCCCCTTCTATGAAGGTCTGACGCATACACACTTTTGTCTTCCTTCTACATGAGCTTCATGTGGCCTGTGGTTTGAACCTTGGATATTCTGAGCTTTTGGGCTAATAACCACTTATCAGTAAGTGCATGCCATGTGTGTTCTTTTGTGATTGGGTTACCTCATTTAGGATAATATATTAGCTCCACCCATTTGCCTAAGGATGTTCACTGTAATAGCTGAGTAGTACTCCATTGTGTAGATGTACCACGATTTCTCTATCCATTCCTCTGTTGAAGGACATCTGGGTTGTTTCCAGCAGATGGATCTTACAAATAAGGCTTCTAGGAAAATAGTGGAGCATGTGTCCTGGTTATATGTTGGAAATTTTTTGGGTATATGCCCAGGAGAGGTATAGCTGGATTCTCAGGTAGTACTATGTCCAATTTTCTGAGGAACCACCAGACTGATTTCCATAGTGGTTGTACTAGCTTGCAATTCCACCAACCATGGAGGTGTGTTCCTCTATCTTCACATCCTCAAAAGCATCTGCTGTCACCTGAGGGTTTTTTTTTTTTTTATCTTAGCCTTTCTTACTGGTGTGAAGTGAAATCTTAGGGTTATTTTGATTAGCATTTAACTAATGACTAAGGATGTTGAACATTTCTTTAGATGCTTTGCCGAAATTCAATATTCCCAGCATTTTGATGCATACAGGAAACACTCTTCAGTGACAAAGACAGAAACAACCTCAAAATAAAAGGCTGGAAAAAATTTTTCCAAGCAAATGGTTCCAAGAAACAAGCTGAAGTATCCATTCAAATATCAAATAAAATTCACTTTCAACCAAAAGTTTTAGAAAAACATAAGGAAAGACATTTCATACTCATCAAAGGAAAAAAATCTACCAAGATGAACTCTCAATTCTGAACATGTATGCTCCAAATGCAAGGTCATTCACATTTGTAAAAGAAACTTTACTAAAGCTCAAAACATATGTTACACCACATACAATAATGTAAGGGGACTTCAGCACACCAGTCTCATCAATGGAAACAGAAACTAAATGGGGACACAGTAAACTAACAGAAGTTATGAACCAAATGGATTTGACAGATATCTATAGAACACTTCAACACCCCCTCCCAAAAAAAAGAGAATATAATTTCTCAGCACATCATGGTACCTTCTTCAAAACTGACCATGCAATTGAACACAAAACAGGCCTGAACAGATACATGAGAATTCAAATAATCCCAAATCACCTATGGTTGGTCTTCAATAACAACAAAAACAACAGAAAGCCCACATACGGATAGAAGCCGAGCAATGCTCTACTCAATGATATCTTAGTCAAGGAAGAAAGAAAGACATTAATGAGCTTTTAGAATTTAATGAAAATGAAGGCACAACATACCCAAATTTATGTGAACAATGAAAGCAGTGCTGAGAGGAAAACTCATAGCTCTTTGTGCCTCCAAAAAAGAAACTGGAGCAAATATACACTAGCAGCACACTAACAATACCCCTGAAAGCTCTAGAACAAAAAGAAGCTAATATACCCAAGAGGAGTAGATGGCAGGAAATAAACTCAAGACTGGAATCAGCCAAGTAGAAACACAAGGAAGTATACAAGGAATCAACAAAAAACAGGAGCTGATTCTTCGAGAAAATCAACAAGCTAGATAAACCAGACTAACCAGAGTGAGTATCCAAATTAACAAAATCAAACATGAAAAGGGAGACAGAACAACACCACCTAAAGAAATTCAAAAAATCATCAGATCCTGCTACAGAAGTCTATATTCAACAAAACTGGAAAATCTGGATGAAATGGACCATTTTCTAGACAGATATCAGGTACGAAATCGGGATTAGATAAACCATTTAAACTACCCCAAAACCCCTAAAGAAATCAAAGTAGTCATTAAAGTCTCTCAACCAAACAACAATAACAACATCAACAACAACAACAACAACAAAACAAAAACAAAACAAACAAACAAACAAACAAAACAGGATCATAGAATACTGCAGACTTCTATCAGACCTTCAGAGAAAATTGTTTTAAAGTATCTTTGACTAAATATACTTCTTTTGTGATCTCTCATATATATTGCAATCCGTTGGTGATTTTTCTGTTATTTATTTGTTTTTATCATCTTTCACTTATTTTACTACAGGAGGAGGCAATGCCCTTCCCTATTTTGTCTTCCATGTGTTTGATTGATATTTCATCTTGAGAATAACAAAATTGATTATCACCAGACTTATTTTATTAAGTATTATTATGCTATGATTAAGCTGTACCGCAATTCATTTTGGCAACCACAAACTTTTTATTTTAAAGGTTAAATTTCTATCCTTTATGACCTTGTCGTTAATATATCCAGTCTCCTCTCTATCTTGAAAATTTAAGTTTAAAATCTCTTGGAATATTTTATGAAGATTCATCTAATTTCACTTTTAAAATATACTTTAATTAATACTTACTAGACTGCTTTTGTCTTCTTTCAGCTTAACATAAAGACTTCTAGATATAGAAGGTTCTTAGTAACAGATGTCTACAGTTTTCTGGTTACATCTTGTCTGTGTGATATTTATAATTATCCAAAGCTTGACCTAAATAGCTGTGTTCTGTTTAGGCCTGTTCCCCTGAGGATACTGGTTTCATTTTGGTGCTTATGCACTACAGAGTAATCATGCTTAGGTGCTGGGATGAAGAGGGATCATAAAACAAGGGCTCAAATGAGGACAGAGAAGGAAGATTGAGTAGAGGCAAACGTTCAGTGAGTAATGGTTATAGCCACTGCAGGAAATACTTAAACCACATATTTTCATCATTAAAGACTTTTATTTTATTTTATTTTTTTATTAACTTGAGTATTTCTTATATACATTTTGAGTGTTATTCCCTTTCACGGTTTCTGGGCAGACATGCCCCTCCCCCCTCCCCTTCCTTATGGGTGTTCCCCTCCCAATCCTCCACCCATTACCGCCCTCCCCCCAACAGTCTAGTTCACTGGGGGTTCAGTCTTAGCAGGACCCAGGGCTTCCCCTACCACTGGTGCTCTTACTAGGATATTCATTGCTACCTATGAGGTCAGAGTCCAGGGTCAGTCCATGTATAGTCTTTAGGTAGTGGCTTAGTCCCTGGAAGCTCTGGTTGCTTGGCATTGTTGTACATATGGGGTCTCGAGCCCCTTCAAGCTCTTCCAGTTCTTTCTCTGATTCCTTCAACGGGGGTCCTATCCTCAATTCAGTGGTTTGCTGCTGGCATTCGCCTCTGTATTTCCTGTATTCTGGCTGTGTCTCTCAGGAGCGATCTACATCCAGCTCCTGTCGGTCTGCACTTCTTTGCTTCATCCATCTTGTCTAATTGGGTGGCTGTATATGTATGGGCCACATGTGGGGCAGGTTCTGAATGGGTGTTCCTTCAGTCTCTGTTTTAATCTTTGCCTCTCTCTTCCCTGCCAAGGGTATTCTTGTTCCCCTTTTAAAGAAGGAGTGAAGCATTCACATTTTGACCATCCGTCTTGAGTTTCATTTGTTCTAGGCATCTAGGGTAATTCAAGCATTTGGGCTAATAGCCACTTATCAATGAGTGCATACCATGTATGCCTTTCTGTGATTGGGTTAGCTCACTCAGGATGATATTTTCCAGTTCCAACCATTTGCCTAGGAATTTCATAAAGTCGTTGTTTTTGATAGCTGAGTAATATTCCATTGTGTAGATGTACCACATTTTCTGTATCCATTCCTCTGTTGAAGGGCATCTGGGTTCTTTCCAGCTTCTGGCTATTATAAATAAGGCTGCGATGAACATAGTGGAGCACATGTCTTTTTTATATGTTGGGGCATCTTTTGGGTATATGCCCAAGAGAGGTATAGCTTGATCCTCAGGCAGTTCAATGTCCAATTTTCTGAAGAACTTCCTGACTGATTTCCAGAATGGTTGTACCAGTCTGCAATCCCACCAACAATGGAGGAGTGTTCCTCTTTCCCCGCATCCCCGCCAGCATCTGCTGTCACCTGAGTTTTTGATCTTAGCCATTCTCACTGGTGTGAGGTGAAATCTCAGGGTTGTTTTGATTTGCATTTCCCTGATGACTAAAGATGTTGAACATTTCTTTAGGTGTTTCTCAGCCATTTGGCATTCCTCAGCTGTGAATTCTTTGTTTAGCTCTGAACCCCATTTTTTAATAGGGTTATTTGTTTCCCTGCGGTCTAACTTCTTGAGTTCTTTGTATATTTTGGATATAAGGCCTCTATCTGTTGTAGGATTGGTAAATATCTTTTCCCAATCTGTTGGTTGCCATTTTGTCCTAACCACAGTGTCCTTTACCTTACAGAAGCTTTGCAGTTTTATGAGATCCCATTTGTCGATTCTTGATCTTAGAGCATAAGCCATTGGTGTTTTGTTCAGGAAATTTTTTCAAGTGCCCATGTGTTCCAGATGCTTCCCTAGTTTTTCTTCTATTAGTTTGAGTGTGTCTGGTTTGATGTGGAGGTCCTTGATCCACTTGGACTTAAGCTTTGTACAGGGTGATAAGCATGGATCGATCTGCATTCTTCTACATGTTGACCTCCAGTTGAACCAGCACCATTTGCTGAAAATGCTATCTTTTTTCCATTGGATGGATTTGGCTCCTTTGTCAAAAATCAAGTGCCCATAGGTGTGTGGGTTCATTTCTGGGTCTTCAATTCTGTTCCATTGGTCTATCTGTCTGTCTCTGTACCAATACCATGCAGTTTTTATCACTATTGCTCTGTAATACTGCTTGAGTTCAGGGATAGTGATTCCCCTGAAGTCCTTTTATTGTTGAGGATAGTTTTAGCTATCCTGGGTTTTTCATTATTCCAGATGAATTTGCAAATTGTTTTTGTCTAACTCTTTGAAGAATTGGATTGGTATTTTGATGGGGATTGCATTGAATCTGTAGATCGCTTTTGGTAAAATGGCCATTTTTACTATATCAATCCTGCCAATCCATGAGCATGGGAGATCTTTCCATCTTCTGGGGTCTTCTTCAATTTCTATCTTCAGAGTCTTGAAGTTCTTATTGTACAGATCTTTTACTTGCTTGGTTAAAGTCACACCGAGGTACTTTATATTATTTGTGTCTATTATGAAGGGTGTCGTTTCCCTAATTTCTTTCTCGGCTTGTTTCTCTTTTGTGTAGAGGAAGGCTACTGATTTATTTGAGTTAATTTTATACCCAGCCACTTTACTGAAGTTGTTTATCAGCTTTAGTAGTTCTCTGGTGGAACTTTTGGGATCACTTAAATATACTATCGTATCATCTGCAAATAGTGATATTTTGACTTCTTCTTTTCCGATCTGTATCCCCTTGACCTCCTTTTGTTGTCTGATTGCTCTGGCCAGAACTTCAAGAACTATATTGAATAAGTAGGGAGAGAGTGGGCAGCCTTGTCTAGTCCCTGATTTTAGTGGGATTGCTTCAACTTTCTCTCCATTTAGTTTAATGCTAGCAACTGGTTTGCTGTATATGGCTTTTACTATGTTTAGGTATGGGCCTTGAATTCCTATTCTTTCCAGGACTTTTATCATGAAGGGGTGTTGAATTTTGTCAAATGCTTTCTCAGCATCTAATGAAATGATCATGTTCTTTTGTTTTTCAGTTTGTTTATATAATGGATCACGTTGATGGTTTTCCTTATATTAAACCATCCCTGCATGCCTGGGATGAAGCCTACTTGATCATGGTGGATGATTGTTTTGATGTGCTCTTGATGTGCACTACTTTTATTTTATTTTAATATGCATGTATATGTGTGGGTTTTTTGAGAGATTAGCTCTTTAGGACATGGATTTTGAGATTTTTTTTTATAACAGAAAGAATACAAAAGATAAAGATTACAGGACGTGGAGATAACTCATTAGTTATGAGTGTTTGTTGCTTTTCTAGAATTTTTTTGTTAGAAATTGTACACAAGCTAGCTTAATTAACAGAGCTTTTGTTAATCCTCTACATATCGAAAGAGGAGACAATGGAGTATCATAGACTCTGTCCTTGCCTCTGTAATTCAATGTGAGATGGATATACAATGCCACCCCAATTAAGAAAGTAACCATTTGTTTGAACTCAAGTTTGCTATGTTTGACTTCCCCTAACTTTTGTTCATTCTGGTTGTCTCCGAACATCAGTTGTTGAACTCAGTTAAGCAGTCTTGACTTGAGTTGATATTTTCTAACATTGACATCTTTTTTGCAGGCTATTGATTATACTTTGTTGTTGTTATATTTGTTGTTGTTCATGTGCTTACATGACCAGATTTTAGTGTATCATAACTAATGTGAGTAGCCATGGTCATAGGCCATCTGGTGAGGACTTTTTCTCCAGCTACATAGGTAGCAGAAATTTGCCTTATCTGGCATCAATGGGAAGGGATTCTCTTGGTCCTGTAGAACTTGATACTCCAGTAGAAGGGGATGCTAGATTGATGAGGCAGGGATGAGGGTTGGGTGGGTGAGCACCCTCACCGAGGCAAAGAGGAGAGGGGTAGGATGGGATGGGGGCATTATGGAAAGGAAACCAGGAAGGGGGACAACATCTGAAATGTAAATGATTAAAATAACCGATAAAAAAAGCATAATAAGATACAATGGAGGAAAAAACATAATTCAGCTATTGTCATTAAATGCTGATTGGTGGGTTAATTAAATCAGAACTTTGAGGAAGGATTTAAATGATATTCAATAATAAGACTGGGCTTAGGACTGCAACCACAAAGCTGTCTGGAGAGACATCTCAAGCAGAACACAGAGCTGTCAGATTGTTCCCACAGTTTACTTAAGAGTTGTTCTTCTGCTTCTCCTAAACACACCTTCCTTAGAATTCCCTCTCCAAACCAAGGCTGGTCCCTGGAAGAGTTACTTATAAAAATATAGGTGGTGGCTTAGTAACTGATACAAGAATAAACTTGGGTAACTGTGGAAAGCACCATCTAGGCTGGGTAATAACAAAAGTAAAAAAACAAAAACAAAAAACAAAAAAACAAAACACAAAACAAAACAAGCTGCAAAACTGAATCACAACCTTATATCATTTTTGTATCTCTTATGTAACCTCAGTGATATGTGTAGTGAATCTTCTCTACCTAGCTTACTAATTTTAATGAGTTTGTTCATTACTTTGATTAGTCTTCTGGGAGTGTTTCACATGCAAGGGAATAACTATACAAACAGCTACATAATTTTAAAAATGGGAAAAAATTGTTAAGTTTTGGAAACCTGGTCTTCTGTACCCCCATTTGACCTTGAACACTCATCACAGCTAAAGGTGACATTGAAGTTCTCATCTTCTTGACTCTGCTTGCCAAGGTGAAATTATAGATGTGCATCACAAGGAAATGTTTTTCTCTAAACATAATACAATATTTGTTTATCATATTTTCCTTTTTCTCAATTTCTTAGTTCCACCCCAATCTACATATTTAATGTGAGTCTTTTGTAGAAAGAATATAGTTGGGTAATGTTTTTATTTATTCTGCAAATCTGGCTTTTGATTGGATAATATAACCCATTTATACTTAAATACTGACTTTTCTTGACAGAGAATGTCGGTAATTTTGAAGAATTATGTTCATGTTTAAGTTGTATGCTATGATATATGTTGGTTCAGAAACTTAATTTTTTTCTCTCTTTTTTTTCAGGGTTTTTTCTTTATTTAAATGCATGGGTGAGAGACCAGGCAGAATGGAGGAGAGGTGCCCCCTCAGACATCTTCCCTGTTTACAGGAAGGACATGAGACCCACAGAAGATAGGATGAAGCAGGATACATCCAAAAAACACAAAAAGAATGGGGCTCCAGCCCCCGACCCACCCCACAAACTAAGGCATTTCATTTTGTGGCCAAAGAGAAGGGGCAAATGGAAGTACCTGGGAGGAGGAGCTAGCTCAGGATTCTTTGAACCCAGTTCTTCGAGAAGGGTGACCTCCCTCCAAGTAGGTTTATTACCCAAAGCCACCCTCATTGCATGATGGAAGGTTCTGGAACAAATGGGAATGCCAGTAACCTCCCACAATCAACACAGGGCAGCTCAGCTTTCTCTGTGTCCCCAACTTCTTGGTGTGTGTGTGTGTGTGTGTGTGTGTGTGTGTGTGTGTGTGTGTGTGTGTGTGTGTTTGTCCCTAATTGCCTTTCTAAAAAAAGAACTCCAAACTTCAGTAGGATAAGACATAAGACCCTACTGGAAACACTCTTGTGACCTTCCCCCACTCACACCCCTGAGCAATATGGTCACACAAGGGGACCCCCACTGGAACATGAAACTTGAGCCTGAAAAATTAGTCTTTCCCATGCCAAAAAACCAAAAACAAACAAACAAACAAAACAAAACAAAACAAAAGCAAAACAAACAAACAAACAAAAACAAAGAACAAAGCAAGCTACCCCAGAAGGCCCAAGAGCTGAACTCCCTATTCCCAAACCTAGAGTCCAAAGCCACCCTTTGCAGACACCCGAGAATGAAGAGCACATGAAGGCCAGAGCCCTATATCCATAGCACAATGGCCACAGGGGACCTATAGAAGATTGTCTGGGATGCAAAGACCAAACTCAGGACTCTAACCCAGTGAGAGTAGGGATGCTAAGTCCCAGGCACTAGACATCCACGGTCTCTCTCACACATACGTACACCCAGATAAGGGGAGCCAGCCCCCTACTACCAGCAGTCAGAGAAGCCCTGTCCCTATCCCAGCTCCTACTGGCTTGCAGAAACTTAATTTTCAGTTTTAATTTTCCAGATGTTTGACCTTTAGTCATTTTACTTTCCATGTTCAACTGTATTTCTTGTCAAATATATAAAACAGGTTATATTTAATATTTTAATTTTACTAGCAGAAAAAACAAGGGTTTTTTTGTTGTTTTTTTTAACCTATCAGAAACCCTTAGTATTTATTCACCATGGAGTTTTCTAAATAGTTGGCTTATGAACTTTGACAAGAGCAATCAGTCATATATCATGATATGTATGTTTATATATAATTATTCATTTTACAATATTTGGCAAGCTCAGAAATGCTAAATGGATATGGTGGCCTGTCCTTGCTCTCAGAGCTTAGGAAGCATAGTCAAGCATTCCCTAGAGCAAGTTATCTTCCTAGATTAGCCAAATGGGCAAACTTGAGCTCAAATGAGATATCTAGACTCAATGAATAATTTGAAGAAGGAATACATTGTCAGTTACTGACATACATATTAATGTCCTCCTTATACATGCATGTGAGTATGTGAACACACATGCATGTTTAACACCCAAACATATGGAAAGGGGGAAGGAGGTGTGAAACTGTGGTAGGATTGTAAAAACAAACAAACAAATACATGTTTAAGACAATATAAGCAGTAACTATTTAGAATTCCTATAATAGTTGCCCACAAAATGCAACATTCAATCATTTTTTGGACTTGCACTAATTTAAAATGATAACTACTTAAAATACAAATGTGAACCATACATGATATTTGAATAAACTTAGCATGGAATAATAATGTTAATCATAATGTAGTACAGAAAATGATGGTGCCCATTTATTCTAGTATGGCTACTTTGGTTGAACCAGTGAAGTTGGTGCATGATGAGTGCTTTGGCTTCTCAAATCAAGTTACTGAACTGTTTCAGAATTGTATCATAAAATAAGATAGTATATACATATATTATATAATATATGATTATATATTATGCCATTAAATAGTTCCAAGATGATCTTTTTCTTTGATATCAAATACTTGCAAATAAAGCATTTCTTGATAATAGAAGCATGCCAAGTCACTTATTCATAAACAGAAGCCTTTTTTGACTTAAATATGGAATGTCAATTTGTCTGACTGTGAAAATAACATGAAGTTGTTAATACATATTTTCCTCTGACTGAATATTTAGAGCTTTAGTTACAGGTTTCCTGTTCTTTGAAATGAGAATTGCATCTTGGCACATTTGTAAGACAGTAATGAAGATGATACCAGAAAGACAATTAATGCACAATATGGAAGGCCTTGAATGTGAAGTAGAAGCAGGCTGCTTTATTAACTCATAAGTAGTTTCGCATTTGCTCTATTCTGTTCATGAGTTTTAAATCATTATTAAATTTCATAAAATTTTGAAAATATGGAGGGGTATTTTATATCCTTGTGTGTGTGTGTGTGTGTGTGTGTACATATCCAAATAATGTATCTAAAGTATATCATATATGTCCTTCACATAGCTTATAGATTTATACATGCTGTAATCTACAACTATTCTTATATCAAAGAGAGAGATGTGTTTGGACCTGAGAAGGTTCACTGATCATTTATTCTGTTTTTCTTCCTATTATAACTCTTGGTTACTTTATTTCTAAGAAAAGGAAGTGGCATCACTGTGCTTTGGCTTCGGCAATTCTTTCTGATTAATTTGCAGTGAATATAGTATTTTCCAGTCCCTGTGTTAAGGATCGATCGCAATTTCAGGGTTCTGTCTCTATCACTCACATTACCTTGGGTTAAGCCTGAGGTTAAAATTGTGAAGAAGGTAAAACCTATGGAGGAAAAAATACTTGAAAAGTTTAAGAGTGGGTTTGATGACCTCTTTCCATTCATCTTGGTCCCTAAGGGTCCATTTCATTCATAGAGATACTTTCTCCATCCTTCCTGGAATATTGTCAAAGAACAGGATACCTAATACAAGTCCTAGTTATTCCCTTTTAAATTCCAATTTTATTGATTGTGAGGGATTAGCAAAGTGATAAACAGTGAGAAAACAGATAAAGGTGGCTTTATACCATCCATATATCTGCTCCTACAGAATAATATGATAGGAATATGGCTTGCAAAATTACAGTGCAAGAATGCCGTGGACAACAGGTGAAGGGCAGTTGTTTCTAGTTTTGGGGAGCATTCTGTTTGGAAGTAGGATATTGCTTTACAGACAGGGTAAAAGAAAACTCGTGAATCCAAGAGGCCAAAATAATCACAGATGATACATATATTGACGTTAACAGGTTGTGTGGTTCAAAAACATGAGGAGCTAAAAGGGAATTATGTACGGAATCAGATGTTCAGATATCATTAAATAGTCCCAAGATGATCATTTTCTTTAATGTAAAACACTTGCAAATGAAACTTTTGTTAATGAGATGAACATGCCAAGTCACTTATACATAAACAGAAGCCTTTTTGACTTCCATACTGAATGTCAACTTGACTGTGAAAATAACGTAAAGTTGTCAATATATATTTTTCCCATGATTGAATATTTAGAGCCTTAGTTAGATGTTTCTTGTTCTTTAAAATTGCAGCTTGGCATGTTTGTAAGACAGTAACGAAGATGATACCAGAAAGACAATTAAATCACAATATGGAAGGCCTTGCATGTGAAGTAGAAGCAGTCTGTTTAATTAACTCATAGGAAACAGTTACATGTTTGTTCTATTTATTTTGCTCATGAATTTTGAATCTTTTTATATATCATAGAAACATGAATATATGGAGGGAGATATATATGGGAAAATGATTGTCACTAGTACTTTATTACTCATAGATAAGAATTATTTAGTACACACTTCCTTCCACTCAAATGCAAGTGTGTTCTTCTCCCTCATCTTGTAACTGACACGATCTAATATTGATAGCAATGAATTCTAACTTAGGTATTTTTGTATGACTGATTTTTAATGACTCATATTTCCTGATATTACCTCAAAACCTGAAAGTTTTGAATGCTGTTAAGGTACAATTATGTCTTCATGTACTCTGGTTCTGCTTATGCAGATTCAACTGATAACTACATTTATTTATACATCATTCGCCATCGTTTAATGTTAAAGCATTACATACAAGAGAGATAAACAAAAAGTTCACCATTTTACTAGACGTTTGATTTCTCAGATTTTAGTATCTGTGTGGACCCTTGGAACCTATTGCCTGTGGATGCCAAGAAAGCATTGCATATTTCCATTGTTCTACAATCCATTTCTAAAGAGACATGAAGGTAGATGTCTTAGTATCACTATTGCTATGATAAAACATCATGACCAAAGCAACTTGTGGAGGAAAGATTTATTTTATCTTGTACTTCCAGATAACAGGCCATCGCTGGGGGAAGTCAGTGAAGAAACTCAAGCAACATAGAAACTTAGAGACAGGAGCCAATGCAAAGGGCATGGAGGGGTGCTGCTTATTAGCTTGCTCCCCATGGCTTGTTCCTCTGTCTTCTTAATAGAACCTAGGAAAACCAGACAAGGGTGATTCTAATAATGGGCTGTGCCCTCCTCTCCCCTCCCCTCCCCCTTTCTCTCTTTCACGTGCACACACACACACACACACACACACAGGGGGGAGGGAGACAGAGAGAGAGAGAGAGAGAGAGAAAGAGAGAGAGAGAGAGAGAGAGAGAGAGAGAGAGAGAGAGAGAGAGAGAGAGAGATGCTTAGCAGACTTCCCGTAGGCATTTTATCAATTTGGGTTCCCTCCTCTATAAAGATTCTAGCCTGCATCAGTCTGACATGAAATTAGTCAGCACAGTAGATAATATTTTTAGTTTTATTTCATTTTTTGGCAGCCAAGCAAGAGGCCTTTGAGTTGGAATTTGCCAGCCACCCAGTTTGGAATTTGCTTAGATTTTCTAGAAGTTGGCTGTTATAAATGGACACACATCTCAGGACAGTCCTCTTTTTGTCTATTATAGATCTGCTAGACAGAAGAGAGATAGCCTATCCCAAAATTCAGGCTTTCGGCCCAGCTAGAAGATAACACGTCTAACAATAGTCTATGCACAACTTGCCTACCATTAGGCTTCTTGCCAGCCAGCCAGCTTATGGGCAGTTCCTCCAGAGCTCTTTCCTTTCCAACTGTTTTCTCCATGCCCTTGTCTGAAAGCAGAGGTTGAAAATGAATCCTGATTGTGGATAGGAAGGAACGCGTCTATTGCTGGTCTCAAGTACAGTTCATTTGCTGTGTTAGAGAAAAGTTAGCTGGGTGATCAACGCATCATTTCTGAACCAAGGAAATCTATGTCAGTTGGGAGATCAAAGAATTGCTTATATTTCTGAGGGATGGGTTTCTGTAACTTGTAGAGCAAATGTTTGTTGGTAATTGCTCAGGCTAGTTCCAGTTGTTAAAAAATCCTGATAGTTCTCAACAATAATAGCTTTATGTTCAGTATTGTTTTTCTTCCCATTTGCCTATCTCCTACACATTTAGCCTTGATTCTAAAATAAGCGTCCATGATATTTATAAACAGGCTAAATTTTACATATGAGTATTTCAGCGATTTTTTTTCTAACCAGAACTGTTCTTTTTTTAATGGCTGTTCCTGTAAGCCTGCTGTGAATTGTGTCCTATATTTAGTGACTGCTTACCCCCACCCCGCCCCCCATTTAAAGTGCTTTGGTGATAATGTTTCACTAGAATCTCTACTTTTCTGAAACTACCTCCATCACTGGCTGCCGAGGGGTTTTTATGAGATAAGTTGTGTTGGTGTCTGCTCTGTTTTCAGAATCCTCTCACAGCTCTGACTGCCTAGGAGAAGAGTTTGGAAAATTTTCTGGGTTTCTAATTATTTCATTGGGAAATTTGGAGAGGCTGAGCTAGCAATTCTTGGCTACTCAGATGGCATCTGAAAGTGAAAATTACTCCAGTTGAAGATTTCTGAAGAGAGGAGTGAATGATTGGAGCTATTCTTAAAGATAATAAAAACTTGGCTGCAATGTTTGAAAGTGTTAGAAGGAAATAAATTTCAGAAAAAAAGCAGTTTTTTTTAAATCACTATAAAACACAAAGCCAGAGGTAATGAAGTTCTGGAATAGTGTAGTGTTTACAACTATACATATATATATATATATATATATATATATATATATATATATATAAAATTTTCTAGCTCTTAATTCAAAGCAAGCAAAGAAAGAATTTACAGGATTTATCAGTCCCCTAAATGAGGAAGGAGCTAGTAAGCAATTTAATTACATTAAGTTAGTTTTACTTTTTGTAAGAAGACAGAGAATCTAATGCCATTTATCTTATGTAATATAAACTGTGATTATTCAAACCTAATAACTAACTGTAAATTAAATTTCAAATCTCATTCATTTTGTTTTCAGAACTGTTTTCTTGTGACTTCCTGGTTATGCATGACTATTTTACTTGTATCTCTGCATTGGTTTAAAATAAATCTCTCTGTTGTCTTAATTTTATTAAACTGAGAAGGTGGTGTTACTAATATTCAGTGATAGTTTGTCTCTCCATCAGCATCAGAAATATGAGCATTGTTATCTCTGGAACCCATGAACATTATCTCTGCTCCTCAGAGTGGTGATTGCACCCCGCATATGTTTTCAAGCTGATATGCCTCAGTGAGATAACTCAGCGTGAGCTGCAGGTTTTGTATCGTAGTAGCATTGAAGCTTCCCATCATTTGCCAAGACTGAAACAATCTGACATGAAATATAACACTATAACATGTCAGGTGGAAAATTTAAACATTGTTTCTTTTTCCCAAAAAAGAATAGAATCTTTATATTTTAAAGTACCCAGTTTCATTGACAGGGATGTATTGTGGGATGTTACGCTACAGTACTGATCCTTCTAGAAAGCTGAGTTAGGGAAAAATCCTTTTCAAGTTAAGAATTTCTCATTTCCCTGTTTTGGCGACACAGGAACAATTCTCGACGTGTTGCTTCATGGCTACTAAAATACAGAAAACTCAAGAAAGCACTCAGATGAATACAGTGCAATAAACTGTTGTTTATGAGCAACATTACTTTCTATGGCCAGATTTTCAAAGCAAAGCCATTGAATTCACAAAGATACCCTCAGTTACAAATGTGTGCCTCGTTATGTGAGTGAAAGAAGTGAAGAGTTATGATTGGAGTACAGGATTTTAACAGCAGATAGGGGGTAGACACATGGCTCAGCACTTCAGAGCAATTGCTGCTTGTTGGTTCTCATCAGCAGAATGAAGTTCAGTTCCCAACAGCTATGTCTGGTGACTTACAACTGCCTGTAACTCCAGTCGCAAGAGATTCTGACTGTCTCTTCTAACCTCCATGGCCACCAGATCACACTTGGTATACTTACATACACACACACACACACACACACACACACACACACACACACACACACACACGCAGTTTACAAAGTTAAAATAACTTAAAATTTTAAAACACGTCAAAATCAGTTACAGAAAAAACCTGGGAAATGATGATACACAAGTACATTTCCTTGTGTGCTACTCATAATTTGCATGATATATAAAAAATTTTAGAAGAAATTATAGTCTTTCCATACATCCTTATATTATCCTTTCTGTCCCATTACTCAAATATTTTGGCTTTATAGCATTATGTTTCTGCCAGGTATGTGCCTAGGCCCTGTGGAGGTCAGTAGAGTGCATCCAGTCTTCCAAAGAGGAATTAAAGATGAGCATGAACTACTCTGTGAGTGTTAGGAATCAAACCCAGAACCTCTGTGAGAATGGCTAGTGTTCCTACCTCACGAGCAAACATGCCAGTTCCCAAATGTCTAGTGTTTTATTTCTTTTACCCATCACTTATCTTACCTACTAGACATTCTCCTGGGATTAATTAGAAAATATGAACTTTGGTTCCATGAAGTTATTTAAAAACTACTGATAACCTTTTTTTTCTGGGACAGAGACTGTTAGATCTCTGTCAATATGCTTTTAGATGAAATTTCCCAGATCACTGGACCTATTGTAAAAGTATGATTATCCAATAGTCATAAAACAACATTTTGAGAGAGATAATATTAATCTTGTATATGAATATTTATTCCCAAGAGGAAACAGTGCTTAATCTCTTCCGAAAGAGGTAATAAACACAGCAGTTCTGTTATAGGTATATTTAATGTTTCTGTCCCCTTAAGATGAAATTGAGATTGATATGCATCCACATATTTTTCTGAAGTACTGTTAGAAACAAATCCAAAATGCAGACTTTAACTATTCTAAATTAAATCGTGCATGCCTACCTACCACGGTGCTATACTTACTTGAAGATTGATTTGTAGTGTAGCGTAAGACTATGGGTTTTAGTCTGATTAACGGAATCAAACTCAGCATAGCCTCGAAACCAAACAACTGCTCTTTTTCAGTAGTTCAGCTTTTATTTATACAAAGTTTATGAATTTATCCCGGTTCATTAATGTTAGGTTTCCATTGCTAGGATAAAAACATCATGACCAGAATAAGCAGTGAGAAAAGGGCTATTTTTCTTGGGACTCATAGTTAATCTATCATCCAGAAAAGTCAGGGCAAAGCTTGAAGCTGGAGGCAAGAGCAGAATCAGAACCAATGGAAAACGTTGCTCGTTGACTTACTCCTCATGGCTTCCTCAGCTCTCTTTCTAATAGCACCCAGGGCTACGAGCTCAATGGTGGCACTGCCCCCAGTGACATGGGTCCTTTCTTATCAGTCATCAGTGAAGAAAATGGACCAAAGACTTACTAAAGTCTGATCTGCTTGGGACCTTTTCTCAAATGAGGTTCTCTCTGCCACGTCATCTATTTTGGCTAAAGCTGACACAAAAGTTGGGAGCATGTTGATCTGCCAGGTTGAAGTAAACTGTCTTCAACAGGCTCTTGAATTCACACCTTCTTCCCCATCTGGCGGTGCTCTATTGGAATGCCTTAGAAACTTTAAAAAGTAGGGCCTCACACCAAAAAACTAGGTCACTGAGATGTGGTATGAAGATTATACTGGCTGTCTGGGCCCTTTCTTCCTACTGTTTTCTGTCCACAGTCAGGGGAGGAATTATATGTTCAAACTCTATCAGTGACTTCTGTGATGTTGTCCATGTACAAGAGGTCTGCAATGAATGTGGTGAGGCAGTGAACTGATACGAATCATTCATTCCCTAAAGTTGTTACACTCACGGTGACACAGAAATAGTATCATGGGTTATTAGGTGGTTAGAAAGTTGAGTCCTTTGATTTCACGATTAAATATTGATGGAATATCTGCTTTGATTAATTAGCTCCCATGGTTAACAGTATATGTTACACAGAAATACCATAGTGGCACCATAAATGTACAGATGAAGACATGGAGTTTTAATTGTACATTTGAAGATTTGAAGGCTTTAGAACACCATCTGCATTGTTCTTTATATGACTGTAAATGAGTCAGTGTGCCTTCCTTTCAGTAACACATATTTACACTGCTATGATGGTTTCATATACTTGTGAGGTGTAAAGACAGATTCTATATTGCTTGTACGTGTGGTGCTCATAAAAGAACAAATATTAGACAACTGATACCTATCTGTTCCTTCATCCTTAGAATATTGTTTCTTAGTCACTTCTGAGAAACTGAAATATCCTAACTCATCGATAACGAAAAGAATCAAAACCCTGTAGTATTATTGCTAGACATAAAGCCTTCTCTCTCATTAATTTAGAAGAATTGGAATTATATTTCCACCCAAGTTGGTGAGGATTAATATTGCTCCTTTAATATGACCTTAGAACATGACTATACATATTTAAGCTGTTGCCTTAAGATTCTGCTTTGCTATAAAACTGAAAAAAACTATGTATGCATGGGATACCTAATTTGGGATGGTTCCATTTTATATACTGGCTAGAAATTACAGTAGTATATTCTCTGCTGTGAATATACTACATCATATACAGCTGTGTGTAGCTGAAGAACTACATCCTGGGTGGTGTTCCACAGTTAAGTGAGTCAGTCCCTGGACAAGGAGCATAACCTTTACATTCAGCATTTGCTACTGTTGTTCCTATACATAGGATACCTTGTCTACTTGGAACGTATAATTTTACTTTTCAAGATTGATGTAAAACTTCTTCCAAAGTCATATTTAACCATCTCTCTCATCACTGTGAAAATCATCCCTGTAACTAGAAATAATATTGAATTTCGTTATGTGTAGTCCCTGAACTGGAAACAATAAACATTCTTGCTATTATTTAGCCTGTTATTTTGTTACTTCTTAATACACTTTATTCCATTAATCCTTATAAAATCCTATGATAAAGACATTATTGCTATTTCTTCTTTAGAGATGAGGGAGTGAAGGCATGTAATTTTCCCAAGGTTACAAAGCGAGTCTTGGGCTCTCCTAAGAGTAGATAGATGAGCTTTACCCAGTTGATACACAAACTAGGCTTATTCTAGAATATTAATGAAGTCAATTAATCTTTTTATTATAACCTCCCAATTCTCTGGAAATGTTTGTCAAATATGGAACATTAATAAATAATTAAAGTGCAATATACTGAATAATTAAACCCACAAAGAACTGATTTATCTTTAATAATTTTAATGATATTTTTAAAGAGAAAGTTTTTATAACATATGTTAGGGGTAGCATATGAAGAGATTAACAAGCTGTTCTTTCTTATTTATTCTTAGAATCTGTGGTAGGGAAGCAAAATGCCAAAGACAGTTATTCTGTCAGTATGATTCCTGAATGCATGTGTTTGGTGGTATATTATACTTTTATTCATCTACTAAATTTCATTTTATTTTACATTCAGAATTGCTAATCTTGTGTGTGTGTGTGTGTGTGTGTGTGTGTGTGTGTGAATGTGTGTGTCAAGGCTGTGATATATATGTGTATAAATTGGTGAAAAGTTCACTATATTTATATATCCAAAGTTCTTTATCAGCACATTAAAAATTTTGAAGTATATAATCTAATATGCAGACTCTGTATCTTCTCTGAATTATCATATGAAAAAATACCATGAAATTAAAACTAAATGTGCTGATAATACAGATAATACACACACCACACACACACACACACACACACACACAAAAAAACACACACACACAAAAACACACACACACAAAGTGAAAGTAGTTTAAAATATAAAAATTAGGGAGAGTGGGTAAAATGCTAAATGAATTGAAATTCCATGTAGGTGAAATTGCAGGAAACACAAAAGCATCTAAACAGTAAATAATAAAATTGCCCATTTTACTGGTTTGTAGGGAAGAAGAATACAAGTGTGGTGCAGGATATATTTTTAAACGGTGAAAGTATCATCAGTGGTGCTGTTTAGTTGAATCCTGATCATCATATCCACTTCAAACCCTTTAGAGTGTGTAGCTGAGCCAACCATGATGGAAAATATGGGTGTTATGAGTAATGATGTATTGGTATCAGATCACTGACATATCTCATGAAGAACATTGAGAGTGGATGAAGCTATAGAATTATGTATGGCTCTGTGAGAGTATTTAGGAAGTCCTAAAGCTCAGCATTCAGCTATACTCATTAAATGAAATCTATTAGGTTAAATACTGAGGACATGAGGGATTGGTCTACATTTATGGATACCCTGTCTTATTTGTTTTGTTGTGAAGAAGGAACCTGCCTAAGTCTCATTAAATAAAGCATTTAATTGGGCACCTGCTTACAGTTTCAGAGTGAGAATCTGTGAATATGGTAGGGAGTGTGACAATAGCCAGGGAGGCCTTGTGCTGTAGAAGTAGCTGGCATGGGCATTGTACACATCAGAGTTCACTCCTCGTAATACTTGTGCTTCCACAAGACCACACTTCCTTTTTTTTCTTTTTTTTTTTCTTTTTTTTTTTTTCGGATCTGGGGACCGAACCCAGGGCCTTGCGCTTGGTAGGCAAGCGCTCTATCACTGGGCTAAATCCCCAACCCCAAGACCACACTTCCTAAGCCTCCCCCAATAGAACAAAAAACAAGGGGCAAAGCACTCAACTATGTGAGCCTACAGGAACCATTTACACTCAAATCAGCACACCATAATTTTTATGACCACATTTCCTGCGATATTCCAGAAATGGGATGGCAAGAAATCCATGGAAACATTTCTAGAAGTAAAAAAATTTGCTAAGGAAAAAAATCTAATTGGTCGTGTTTCTATCTTCCTTGCATTTCTCACCTGTCAATATTTTAAGCGTGTATGTCAACATCTAAGAGAGACCCTTCCCTATATCTTCAGCTAGGACAATTTCATTACTGTTGCCTAACACATTTACATATACCAGTGTTCTCTCTAACCACATGCTTTGCATGTTACTTTCAGACACATTATTCTCTCTTACTTTCTCTTCTACAGCTTGATCCTATTGTTCTCATTTCCTTTGAATAAAATTAGACACAAGTGCTCTCATGGTTATTTTTTTTTGTCATCCTGACAAAAACCTAAACATACTTGTAAAGAGGAGAGCACTTTTCAAAGACTACTTCAAGCAGATTGATATGTGGGACCCATTGTGGGGCATTTTCTTGATTACTGGTTGATATAGGAAAGCCCAGCCCAATATAATGGTGCCACTCCTGGAACAGTGAGCCTCAGCTGTATACAGTAGTTGAGCAAGCCAGAGGAAAGGAAGACAGAAATGTTGTAGGTTGGTGTGGGGTTGCTGTGTATTCAAATGTTCATTGCTGGCAGCCAAGATCTGGCTGCCATCTACAAGAAAGTCCTCACCTATATATACCAAGTGCACAACCTACTGTCTTAATGTTGGCACAGGTCAAAAGAAACAAAAAGTGTATATAAAATGATTTTCTCAAGGGATGTAATCAGCAGATAATTGCTAAAAGGAAGAATAGAAGAATAAAACTATTTGAGGTCAAGTTACAGTGGCACAGGTTTCAACATTTCTATGAAAGAACCACCTTGAAAGGGACAAAGAGTAGAACTTATATTTGTATTATGACTTATTTTTAGTTCAAATATATCAGATTTCAGAAAAAAAATGAGTCTTCCATAGTAGACAAAGTAGATACAGGCACAAGCAAACAGATTATAGGTGTAATAATTACTTCTGAAAACTGAATTCTGTAGAAGACGGAGTCTTTCTAGGGTTTCCACCTGCACTGTAGGTTACAATGGCTAGGCAGAAAAAAAAAAAAAACAGATTTGAGACCAGCTCATACTAGTCAGCTCATTGTTGGAGGAGTGACTGTGAAAATGTTGTAGCCAAGCAAATGCTTAGAATTCATGCAATCCACACATAAAATATCTTCCTCTCTTCACTTAACAAGTGCTTGTTCGATGCATCCTGTAAATCTGATACTGAAATTATCCCTGGATAATTAAGAAGAGATATGTTCAGAGACAAAGTTAAAAAAGAACTGATCAGAATCACAAGCTGGTTATGGGTAAAGGTGGAATAAATCTGACTCAAATTAATTCTCAAGTACAAGCACCTTTCTTTGTGAATCATTTTGCTCTCAAGTTATAATACCTGAGAATGAATCTGATTAGGAACTGATTAATTGTATTGGAGTGGAGGTGCACTCCTTTATGAAGAGGCATGCCGACTGACTGTTATACTCCACAGAGAGAAGAACAGTAGGCTTTGAAGTCTGCCTAATCACACACAAAAGAAAGTACAAAGTATCCAGCAATAAGATGACAGGGAGAAAAGACTCATCCACAGAAATCTTTTGTCATGTGAAACTGAACAAAGTGGTAAAGGTAGTTCGTGGCGGTAGATAAAAGAACCCAAACAAATAAGTGTGGATGCTATGAGAAGTACAGGCTAGTTCTTGACACCAAAGATGTTCTTAGTTGGAAGAACAGTTCAGTTTGCGTTTTCCAGTATCTTGGAACATTTTTGTTTATATAGGATTTATCTATGTTCTGCTTCAAATATTTGAAGTGATTCAGCCTTCCTTCTTTACTTCCTTCCTTCCACCCAAAACATCAATTTATTTTTTATTAAATGTATAGTAGAAATATGATAAAGAATGGAAAGTATTATTTTTTGTAGAAACTGACAGCAATGCTTTACATAATAAATGGAATGAATATCCAGAAACAGGACACATTTCACATGTACAGATTATAACAAATAATTCTGAAGATGGATACTTAAATGCATGCAAGACATACACATTGAGAGAAAGGGCATCACCAGTATCTGGATCCTAGATTCAGAGTTTTCTCTAATGCTCGCTCCCCTTATTAAATCTTTCCTCAAACTAGTATCATCAATTTATGGCCTACTAGGAGAACAAACCAAAATACCTATGAACACTTATAAGAAACAGGTTTTTATGAGGAATTGTTCACATCTCTGCAAGAACTGAATGTTAATAAAGTCTGTATGTTATTCCAGGAATGCAGGAACTTACTCAGAGTCAGGATGTTGGAGAGGAAGGTGATCTTTCCTACAGGATCTGTATAGGTCGAAGCAATGAGTTTCTTAGCATTTATTTCTTATTGAAAACATACCTTCAAACATGCTAACAGAGGAAAGACGATCAGTAAGTAATTCCATGTAAATGCAAGTACTTAGCCTGAAAGCAGTATGGAATCTTGGGAAAGCGAGAACCATTTTCTTCGAGACGGACTTTACTTCCTCTTCAATTCTTTGCTTACTATTGATGTTTTATTTAGCCTCTCAGAGCCTTGATTTCGCTCTATTCATTGACTATGTCTTTCCATGTTTTGAACATAGACTACCCTGATGACTGGCTTTGGCATATGTAAAGTAGTGAAAGGTATCTATACTGATTATGAGACTGTGAATCAGGAGGCCTGTGGACTTCCATTAACACCCTGTTAGAGCACTGGCAGGTGAGAAAGTTGGTCTAGCTATTGCAGGATGAACACATGGTAGAGAATCTCCATTCACAAGAACTAATCCTGACTGTCAACATGCAGCCAAGAACATCTCTGGACTTTTCTGATGAATGAGTGCAAAAGTAAGTACAAGAGAGTCTAGAGGCATTCATTTAGACAGTCACATAGATACTCTTGATAGATCATGTTGATCTTTGTAGCTTTGAAGTTTTGGGCTTCCTGAATAGCAATATTTAACTAAAATTGTATTAAAATTATATCATATATTGAGAAAATACTAATGGATGTAGTGAAAATTAAATATCACATCATCATTAATCTTATAATTGACTTTGCAATATAATTATTATATATAAAACTCTAAAATCAATTGAAATATCATATTTTAAGAAATATTTTAGGTCATATGTGGTGACATAAACTGGAAATCCAGTATTTGGTAGGTTGAGGGAGGTCATCCTTTGCCTTCATACTATTATTGACACGGTCCATTTAAATCCATATATATATATATATAATTTATATAAAATATGAAGTTCTCAAATCTTAAAATTGATTTCTTTTTAGCATTACAAATAATTCAGAATCTCTTTTGATTTAAGGAGAATTGCGGTGGCATTACTCATTTGCTGATGTTTGTAACACAGACCATGAATGGCAATTGAATGCTTGTTTCAATGGCAATATTTGGTCCCACTTGTCCTGACACCATCCCTTGTTCCCTCGCTGAAGAAGGCTCTTGAAAGTCATCTGCAGAGCCAAACATAGAGTGCTCTTATCTAAAAGGAACTGCTTGTCTCCATCTATGACTCAGATTATTTCTTTGCATATTAAATTACAAGAGACAGTTCCAGCTGGATCCATCAATGTATTTATAACTCAGCCACACAATTTTCCTCCAGGCAGAAAACTTGGCAAACAGGCTCCCAGCTTGGCTTTAACTTTTCAAAAATGGGAACAGAAAAATAATCATGGTAGTTATTATATTAAACTTCTTGTTTCAAATGCAAATACAGTGGAAAAGATTTGAAGCTCTTTGCACATTATTTCTACCATAGGAGAGCATAAGAAGGAATGTGGTATAGCCTGATCTAGTTTCTTTATTATCCCTTAACTACGACTCTAAATGAACTAGCTCTCATAAGGTTATACTAACCCAGTGATAGTGTCCCATCAACGCTGGGAGACAAAGAAGCCTCACTATCATTTAATACCCTGCCATTGTGTCTTGTACAAAATTTGGATCACTAGGCTAGGTGTGATAAACACAATCCAACATCAATCATTGAAATTTATCAAAGTTTGATGTGGTATTATAGTATTTAGGCTGGCCACCTTTATTTTATGTATAGATTTGTCTTTTAACATAATTATATTGGACACTGTGTAGAACCTAGACAAACTAAAGTTCTTCTGATCTGGAAGAATTGGTTTTACACTATGGTAGACCTTCCTATTTTACTTAGAATATGACAAAGATATGTCAAAGCATACTAATGTAAAGCATATTGTTTAATGATATAACTGAGTTTGTAAGGGTAGAGTTCCAACTGTAACTGTAGTATTAACATGGTAATGGAATTAGGATAATCTCTATATTGTGTGGTCCTATTTGAAGCTAGATGTCTCTCTTTCTGTAGCACCAATAAATCATTTTAAGATGTGAATACTTTCTGTAAGAGAATCTTTCAATTCCCATAATTAGTTACAATTCCTGAGTTGAGGTCATTTGGATGTTATTGAACTAATTGCTGTAACTGATTTCAGAAGGATATACTGAGATGCTCAAGATGTTTTGAAAATCCTAGAGCAAAATTATCGCACTATATATACATTCATCTAAAATTGGACTTATGGTCTGATTTTCATGATTCTCATAACTGAGGATCTTATTTTTATTAGGAGAATACAAGGGAGCAAATATTATTTTGTCCAATGATGGCTGGCTTCATGTTTCTGGGTTTCTGGACCAGTGTTGAGGTAGAACTTTGTTGCTGAAGTACATATTGGAAGAGGCTGGTCACTTCATTATAGGCAGGAGGCTCTGGCAAAGGTAGAAGAAGGAAGGGTCAAGATATGTTTATACTGTTATGGTACTTCTCCCAAGAAAAACCTCCTCAAATACAGCCATCAAACAATGTCACCATACTATTCAACCATCAAGAGTGAAGCCACTTTTCTATTGCATTCTTCCGTATCCAGTATATTTTAATGATGGCATCCCCCATCTATGGGTACTCCTTCAACATATGAAGACCTTTTGTGAAATACCTTATACCACAAATAAAAGAGAAATGTACGTGAAGGTTTGAAAATGCTTCCAGAAGTCTGCAACCACTTCAACTAGATAGACATCGTTTCAGTAAATTGTACATCTTCTAGTGGGTTATATGGAAATAAACACTATAAAGTGTAGATTTTTGCAAGAGCCTTGTCTGAACAATTTTCTTCTATCATTTGAATTGTACTTTTCTGTGTCTAAGCCAATTTCCTGTTGTTCTACTTTTTCAGTCTAGAGAATGTCTCTGTTTAATGTCAATATTATTTATTTTTAAAGTACATGTTATAACTTGAATATATACAACACTTACCTTCCCAGATAGCTTATAAGCGTCTTGAAATCCGGGTCTATAGCTCATCCATCCTTAGTATTTTAGAGCCAAGAATGGGGAACAGAACAGAAGGGAAGCTCATTAAATGTTAGTGGAATAAATAAGCAGGAACATGCTAATTTGTTAATTCTGTCAGCAGCTGGGATCACAGACTATTATTTTAGCTAGCTAATAGCTTGACTTTTAAATAAATATTTAATTAGATTTTTAATTTATAATGTGGATTTAATTTTCTATCAAATAGACAACAATTTCCAATACCATATTATCCCATAGGAAAACATTACACTTTTATTTTCTCAGATAAATAGGGATATTGAAGGCTAATAGCAGGTTGGGTGTTGGTAGCATTGTTGCCCCTTGTCTCTGTTTCAGTCTTTGTCTGTCTGTCTCCCTCTCCTTCTCCCTCTCCTACTCCCTCCCTCTCTCCCTCTCCCTCCTCTCTCTCTCTCTCTCTCTCTCTCTCTCTCTCTCTCTCTCTCTCTCTCTGTGTGTGTGTGTGTGTGTGTGTGTGTGTGTGTGTGTGTGTGTGTTCACATGTATGCTCATTGGGACAACACTAATAATTCATTTCTGTATGTTTTCTATGGATATGTGCTGGTAAGTGCCTCTATGCTGCTCCAAAATGTCATATATACCACACCACCTTAACAGATTAGCAAATTGATTTGAGGATCCAGGCATTCAGTGAGGGAGAAAATCACCTTTAAGTGCATCTCACTGAAAGTGAACTGAGTTTCTTCACTTTGCCCCTTGTCATTACTTCCCACTGTCTCTGGAATGAAGTAGTTTTCACTTTGCACCGGTATAGCCATATTATATACAGCCATCAGCAAACACACACCAAGCTCTTGCTGAGGATAAGTGTTACTGAATAAAAATGATCTTGGAAAGTATTTAGGAATTTAGATGTGTCCTATTTCTGCTGTAGTGTTGGCAATGCATATGATATTTGTTTTTATTCATTAAAATTACTGTTAGTTTATGTAAGCATGCATAAGGGAATGCAAATGTAGATTTTACAAGGTAGCATACATTCAGTTACATATCAGAAAAGTTGTAAAATTTCCCTATACTGATATGAAGGCCACAGTATCATGTATCTGTTGAAATTCTTGAATGAATCTGACATTTATAAATGTGTATATAAAAAAATGTAGATTGGTGATATGGCCCGGTAAATGTCAGTATTAAAATAGAAGTATCAAAGGGACTTTTCACATATGAAACTTGATTGGCATATATGTTAATATTCACCAATTGCTATTTTTCAAACTTCTGTAAATAGTCAGTGATCAAGTCTGTATCTGCTAGCAAATGAATTGTGCACCCTGCCTAAATTCATTCTATATTTAAACTGCCCATTGTAATGGTTTTTTGTGTGTCTCTGATGGAAAATTATATTTAGATGAGAGCATAAGGGTGAGATGCTCAGAATAGGATTAGCAGGGAGCACAGAATGATATGCAGAGATCTCCCTCTGTCCCCCTCCCGATAGAGAAAATAGTTGTCATCTCTTCACGTGTCAAGAGATACTACTCTAGAACCAGCAATTCTAGGTGTCACCCAGGATTTCCAGGTGTAGAAGAGTGAGATATTAATTTGTGTTATTTAAATATTCTAGTCTATGGCATTTTGCTATAGAACATGAGATACACAGCACAGTGTCATCCATTAAGTATGTTGAATAAGCGGAGGGTTGTGTACACACATATTGTACACATACATTTATAACTATTGAAAAAATATTGCCTGCCTACCTGCCTTCCTTTCTTCCTTTTTTCCTTTTCCTTTTTGAGGCAGGCACTTCAGTACCCTTAGCTGACCTGGACATTGCTTTGCAGATTAGAATTGTCTGGAACTCAGAGAGATTTGTGTGACTCGTCCTTGTCAATGCTAGGATTAAGAACATGTGCCACCATACCTAATTCCAAGGATGTATTTGACTTTGAGTGGCTGAAAACAAAACCTGATGGGGTCTGAAAGTAATGATAATTAATTTAGAGACAGAATATACAGGTGTTGATGGCACTTAAGTTGTAGAAAACCCATTTTTCTGATGATATAGTCAGTTATGGGAAAAAATCATGCATTATGACTGACCAAGGTATAGTGACAAGAATGGAATATTATACTTTATCATCTTATGTTCAAGTATAAACTATCTTTGCTTAAGGTGTTCAATCTCAAAACACCAAACACAAACATAGCTGCAGCTGGATTAAGATGGCAGGCATGAGCTACAGCTATCTCTCAGGTATTCACTTTATAGCAGTGTCATATACACCACACGGCATCAAACCCTATGCAACCTAACCAGCACCTACAGCTACAGTCAGCTATTGGGTGTCTTTGTTTCCTTTACTAAAAGCAGCATGACAAAAGCAATATATGGGAGAAATCATTTTATTCTAATTCGCAATCCCACGTTACGCTCAGTCACTTCAGGAAATCAAAGTGGATGGAACTTGAAGCAGCTCGTCATATCCACATTTAAGAACAGAGAAAGAATGAATGCATGTGCATGTGTGCTTGGCTTACTTTCCCCTCATTGACCCTATGGCCGATGCTGCCCATATTCAAAGAGATTGTTCCTACCCCAATTACCTCAATTTAAAATCCCCCACAGGAGTGCCCTGTGGCTAGTATATCCATGCAATGGCCTTCCCAGGTCATTTGGGATTGTGTAATACTAATAAATTTGATCTATATTTTAAAAACTAAATCCTCATAATTGATGTTTATTATACCATTTATTTCATTTTATATTTTTTTATTTATTCTTCTCTCATATATGACATCCTGACCCCAGTTTCCCCTCCATCCTCTTTTTCTAGTGCCCTTTATCCATGCCTCCTATATTTTCTTTTCAGAGAAGGGCAGGCTTTCCAAGAATATCAACCTAATCAGACATATCAAGTTGTAGTAAGACTACACACTTCCCTCACAGAAAGTTTACCAAATCAAATAACTTGTGCCCACACTGGATCAAAGAGACTGAACCAACAATCAAGGAACCTGTACAGGTCTGACCTTGGCTCTCTGCTTATATGCTATAATTGTGCTTCTTGGTCTTCTTGTGAGACTCTTTAACGATAAGAATCTCTGCACTTGGGACCCATTTCCTCCTATTTTTTTATTATAAAATGCTTCTCTTTTATTCTAAGCGAAATTTAATTTTGTCCTTTGAACTTACCTTCAGACTATGCAATTAGACTGATATTCTGCCATGTATGTATAATATTCCTTTAAGAGAACAGTGTAAAAACCAACCTTACTTAACTTAGATTTAATCATTGCTTAAAACAGGTTTAGATATTGCTTTAATCTTAAGTTATTATTCTATGCCCCTGACTCGGATAATAATATGTGTAAATAGCATATGTTATGATGGTTTTTGCTGGAAAGAGTAAACAAGTTGAAAGCAATCCTTTTAATTCCTTTGATTTTATTTAATCTCTCTCTCTTTTTTTTTACCCTCCAGATTTTATTCTTCTCCGGGTCCACCCTCTGATTGTTCCATATCCCATACCTAATTCCCCCTACCCTATCTCCACAAGGATGTCCTCACCCTCCTACCCCTACACTACAAGATTTCCCCATTCCCTGAGGCTTCCAGTCTCTTGAGGGTTAGGTGTATCTTCTCTGACTGAACCCAGATTCAGCAGCCTCTGCTGTATATGTGTTGGGGGCCTCATATCAGCTGGTGTATGCTGCCTGGTTGGTGAACCGGTATCTGAGAGATCATGGGGATCCAGGGTAACTGAAATTGCTGGTCCTCCCACAGGGTCACCGTCCTCAGGTTCTTCCAGCTTTTCCCTAATTCCCTAATTGTGGTTACAAGGACCAGCAGCTTCTGTACATTAGTTGGGTGTAAATATCTGCATCTGACTCTTCTAGTTGCTTATTGGGTCTTTTGGAGGGCAGTCAAGATAGACACCTTTTTGTGATCCTTCCATAGCATCAGTAATAGTGTCAGGTCTTGGGACCTCCCCTTGAGCTGAATCCCAATTCGGGCCTGATTATGTACCTCCTTTTCCTCAGACTCTTCTTCATTTTGGTTCCTGCAGTTCTTACAGAGAGGAACAATTCTGGGTCAGAGCTTTTGACTATGGGATAACAGCTCTATCACTTTGCTTGATGCCCTGTCTTTCTGCTGGAGGTGGGCTCTACTAGTGCAATCCATCTAAGGTCCCTCCCTTTGAGTTCTGAGATCTCTCACCTCCCGAGTCCCTGGTACATTCTGGATGGTCCCCCCCCCACCTCTTACCTTCCAGGTTTCCTATTTGTGTTGGCTGTAAGGTCTTCAGTCCTTTTCCCCCACCCAATAACTGACCATGTCCCTCTCTTTGAGAACATACATGTAATAAATTTGCAAGCAGTATGTGTATATTGCTTGATTAAACAGTATGATCTAGTACTGAGGACTTTGGAGACAGGGTCAGTTGAGTAAAAAAACCTATTTCATTTAAAAAGTGTAAAATATTCAATAAAGTCTCCCTCATTCCTTCCTTTGAAATTCTTCCTATGGTGTTCAATAAGTCTAAAGCAAATCGCTTTGTTCCCAAATGAGAGTCAGTTCACACAGCAACATTGAGACAGTTTCACAGCACAAGTAATAGGACAGTCAGAAATCAGGCAGATAGATAGACACATAGCAGACATCCTCATAGACAAGCCAAAGGCTAAAATCTATGGTCACAGAAAATATGCAAAAATCAAAGTGGAGAATTTAAACTTTGACTTTCTTTTAGTCAAAATAATCAAAGAGGAAATGATTGCATCCATTCCTTAATGAGCACCACCGAACTTTGATATGTCTGAGGTTACATTTAATATGTTTACCAAACTCAGCCCATAATCTCTTAATTAAGAGGCAGATATTTTCTCAATTTTCCTCACATCAAGTCAACAATGTCTTCAATTCCCCAGCCTTTAACTTTCTTATTTTAAAATAGTAAAATACCTATGAGATGAGACACTATAAATAATTCCAAATAAAAATATAGCCCCATATATCATTTTAATGAAACATTACAACATGAATATAAAATAATGTTCATACAATTCAAAGAAGTAACCAATGACTTTTGCTCTAATTCCTGGACTCTGTGTGGTAAAGTTGTAGCACATTATCATGGGGTTCAAACTAAGAATGAGCAGCTAGGATGTGTGGAATATTACAGAGACATGGAAGAAATTGTTACAATAGTACCTTGAGACTCCTTAAAGAGAATAAAAAGATTTGGTTTGTGGCCAGATTAGAAACGATCCTCTACAACTACAATACAGGCAATATTCAGTGATCCAAGAAACAGGATGAATATGTTTTTAGAAGTACTGACCCAGAAGCAGTTTCACTGAAAATAGGGGGAGGTAGAAAAAGGTGGAGGTACAGCTATAGAGAGGGGTCCATGATTAGCCTTAAAGAACAGGTTTTTTGTTGTTGTTGTTGTTGTTGGTTTTTTTTGTCCACCAAGAGTCGGTTGCATAAAGAACTCACTATAAACACTACTAGTTAAACAGGAATTGAAGTGTTGCTCTAATTAACGTGAGTTTAAAAATGTCAATGTTGTCTTTGCAGTCATTTTCCCTTAGCCTGTGCCCTCAAGTTTGTTTGATTTTCCTGATTTTTTCCTACTTTATTTCAGATCTAAGAAGAGACTATATCCCTTTTAACAATTAGGATTTTGTGCCTTTGGACATCATTCTCCTTGGTTTGAATTACTTTCTCTTGCATGTTTTAAATTCGTGCTCAGTTTAATATATTTCTTACCATGCAACTTCATTAAAACATCTTCTGTATTTTTCTCATGTGTAGACTCCCTTAGTCCTGTGGTCACAGAATGTACTCTTTGTGTTGATGAACTTATCACAACTTATAAGTTTATTTGTGTGCACACTGATTAATGCCTGTCTATTCTTATTAATGTAAAAGCCCCTTGAGAGCACAGGAAGCATCAGTATACACTGGAAATGCAACGAAATATCAAAAGAAGATATGGTAAAGCAGATTTGGCATTAAAGAAATATTCATGAATTCATTATTAAATTAGTCATAAAATAATCAGTATACAACTTGAAATTATTAGTAACTGCAGCTAAATATAGGTTCATCTGTGGAGATGATAACTCTACCACAGTAACATTCACATAGAATCCTGCTGAAATAAAATGTGAGATGTAGTCTACTTTGGTATCACTGAGATGAAATTGCCACACTGTTTTGCAATACTTTACTTTTAAAGAAACGTGGACCACAAAAGCTGTATTTGTGGCTCAATTTAGACAAAATCTACTTTCTGACATAGGATTCTGGGATAGTGAGGTACAATGCTACTGGCGATATGCTTGGAAATAGTCAAGTGCTAAGAATTTTTTGCATAGATTTCTCTCTACACAGATGAACATCATGAACTTGCTGGAGGAGACTCAAAGAACAGCCTCCAGGAGCAAGCAATATTGTTAAAGTGACTGACATTGACTTCAACCATGAGTCCAGAGGCACCAGCTGACAAGGAAGGGGAGAAATGGGGAGAGAAGCAGGGCAAGAACAGTTGCAGAAGCCCGAGGCAGCAGATGGCAAGCACCTTGCGGGGTTAAAAAGAGCTCATGGCAAGTGCTCCTGGGGACCTTTCTAACAGAGGAACAGCTGGTGACAGAAGTAGTGAATGTTAAAGTAGCATCCCATCTCCTCCATTGTAATGTCTGAGATGACAGGAAAGATAAGAATAGGTTGTTTTCATTTTGATATCTCTTTTATTCATCTCTGAGGAAAAAGTTGACTAGAACAAAATAGCATCGATTAAATAATGCTTGCCCTACAGCAAATATTGTTCTTATCCCTGTACTTCTGTTACTTAGTAAGCTCAACAACACTGATGAGTAAGTGCCCTTCCAACTTGTCACAGTTACTTTTTTATTGCTTTGCTAAGACAGTTCTAACATACCATGAAAAGGCAACTTTTAGAAGAAACAGTTTATTGGAGCCTTACAGTTTTAGAGGAGAACCATACAGATTAGCTTTTCTTTCCCTACCCATCTTTTCTGCTCATTAAACCCTGTGGGTCAAACCAAACCACCCTGATCAGCCTGCTATCCCAGGGGGACCTCCATTTCCCACAATCTCTTCCCTCACCTTCATCAGATCAGTGGCTCCTGTACCATACTGGCCTGCACATCCTGAACTATTCAGACCTGCAGACTCTGAAACATACAACCCAAAGTACCTATCAGAGACCTGACACACTGAGACCACCCCCTTCTACTACCTACTGCAACAGGAACTGACAGGGACCACAATCATTTAGACAGTAGTATAGCAAGACTGTCCTCAAGAGGCTCCACACTGAAGCTGACTCAGACAGATGGACACACACACAGTCAAACTGGATGGAATTTGGGGAATCTTATGGAATACAACGGGAAGGATTGCAGGCACAGAAGGGCATAGGAACTACCCAGGAAGACCAACAGTTGTCAACTCACCTGAACCATTGGTGCTTTCAGAGACTGAACCACCAACCAAAGAACATATATGGGCTGGACCTTGGCCTCCCAGTACATGTGTAGCAGAGGCACAGCTTGGTCTTCATGTGGGTCCTGAACAAGTGGAGCAGGGGATATGACATAAGCTAATATGAGATGAATAATATGAATATAATCTGCAGGTGAGATGTGAGATATGTTCTAGCTGGGCTACCTTGTCTTGCCTCAGTGGAAGAGTATGCGCTTAAACTTGGAGAGACTTCAAGCTCCAGTCTTATGGGAGAAGGGGAAGGGTAACGAGGGAAGGATTGTGGAAGAGAATGCCTGAGAGGGTGTCAGTCAGTGGGATATAAAGTGAATAAATAAATAAATAAGTCCAGAAAAATGGGTCATGTTATGCAAACACAGCCCTCTTGTATTTTTGTGTAAAACATATGTTTATTTTTCCTATCAAACCTATGCACTATACAGCTATACATTACACATAAAAACACACATCTTGATTACTGAATGAGAAAAAAAAAATCAAGTAAAGACGTGTCACCTGATCACTGATTCCTGAAGAAATTCAGTCACCACAAGGTACAGGTGAGAAGAGAAAATGAAAAACTACATCTTCTGACAATAGGCAGCTCTCCACTTGGCCAGAATTTAGGAGAGGATTAGCATAGACTGTGAAAACCATTGTGTAGTTCTCTACTCTGTTTAGGTCTTAAGTGAGATCACTTACATCTGTTTGACAGTACTATTTTTGTGATATCTAGAAAAAATGTTTTAATTCGATACTAGCCTTTCGTAAATGAATATTTTTATGACACATGCATTTGTAAAGAGTTTTGACTGGTAAGGAGTCTGTTTAAATTAACACAAATGCTTAACATAGAAAGGTTGACATGTGGTATTGTGGTATGGTCCAGGTTCTCATATCAAATAGTGTTAAGACTGAAACTCAAACCCATTCCAAAAATTTTCCAGGTGTCAAACTTGGATCTAGCATCTTTAGATTACTATGTTTAGCCACACTTGTACCTACAATGCTTCTATTTCATTGTGGACATTTATAATGTATTCAGTATTAATAAAAATTAAAACTGTAAGACCATGAAAGAGTAAGCCATTCCTAATGTTATTCATTGATGCATTTAATAATTGGTACAAATGACAAGGTGTTCATCCCTAACTATCTTAACAGAACACTCTTTGAAAGGACAGATGGGAACAGATTTTATAAAAGAAAGAAAAGTATATTTGCATGACATGAAAAAAATCCCACAGACGTTTGTGCTGCTTCAGATGTCTTTACGGGCAGAAATAGTTCTTTTCAAAGACGATTATGCTATGATAGAAATATGTGATGTGGATTTTCTTTGGCTATAAACTCAGTTCCTTATTACACAGACCCATCCCCTCCTTTAACTAGAATGACCTTAAGTTCTAACTTCTATGTTTATGAATCATTGGCAAGAGTTAAAACCACCTCTTTGTTCTCAGATGATGATGGCCAGAGCAATGGATTTTTCAGTCCCTGAAAAAGAGGTGGTCAGTCCCCTCAAACCATCATCTCATACAAATGTCTCATTGCCTCCTACAATGGAGCTAGTATGTATTCTTCTTCTGTATTCTCATACCTTCTTCTCTCAATGGACACCTACTCAGTCTCCAAGATCAGGATTTCCTGTTTTGAGGCAAAATGACTTCACAACTATAAAGTCATATGTATATATGTTCCTTGTTGGTGTGCTGGCTCGGACCTATAACCCTGGAGCTCAAAGGTATCAGAAAGGGCACACATTCAATGTCAGATCTCAAGATCGAGGATATATAATAAATCTAGTTTTGCCTTGCTTGCAATCTGAGGCAGTGTCTCAATAAGCAAGAATAATAGATTTAATTTTCATAATTAAAATTTTTAATTAAAATTAAAATACTGTAAAATATCTAATTTTATACCTCTCCAAATTAAAGATTTGGTCACTTAGAAATTATAATTTAAAAGTGATGTTTAAATGTCAGATATCTTATCACTTGTAGAGTTGTATGTGTGTGTGTGTGTGTGTGTGTGTGTGTGTGTGATATAGTATAAAACTTATAATTGTCTATTTCCTGTGTGGGTGTAAGAATATATTTCTTCTTTTATCTTATACACATCTGGTTGCCAGAATATATACTTTAAGTGCTCAGCTATTGGGTGTCTTGTAATGTGGATTTTTCAGTCAAAATGAGAGGATATCTGTGAATAAGCCTTTCGCTGCTCCCAATCATTGTTCATGTGAGAATAACAAGGTTAGTACTTCTTTTGATAGGAAACATGAATTAATGTCTGTGTCTTTCACTACTTCTGGTAGCATTCAGGATGAATACATGGAAAAAATTGTGTTAATGAAGGGTTGTACCTACATGTCTGTTCACCCAAGAGAATTCACTAACAATAGACCAAACTGATCATTCTATTCATGTTTTTCTTGATGAACCAAATTTTTATTTGGGTTATTTATAGGAGCACAGATGAGTCAAATGCAACTGCCCTACTAAAAAGCTATATCCCCAGTCAATTCAGTGACAATTCATTAAAGCTGAAGCAAGGGTGTTCTCTCACTATTACTAAGTTCCACAGAAACGACTATTTCTCGATGACTATCCACTGCCTATACAAAATGTTTGTGTGGTGGGTGGTGTATAAGTCACATAAATTTTTCAAGTTTTATGGTCCTCTGTTCTTCAGCTTTCAATTCCCAGCAGAGGGCAGCTAATTAATCCCCTGTGTGCCAATCCTTCATTCTCTCCATTATCTGATTTTCCTATTTTTATCTGGATCCTACCTAATTCAATGATGCACAATATGGCACCAGTTGTCACTTTGCTTTCAATGCCTGCATTTCGGTTATTCATTTTCATTATTTCTCAAGTGAGTACCTCTACACCATAACTCATGCTGATTTTTCAAAGACATTAGAATATTTTGCATATTTCATAGTGCTGCATTTTGAAAAATCATCTTTTTATTTCTAGTGGCATTCTATCGGAAAGCATTTAGACAATGGGAATAATTCAGTTTTAGTTAAGTAGCGATTGAATTATGTGAATCAAATTATAACACGTAATTATTTTCATATATTGATACATTCTCATAGATCTTTGAGAATTACACATGGAATATAATATGTGTTCAATAAACTGTTGAATACTAACTGATTCATTCCAATGTTCATTTAGATAATATGGTACATTCTAGATTAAATACTGTATTCCTTGACCCCATTGTAAGTTTAACTATAATTCTATGAATATAAAAATTTCTCAAATGAGAAAGGTTATCAATTCTGCTGATATGTGCAAACTTCAGCATAACTTAATACTTTCACCCTGCATTTCTCAAATAGGCTTAATTCATTAAATGGAACTATGTGGGAAAATTTGTCTCTCGTTGAATTTGTGGCTGAATGGTTCCATAGATTTCAATGTTCAGGTTCCAGTGGATTACTGAGAAAAATTACATTTTTGTTAGAGACAAGGGGCTTAAATATTTTATTTCAAGAAAGTATTCAGATGATTAAATATACAACTTAATTGGAAGAGTTTGTATTAACAGATGATTTGAATTTATTACTCCAAATTATATAATTCGTTACAGCTTTCATTCATTCCTTCGTGCATGCCTAAGTCCTAGAGGAAATAAAACCCCCAAAACCAAGCAAAAATAAATAAATAAGAGTTACAAAATAATTTAGGGTATGCAATTTTCTTTTCTTTTCTAGTTAATTTCAGCTTTATAACATATAAACATTTATGATTGCATTTTCTATTTTAATAGCTCTTTGTCTCTTACACACGCACACATACATACACACAGACACACACACACACACACACACACAAAGCTAATTGACCTTTCATTAATAAATGTCACCATGTTCTGATTAATTTGAATACTTTGCTCACAATTAGCGGTGTTATTTGAGGATGTTTTGGAACTTTTAAGACATGTGAGCCTTGCTGGGGAAAGTTTATCACTGAGGGTGTGCTCTTCGATTTTATAACCTTGCCCAACTTCCTGTTCTATCTACTTCCTGTGTGCAGGTGAAATGGAATTAACCAATATTCTGCTCTCACAACCTGCTGTCATGACTTGCCTATCATTATGGATAACCTTACAGAATGTTAAGACAAAATAAATTCTTTCTGAAGAGACTTTTCAACAGAAGGTTTGATTAGAGCATTAAATATTAATAAATTAATGTCTTTGGGTAGAAACAAAAAATTTCAGAAAAAAGACACTTGGGAATAATTTATCACCGACATTGTGGTTATAATTTTAAGATGAGAAGAGAAGGAATTTTTTTTTCATCCCAAGAGCTAAATTTGCCATCAGAAAAACAAGACTTATTTCTGAGGCACCACACATACACGGATGACGCTGGGCAGCATCATGATTGTGTGAAATAGTGAGATGTGCAATTTAGATTCCTTTACAGGAATATAATTAAAAAACATTAGTAAAAAATATGATAGTTGATGACTTCTACATACAACAATTTCAGCCCCATTTCCACAGCTTCATAGCCTTGATGACACTCATGAAATTTCCTTCAAATAATGGAAGATGTTTTTTGCTCAAGATATCACCATTGTCAATAAATATGGTATTCCTCCTCTGGACAAACACTGATATAGTCTTACTCATTATATTGCCAGATATTCTATTGGGTTTTCATTGTGATGCAAGATCTTTCCTAATTGTCCATGAATATTTTCTTCTCTGTCATTCTACAAGGGTCCCACCAATAAGTCTGTTCTGTGTAGATTGTAGCAATATCCTTTCCAAGGTAGCCAATACATGAACATGTTGAGAAAAATCAATAAGAAGAAAAGTCAAATGTGTTAATTGTTTTTAAAATCTCTATTTCCATTTATTCAACTGTATAGGATGCTCTATGATCTCCATGCACTGTTTGATTCATATGATTATTACTGAAGAAGGTAAGCTTTCATGTGGGCCAAACTGCTGATTTCACAGTGCTTTATCCTACAGTTAAAAAGAACAAATCTATTTAAAGATAATATAGCACTATGTTTTCCCTTAGGCTTATCCTCTGTGATACTTATCTCTTTTCATAATAAGAAGTGCCAACAGGCCAAGGCAGAAATCAAACATCTTTGTCCCTCGAGATAAGTGTTTTTTAAAAATAAAAGCAGAAATTAATTTTAACCATGACATTCTGTCGATGTGTAACTGTACCAGCATGCCTGTGATGTGGACATCATTGACAATGTGAATAGATTCAGTACCATTTAAATCTACTCACCATATCCTGAGTGACACAGATATCTTCACACAGTGACTACAGGAGACGAGAGCACCTGACAGGTGGCTCTGTTATCATTCTTGACAGTATATCTACTGAGGACTTAATACACAACAGATATTTTTCTGGTTATAATGTATCTATAACTGAATTCAAAAGTTATAGCAACTTTATCATGTTGATATCATCCCAATGTCCAGTTTCCAAACATTCCTGCCAAGCCTGGAGAGTTTGAACAAACAACCAACATCCAAGGTCACACTCTACTATTACCAGTTGTACTATGCTGAAGATTCTGATAAATGGATTTAATTTCTTTAGTTCCAAGACCATTGCCTTTCTTTTTCTTCTCTTCTTTCTTTTTTCCCATCTAATATTCCTTTGAGCAATAGCACGAAAGATAGAGGCTGGGATAAGTTACATGTTTATTTCCCCTGATATGCATTCATGGACTATAAGATCATATTGTACAAAATATATCTTTACTTATTTGTTCAATCAGAAATGCTTATCGGGTATTTTGTTGTTGTTTTTCTGCTCATTTTAAATACAGATTATCTGGATTCCTTCCTCAGTTCCATAAATAGATATTTATTTTTTCTAAGCAAAAACTGTGTCCATTTTTTATCAGATAAGCAGATTTATTATAAGCTAGTTAGACTTTAGTGCAGTAATTTTTTAAAGATAAAAGTATATTCAAGAAAAGTTACATTAATTTCTAATCGGACAGTAGAAATCAGTGTTTGCCTAATTGAATCTTTACCAGCACTTTAAAATTTTTTGGTGAATTTTTTTCTTGATTCTTTGTGAGTTTCACATATGCAGCCCAGCAGCACTCATCCCCATAGCCTCTCATATTTGCCCTTTGCCCTCCCAACCACCCCACAAAAATTAAAAATCACATAAACATTAATAACAATGCAGAAAAAAAACAGTCATAGAAGCTTGCCACAGATCTTCACTTGAAAATGATAATTTGCAATGAGTCATAAGTCTGCTTTGAGATTGGACCTCTTCCCTATTTTTACCCTGTTTGGAACAGCAGAACTGGTCCTTTCACAGGTTACAGCCACTGGAAGGTAATATAGATTTGGGGCTGGGCCAACTTAGAGCCCTAGATCATGGCCTGCGTGGTAGTTGAGATGGTCAGAGAATTTGCTCTCCCTTATCTGCACCACCAGTGCAAACTCTCCAACATGGTTCTGGCTAGGCCACCCAGTGCTGACATTGAAAGGAAACAGGGTCATATCTCCTGCTCTCATGCCCTGGGGATCTCAGCCTCACCCATGCCTCCAGAACCAGTCGACTCTGCTGCCCAGTCAAGGCATGGGAACTACTCTCCCAAGTGCTGCAGTATGTTCTCCAACTCTTATGCCCTCCTTTGCCATTAGGGCCAGTGCTACTGTGTGGCCCAGGTGAAGGGCAGGGCCTACCCTCCCTAGAGTTTCAGTCAGTGAGGTAGCAAAGAAAGATTTCTTTCTCTTTTGTGCTTGGGATCAGCTCTCCTGACTACCACAGTGGATGATAGGCAAAGGAGATGGCATCACCCCTGAAGTCACACTATCTCATCCTGGCATGACCAGTTCTCCTGTGGTCACATGGCTAGCTCACCTCTACCCAAACTACCAAGGTCAGTTCTATTGTGGTGGCCGGATGTAGGGTCTGCTCTCGCTAGTGTGGTAGCTGATCAGAGTCAGGATCAGCTCACCTATTGTCATGCCTCAAGGGCCAACTCTCAGGGCAATGAGGAGCAAAGGGATACTGAGCCTATGTTTAAGTTATACTCTCATTAGTCTACTATCTTGTTGCCAGTTAGAAAGAACATGGAGTATAAGAATGAGTAGAGTTTAAATCCTGGAACTGATATAGAACATGCAGGGACAGAGGTGTTCTTTGGAAGTAACCTTGGACTCTTTAGATGTAATATTTGAGAATAAGAGGATAAGGTTTACCTTATAGGTTTATTATGAAGCATAAAGTGAGAGAATAAATTAAAACTTTAATCCAAAGAAGCAATGAGTCATAATTGATTATAAAATGAAAATAAACCAGTAATTGCATAAAAGGTCATGAAGCTAATATGATAGCAAAATTAAATTTCATTAATGTACTTGACATAGGTCACCTTTGATGCATTTTTCTTACTTCCTTAGGCACCAGGTATACACACAGTATAAAGACATATATGTGACCTCATATTGTTAAAAAAGGTTTCTCATGTATAAGTTCTTTTTTAATTAAAATTGATTTGATCTTAAAAAAGAAATTGCTCTTTAGAAAATTCAAGAAAATATTGGTGATCAGTGGTTAGAAAGAGGTCTGGGAAGGGAAGATGAAGGGAGGTTGACTTCAATGAAGTTCAAGTAGACATACACTATTTATAGTGTGTTGTAGAATAACAACAATTCATGTCAACCTACTATATATGTAATGATAAACTAAAAGAAACATGCTTGAGAGCTCTAAACACACATGCACACAAAAACATACACAGATGCATGTACTCATGCATTTATTAAAGTATAGATTTTTAATTATATTAATTTTATGAACATTATATATGTATATTGAACTTTTTACAATGTCTTCTAAATGTGTATAATAAAAGCAATGATATCAAAAACAACACTAATGGATAATGTTATATAATGAAATTAATTAACCAGTGGTAAAATAGAATTGGTTATTGTTATCTGACAACAGAAGCACCCTGGGTGGCACAGCCAAATCTACTCTGAATGGCAAAAATTATGAGGCTAGCACAGTTGTTTGATACAGTTCCAGTGAGGCTGTGATTGTTGTCATTCTCACGTTTAGATTTTGGTCTCTGTGTATTATTTTCTTGGGAACTTCATTATGATTCTGTTTTTGTTATTAGGAAAATCCTGAATTTACTACCCCTTCTGCTTTTAGGGAAAAACAAAAACCTTTATCTGGCTCTATTTGGAAATCTTCTTTATGCTAAGAATTTCTAAATGAGTCTGTGACTCTAGGAATCTTCCTGGGGTATCAACGCTAAGCTCAAAAAGTATTATTCATAAACAGACAAACTCTGGCTGGCCAGGATAATTAGTAACAGATTCAAGGTCTCTTTTTACAACATGCTTAGAAATCACTAAAAACGTAGTCTAAAAATAGGGATGGCACAGCATACACCTCTGAAAGAATAGAACACAGTAAATGAGATAGATTGATTAAAATAACCTTTTACTATTTTAATGACTCCTTATCATCTCTCTGGCCACCCTATCAGCAGCTGGGGAAAGCCCCTGGAAACTAGGTTTGTCTAGGTCTTATGAGTACACAATAACATAACTGGATGGTGCTAAAACTACAAAGGCAAATGCAGAATCAGGGTGCTGTAGATTTTGCCTGATGCTTGTATTATGTCAGTTGAAATTTCCAGTTTGTGGGAGAATCTACACATAAGATACTGAGGATCCCTGCTCCCAGTTGATTTTGATTGATAAAATTGCTGGAGGCCAATGGCTGGGCAAGGAGAAAGAGGCAGGACTTTAGAATTCCTTGACAAGGGACCAGAGGAGGAAGGAGGAAATAGAGTCACCATGTTGGGAAAGGAATAGCTGTCAGGCCTGAGAGCTACAGAAGAGAGAGCTTAGCAATCATTTAAAAGGCAGGAAGAGCAGCCCCAGGGGATCCCAAGCTGGGTTTGGGGCAACAATGATCGATCAGGTATAGGTTTCAGTAAATAATAACTCAAGAATACTGGAAGGAAGGTTTTAGCCATGTGGAAGTTTGGGAGTGGTCCAGTCGTTGAGCTCGTTAACACACATTAAAATAAAAGCTGCCTGTATATGCTTTTCATTTTGAAATCCATAATGTTGGGTAGTTAGCAAGAGATGTATGAAGCTGCTGCCAGGTCAATTGAGTAGAGAGTAATTGGAAACTGCAGCATCAGGGCCTGTGACACTGTGAAGTCCACAGATAATCATCTTCAGCAGAACATTCATTTCTGCTTAGAAAAAAAAATTTACCTTGTCACTCACTCCCTGTCTTGACTCCTAACACTAATACATGAGAATCCAGAAAATGTTTGCACATTTGGACCTAAAAAAAAAATACTGCAGTTGTTAATAGATAAGAGATAGCAGGGGTTTTTCAAAATGATGGCTTGGAGTTGCTCATCTAGGCCCCCAGGGGAAGGCGACCACTGACAGCTTCATCAAACAGAAGTATCAACTCCCATTGAGTTGATTGCCACCATTATTTATCTGAGAAGCTGTTCTACAAGAGCCCTCTCTGAAATGCCCTGAAACTGTGGACATTTTTACAACACTCATGTATTTGTCCTTAGCAGCTTTCTTTGTAGGTCTTTGGATAATCTGTTTTTCCCCCCTTCACAATATATTTTAAAGTAATGAAGTCAGGTGTTTGGTCTTTGCCTTTTAGATATAAAATATGGCTATCATTATTAACTTCTATTTTCAAACTCAACTATTTTTTTGAAAGTGCTAAGATCTCAGAAAGAATCAAATAACAAAACTGACATTGTTTGGGATATCCATTAAGCATTCGCTGTTTATTGGCATCATGCTAACTTTGTTTCATTGAACTTCTATGATAAACCTAATGATAAACAAAATTTATTTTTCATGTTATGAACTTACAAATTATTGTGAGGAAGGCTGGTAGGAATCGGTGTAGCAATGTTTGTTTGTGGTCCTCTGAAAGATTTAAGGTTTGCAGCAGAAGTGAAATGGCAGCATTGTAGATAAATCCAGGTTACATTTCTTGAGGCACTTTCTACGGAATACCTGTTAAACATTACATTTGCGATGATATTTTTAAATAAATTAATCATAAACAAATGCCGTGAGGAACATGATGTTAACACATGTACACATGTTGCAAATAAGTAATGGTAATAACCAACATTTTATCTCAATCAAAATCACTTGGCATTGGAAGCATTCAATTTTAACACTTTCATGTTGATTCATGTTTATAAGAAGCCCACTGAATTCTTAGGAAAGCTAGAGTTTTAAAAGGTCTACATGAATAGTTTCAGATTCGGATTGGGTCTAGTTAGAAATGATGTTAACCAGATTATGTCAGACATATTAAGGCAAACAGCCTGTGGAGGAGGAACAACAACCTCCGTTTTAACAAGCCTTTGGGAATTCCTATTGAGCACTTTCATTCACTGCTGCTTTGAAACCATAATCAGGGAATTTACACAAAGAAAGCAATGGCAGTGAACTATTCCCTTTGAGTTTGCTGGGGGAAACTGAAACGTGAGGAAACAGTTGCGACACAGCATAATGCAGCTAGAAATGTGTATGTGTCACACACAATTAAACTCAGTCAGGAATTACACCTTCCCTGGAAACACCAGTTCCTGGGCTAAACTGACAATGCAATGGAAATATTTTGAAAAAACAGGAAGTCTGCAGCTTACAGCACAGCAAGGATAGGTTTTAAAAATCCCCATTATCAGGTGATTAAATCATAGATCTCAATGATGTATACAGACACTCATGGTACAAAATAGGTGCCTTAGTCTATCTTGGCTGCCTTAAAAAAATACAGTAGAAAAGGTAGCTTTTAAACACAGACCTACTTCTGACAAATCTTGACATGAAAAAATCAAAAATTAAGTCACCAGAAGATACAGGCATAATCTTGGGATATTTATATGACAGAAATGGCAAGAAAAGCCTTAGTGCTCCTTAGAGTTCCTTTTGTAAGGACACAAAAATTCTATCCATAATAATGGAGACTTTATGAACGAATGGTCTCTTAAAGATTCCATTGTTTTTTTACTACCATTTAGGGATTGTATGCATGTTCAGCTTCAAAATGAATTTTACGCTGATATTCTCAAGCTCATATAGTAGTGAATCACTTCAGCAATAGCTCTCATAGCTATTCCTTTATAGATAGGAAATTGAGAAATACAGAGGCACTCAACATCTGATCATACACCTAGGGGCTGGCTGACATAGAATAGGAAATAAGGTAGTCTTGATGGATGTTTGACCCATTAAAGTAGCTTAGTTAGAGTTTCAGTTTAAAGAAATGATTATCTTTATGGGACCAAGGATGTAGTTCCAGTTGCTTACACAACAGACATGAGAATTAGAAGTTCATCAATATCTTTTTAGGTAGTTTGAATGAGACTTGCGTCAATAGCACATATGTTTGCATATGTAGTCCACAAAGAGTGAAACAGTTCTGGAAGGATTAAGAGGTGTGTGTGTGTGTGTGTGTGTGTGTGTGTGTGTGTGTGTGTGTGTGTGTGTTTTCATAGCAGGTAAATTGCAGAGGTAGACCTTGGAATTTCAACAGGCTTACGTTATTCCCATTTATTTTCTCTCTATCTCAAAGTTGTGGATCAAGATATAAGCTCTCAGGTACTATTCAAGTACTTTGCCAGCAAGTCTTCTGCCACTCTCCCCACCATGATGGTTACGACCTTGGACTCTGTGGGTCTAGAAATCACAAATTACATGCTTTATTTTATGTTATCTTTGTCATGGTGTTTTATCACATCACATAAAGGCAACTGAGACAGCAGGGTTGCTTGCCAACATGAATGAGAGGGATTAGAAGTTCAATACCATCTTTGGCTGTATGCCAAACTTCAAGGCTAGTCAGAATTGTAGAAATCTCTTTCCAGAAGATAATGGCAAGCATAACAATTTTAACTTGGATCCCATCTGAACAGTATACAGAAGTCAATATAGCCCTATCTTCCTCTGTGTGTGTGTGTGTGTCTGTGTGTGTTTGTGTGTGTCACTGTGTAAACATGTGTCTGTTATTAATATTCTCACCTTATTCACCTGTATCCACTTATGGACACATATCTGTGGGTGCCCATGCAATAATATACATGTTGGTGGATGTGGAAAATCAAGATCTATATCAGAAACCAACTTTAATTGTACTTCCAAGTTATAGATTGAAGCAGGGTATGCCAATCAAATCTAGAGCAACAGGTATGGCTAGCTAGTCTCACTCTCTAGATTCTTCAGGGATCCTATGTCATCACATTCCCCTGGAAGACATTATAGGTGAATCACCATGACACATGTAGGGCACATAGGAAAGTCCTGAGCATGCAAATCCAGGTTGTAACGTTTTTTGCATAGTAAGTGCTTTAACCCATAAATCATCTCCATAACCATGATGTATTGTTCTTAAAGTAAGAGAAACTACTTAGAAGTAAGTTTGACATATTTTCTGGGTTCATCTTCTTGTGTGCTAAGAAAATCATGCTGGCAGAATCTACATATAAGGTGGGAGTTGAGGAGGGGCGTGATATTCACCCTTTCACACGAAAATAGCCAATGTAGGAGGCACAGGAATCAACAGATTCTAACTCACAGCCTTATTTCAAATTTAAGTTTTTCTCTGTCATGTTTTTTCAGTTTGTTAACACTCAAAGGGAAAATTGGCAGTCTCACTGAGCTTTAGAGAACTCCTGGGTGAGTGTTAAATGTTCATGTTGCTTTTGAGTCAGAAGGGGTCCCTTCAATCTCATGTGAAACCCTAGAGCCAAGCCTAAATGGAGATTACCCAGGATGTTCTGCATAATTCCAGGCAGTCAAGCTGAGTGTGGTTTGTAACGTGTTCTTATTCATAGAATCTTCTCTTCAGTCAAACTGCAATAATCAGGAATCCATCAGAAGTCTACCTCAGAGCATGGAACCACACGACATGGATTACATCTTCCCACCTTTCATTTCCAGAAATGCTATGTTTCATCGTTAAGTGGACATGGTTTCAGTTTATTTCTAGTAACCAACAGCCTGGTGACTCATTCATTTTGTACCTTGACATCTCAGAATGTTCTTACCATAATCACGGAAATCAAAGAATCCAGCAATTTTATCATTTGTGTTAATTCCCAGTTACATGGAGAAAGATTTAGAATCTTTATGTACACGCAGTTCTTCAAACTATTCAATTGACAGAGTTCCAGGAGATTTTTGTGACCCCAGAGATTTACACACAGGCATTTGGAGACCTTTTTTCATTTTTTTAATAAGAGGTAAATCAGTGCATAAAGCAAACACCTAATAATAGTGTTACGATATTTGTGCAAAAAGAAGGGGGACATTAGACATCACTACAAACCTGAGTAGTAGGCTTCTCTTCTGATCCTCTGCTCACCATCTAGAATGAAGAAAAGTTTTAGAAGAATTCATGATGAACTTGGGCTGATCAGAAGTTAGAGTTTGTGCTCCTCTCTGTACTCAACATACATGTATGCACAGACATATATCTAAAATTGATAACAGTATTTCCTATGTTTAAAATCAACAAAAATGTCATTGCTAATGTTGTCAACTTTCTTGCTTTTTCCTCTTCCTGTAGCATTCTCTTCATGTGAAACTGATTCTATCGAACTTATCAATTGGCCTTTGATGAACATCAGTGCAGATATCTTTCCAGAAAATTAGAGTTTCAGTCACTCAATATGACGTTCTTTGAACAGTTTGATGACATGGATAATGAATTTGGAAAGGGCATCATGAGAAACCAATACAAGAAAGAGAAGAACCCTTTCGAAGTGTTACAGAGAACTCTCACTGTAATGGCACAAGGCAAAATAATCATGGGGATCTGGCAAATTTGCTATGTGATAAGTGAGTCTAGTTTGTGCCTTTGGGTCATTAATTGTTATCAAATTTGTCTAACATGAATGTCTCACAGAAACAAAACCCCTAAATATGGTTAGATTATTTTACTTTTAAGAACATTTTATATTGAGGCTTACGTGTTTTCCTTTTCTTGCCTTTCTGTATTGTTAGCCAAAGTCCTCAAGCATGTCACCTCATAATCACACCCAAGTACCAGTCCTAAGTCCACTTTTTTTTTACCAAGTTTCACCGAGTTGTGATAGAATTATTGCCTATTTTAAAATTGTATCTTCACTATGTATCAAATTGGCATTACTTTCTTCTGTCTTGGCATAGTTAACATGACATATGATGCTTGATTTACATTTCTAGAATTATGTTTCTTTGGTATGAACTACCTAAAACATTCCAATGGACATTTACAGGTTTTAGGACATTTGGATATAGTAAACTTTCTTCCTGGATTCTCCTTCCACCTCTCCACTGCCATGTCACCTGCTTGATTTCAACCAAGTGCACACTGTATTTAAGGTTTCATATGAATAAGTGGATTTACATATCATAGTCTATTACATTATCTTCTAGAAGAATGAATGACTTTTGTTTTTGTGTTCATACAGCTGTATTTTCCTTTCCATTTCTGTCCTCTCTTTGAAGACTAATTATCACTATGGAACTGTCCTTCGTCTATAACATGAGAGTATTACCTGATGATTTGCTTGTTCCTATTCATGCCACCTAATGCAATGCGTAGCGAATGGCTTCCCAGCCTAATCTAACTTGCTACCAGGGTTTGTGCTATGCTAAAAATATATTAGGTATGAAGTAAAAATATAAAATCTTTGGGGAAAAGTAGAAAAGGACAGAGTGGTGAAGACTTTTTGCAACAGTCTATTTAATCCATATGGTGGAATTTAACACAGAAAAAGATAAGGCCCTGTGTTAGTTTTGTATTGCCTTTTCTAGAGTACTACAAAGGGTTGCCAGAAGTTACATATGGCCTATATTCATACTCAGCTGAGGATCAATTTTCCAAGCATCTGGCAATTTTCTTGTCCAGAGTCATTTGGACTTCGTTATTTTCATCTATAGACAACCACTGCTCACTCAAGAAGACAATGAAATGCATCATGTGTGGTTGGCAACATCATAGGGAACCTCTACAGATCAAATTTCCTTGCTATTATAGCAAACTTGAATTAAGGAGCAAGTTGAAATTCATAGCAGATTTTAGAGAAAAGAAGCAAGAGGTGTTTTTCAGAAAGCAGTTCTCCAAAAATTACACATCAAAGAGATGCCTTGTAGCAAGACTGCAGATAAATGCAATTTTGACATAAATCTTCTTTTGTAAATGTTGAGAATCTTAACAGCTATACAGCATGGAACATATACAAAGTAATAAAATTTACCACAATCATCTCCTTGACTCTTTTAGCTAAAGCAATTATTACCAGACCCTAGCACCAGGAAAGTTTTAGGCTAAAATTCAGCCTTGTGTTTTCCCAGTTCTTACTGTTGAATATTCTCCATATACTGAAGATTACTAAGCACTTTGAAAGTATTAAGGATCATTAACTGGAGGTGATTTAGTAATGACATGAGGCAACATTTAGTTCTGTCTGAAGACATTTTTTTGTTTTCCTAGCTGGACATAAGAAGGGATATATACCACTTATATGTAGTTTGTAACAACAGCAATAATAGTGCTACCATGCTCAAATGCACAAGTCTAACTCTGAAAAGTATTTGAATTCAAGATATACACAATTCATAAAAATTCAAATTTCATAAAATTTTACCTGTATAGAATAAGCAAACATTTATTGATTTTTATAAAAATCTATCAAAGCGAAAATAAAGCAACAGTAATCTAAACATGTCTATGATACATAGAAAGGCTGGCTAGTGGCTTCCCAGAGAGTCACATTGGGTAAACAATAGCCTCTTGCCTTTGTAACTGCCATGATTTTATTCACATATAGACTGATTGCATTTTATATGAGTGAGGCAATAGGCCACAGTCTATGCAAAGATATGATACTTCCTGACCCTGAAGCAACATGCCATGGAGTGTACCTTTGGAGCAAGATTGGGTTGCCCTGTCTGAGAGAGAATTTTCGAAGTTAAATTCCTTTCCATATTGTCCTTAGCCTCCTGGAATTCAAGCATGAAATAATACCTGACTCAACTCAGAGGGGCTGAATTTCTTCCCAGAACTTAGATTTGCTTCTCAGAACCTCAGTATTTACATGCTCAAAATGGGTGACTAGAGTTACCCAGACAATCTTTCTCTTAGAGTACAAAAATATTGCTGAAAGAATTATCCAGCAGACACATAAAAGAAGCTCATGGTGGTGGTTTCTTGGTGAGAAGGACTGGGTATTTTATAGGTCCTCTATCTTGGATCTCTCCTGCCATGGGCCCCTGAGTCTGGGCCATCCTTGGGACCCTGAATATGCAAACAATCTGAAGAATTTAGAAATAGGTTTCTGAGGCCAGCTTAGTTTTCTCTTCTCAGAGCTACAGGTCTTTATAGATGGATGAGTTTCCTTACTCGTCTAGATAATATATAAGGAACTGTTAGAAATAGAGAGGTTATACATATGAATGATTTTGAACCTGTTAAGAGTCAGTTTGGGGGTTGTTAAAAATGCAGGAATCCCAATTGGACTTCCACAGATATAGCTGTAGCAGTAAAAGTAGATCAAAGTTGAAGGTTTTACCTGCATTTGGTTACTACATTTTTGTTTTCACTGACACCACCTGTATTTTCTTTAAAGGAAGAACAAGACAGTCAGCCCTGCAGCTTGCCTGGGGTTAACTGCATATATTTTTCACACTGGTTCATAGAAGAATTCACCCAGAATTGGGAAAAATGTTGCCTAATGGTAGTTTTTTTCCATGGGGATTCTCCCCATCCCTTCCATGTCATGAGTTGGTGCTCTGGACACTGTAGATTTTGAAGCCATTGTTGCCACAAGTATGGCTGATGCGAGATAAAACAAAGACTTTGGGCTTCCCATGTGGATTTAGAATAGAAAAAGGAATATGTAATTTATTCATGCTGAACATTTTCGAAATATATATTTTACACTGAAAGCTATACTCACATTCCTTTAATTTATTCTACAGTGGATCTTATGCTGCTAGAATTTGATATTGGTGTAGAAAGGGGAGAAAGTACATATGTGCTGTGACTAAAACCCTCAAAATAATTTATCTTATGTTGGTGTTTGACACTTCGCTTATGCTTATGTTGAAAAGTGTCTTTGTGCCTATCAAATTTGTTTTATTTTTTAACACATTTTTATATATGTCAAAGTAGAATTTTGAACCAATACTCATTACCAAGTTTGCAGGCTCGGGTTCATTTCCAATTTATGCCTGTACAGAAGAAATTTAATATGAAATAAATTTCTGGTCTGAGAGGTCAGCTATTCTACAAATGCAAGCGTACAAAATATTCTATTTTTGTATGAGTCAGTGATTTTAAACTGACATTGCTGCATGATTGGTAAACTGTATTTGTAAATTGGTAAACTGACTTTCATACAGTCATTAATCTTTTCTTTTATTCAATAAGAAAAATTGCAATATAAAAGATATTATTTAAAGCCAATTCCCAAATAGCGAAGAATTTTATACCTTAAACTCAATACTAATACTTTTTTTAAAATACTCTTTCACACCTGATAGTGTTAATTGTAATGATTGAGCACTGCTGAATACCCCTTGTGCATTTGAAAACTTCTTTAATTTTTTTCTCTGTCCTGTTATAAGGACTGTGAAGATGAATTTTAAAGTTAAGTTCCTACTGTCATGACCTTATAAAGTACATCTAACTCCTGCATGACTCAGTATGTATGTTGCTTTTAAAGTAGTAAAGAATCAGTTATGTAGACTGCATGAATAGTCCAATAGACTGATAATTTCATGAAATATTATCACTGTTGACTATGTCATGAGTAAAGAGACTCAATGTTATGTATTCTTAGACACAATCTAATAATGGCATATATACTTACATTTAAAAAATTCAATTGATCTCAAATATTATTTATCTAAACATTATTCTACACAATATATTTTACTCATGTTTTCCTTCCACTTCTAATTCGCAAAGATTCTGTCCACCTCCTTACTTACCCAAACTCATATCTGTTTCTCTTCATCATAAAAAGAAATACAAAAGTAAAAGCAAGTCAAAAAAATTACAATATAGAATAGAACAAAGAATTCAAAGCATCATATTATAAATAAACTTTTATCCCATGATACATTCAAGAACAGTTTTATTAGGCACACTTTGCATACCTGTGTCTCAAAGAAGGTTAAATAATCAATTGTTCTGTGACTGATCTATTTGTATTAATTAAATCGCTCTTTCTCAAACATTTCTAAATGGATGTTGAATTGGTGGCCATGTCAGGACTGCTACAACATGACAAAATTTTTACAGATGTCCCTGCATATTCATTCCCAAGCAATGATTCCTGATTCCAGTTGCAAATGCAAGCCCAGAATTGTAGCAAAATCTATTCTTCTCTGTCACATGTGTTACAAATAAAGACTTTGCTGGCAGTTCAAGATAAGTAACACCTTCTGGAAGAGCCAATAATATAAATCCTTTCTGTGCCTTTTTCCTTTTACAGTTGTTCAAGGACTGGATGCTGTAGAAATCGACTTCCTTCTCAATGACTTTTGAATGCCATGATCTTGGTGGACGTAGTAAAGAAGAGGTGATTGGATGGTTCTGGCAGCTTCAAAAGAGCAAGGCAGAGAAATTTTTAACATGAAAATCGTATGTTGGTAGATGTGATGTAAACATCTAGTCTAAATGCAAATTTGGAGTCACAGATTTTCTGTACTCTATTCTCTCTGGCATGTTGATACTGGCCTTGAGAACAGTCTATGGAAGATAGGCAGCACATAGCAGCACATTTGCCTTTTCAAGGCAACTGGGAAGGAGCACAGGTACCTCAAAGGCAAATGGCAGAATGGATTGGGTCAGGCTCTGGAATGGTGAGCAGGATAGAGGGGTACATGTGGCGAGAGACACTTAACACTAAAGCTCTTAGAAAATTCATGTCAAAGCTACTACCTTAGAAGCATTATAGAAATAGTTAAAATGGAGATATTCTAAAATGGAGACAATACCTTTCCGAGAAACTCTGGCTATGTAATGAGTCCAGTTGAAGAACTGGTTACATAATTTGTAGTTATTAATCAGTGGTGAGCTGTAGCCAACCTTAGTTAGTATACGTGACTGTTAGGGTTTTTGCCTATTCTGCACAATGTAATGGTTTAATCTTATTGTTAAAGACATATATTTGAGTTATGTGACATGGAGAAAGCAAACAGCATCAGCCTGGAGGTTTCATTCCCACTTTCCAGCTTTCATTTGCATGCTGCTAGAGGAAATGAAAAAAGTACCACTCCTATCCATCTACAAAGTGTGCAAACTTTTCGAATGACTGCACTAGAATAATATTACCACTAATCCAATAAGGGAAGTTATGACATGTTTTAATATGTCGATGGCTGTAAAAAAAATGGCATAACCAAAGACAATTGGGGAGGTAGGGGTTTATTTCTTCTTACAACTTATAGGTCATTGTCCTTCACCTTGGGTCATCAGGGCAGGAACTCAAGGCAGGAATGCTGAGGCAGACATCGAAGAGGAGAATACTAAAAAATTCTGCATATTAATTTGCTCCCTATAACTTGCATATTTTGCTTTCTTATACCCTATAGGAATACCAGTTAGAAGGCTATACAAACTATTACTATACAAACTACTGTGATCTGGGCCCTCTGAAAATAATAAATAATTAAGAAATTGCCACACACACTTTCCGATCTTATGGAGGCAATTCCTCATTTTGGGTTCCTGTTCTCAGATAACTACAGCTTATGTCAAATTGAAAAAAAGAAAAAGAAAAAGAAAGAGAGAGAGAGAGAGAGAGAGAGAGAGAGAGAGAGAGAAAGAAAGAGGAAGGAAGGAAGGAAGGAAGGAAGGAAGGAAGGAAGGAAGAGCTAGAAATATAAATAGTAACAATAATTTTCTGATAGAATTTAAGGTCCATGCAACAAGATGTAATTCATGCTTGGCATAATTACTAGGTTCAAACAACTTGTGGTTCGGGCTTAAAGATAACTTACTATTATTACTTTACCAAATAAACATAGAATTAAATTGGTTACAAATGTTTCATTTTATAAATATGTATTTATATGTAAATATATGTCAAGAGAAAGAGATAATAAATGATTGCTGTTAAATACTAGATAAACAGACAGATAAATGATAGAAGACAGTTAGATGATAGATAGGCAAAAGAGCAACGTAAATCCTCATTAGGGAAGTTTCTTAAGGAGTAAGTAAAGACTAACAGAGAGACTTAAAATTGGGCAACAGAGAATAAAAGACTGTGGAATGCTATGACATGGAGCATTTCCTCCCAAGGCTCAAGGATCAATTAAGGCGACAGCACAGAGGCATTGTAAAAGATATAACAGGTGATTGTAATAAAAATATTAAATTAAAACTCCAGCATGGGTTTCTGCCATGCCTTAGACCATTTACATTCATGAATGAAAAAAAAATACTCAGCCTGTATATTTTAGTATGCATTAAGCAACACAATGGCTGGGAAAACTGCCTATCCTCCATGCTGTTAGAATCTGCTTTTCTTCTTATCACCTTGTACAAATATCTAGTCCATGTGGATCTTGAACCTCTGCATAAAATCAGATACACTGAAACTAATAGAAGAGAAAATTGACAAAAGCCTCAAACACATGGGCACAGGGGAAAATTTCCTGAACAGAAAATGGCTTATGCTCTAAGATCAAGAATTGACAATGGGAGCTTATAAAACTGCAAAGCTTCTGTAAGTCAAAGGACACTGTCATTAGGACAAAATGGTGACCAGTGGATTGGGAAAAGGTCTTTACCAATCCTACATCTGATATAGGACTAATACCCAATATATACAAAGAACTCAAGAAGTTAGATGCCACAGAATCAAAAAACCCTTTCAAAAAAGTGTCACAGAGCTAAACAAAGAATTTTCAACTGCAGAATATCGAATGGCCATAAAGCACCTAAAGAAATGTTCAACCTCCTTAGTCATCAGGGATATGCAGATCAAAACAACTCTGAGATTCAACCTCACATCAGTCAGAATGGCTAAAATCAAAAACTCAGGTGACAGCAGATGTTGGTGAGAATGTGGAGAAAGAGGAACACTCCTTCATTGTTGGTGGGATTGCAAGCTGGTACAACCCCTCTAGAAATCAGTCTGGAAGATCCTCAGAAAATTGGACATAGTACTACTTGAGGACACAGCTATACCACTCCTGGGCTTATGCTCAAAAAATGCTCAGATGTATAGTAAGCACACATGTTCCACTGTGTTCATAGCAGCCTTATTTATAATAGCCAGAAGCTGGAAAGAACCCAGATGTCTTTCATTAGAGGAATGAATACAGAAAATGTGGTACATTTAAACAATGGAATATTACTCAGCTATTAAAATCAATGACTTCATGGAATTCTTAGGTGAATGGATAGAACTTGAAAATATCATCCTGAGTGATGTAACCTAATTACCAAAAACAAACAAACAAATAAATAAATAAACAATACATGGTATGCACTCATTGATAAGTGGATATTAGCCCAAAAGCTCTGAATACCCAAGATTCAATTTGAAAACTACATGAAGCTCAAGAAGAAGGAAGAGCAAAGTGTGGATGTTTCAGACCTTTATAGAAGGGGGAACAAAAATACACAAAGGAGTAAATATCAAGACAACATGTGGAGCAGAGACTGATAGGCCATCCAGAGACTTTCCCATATAGGGATGCATCCCACATACAGCCACAAAACCCAGACAATAATATTGTGGCTGCCAAGAAGTACATGCTGACAGGAGCCTGATATAGCTGTCTGCTGAGAGGCTCTTTCAGAGTCTTACAAATACAGAGGCAAAATGCTCACAGTCATCCATTCAACTGAGAACAGGGTCCTCAATGGAGGAGTTAGAGATAGGGACTGAAGTCACTGAAGGGATTTGCAGCCCCATAAGAACAACCAGATCCCTCAGTGCTCCCAAGGACTAAACCACCAACCGAAGAGAACACAGGGATGGACCTATGGTTCCATCCACAATATAGCAGAGGATGGACATGTTGGGCATCATTGGGAAGAGAGGCCCTTAGTCCTATCAAGGCTCAATACCCCAGTGTAGGGGAATGTCAGAGCAGGAAGGTGAGAGGGAGTGTGTGGGTGGGTGAAGAGGCAACCTCCCTGAAGCAGAAGGGGTAGGTGGGATAATGGATTTCTGTAGGGAAAACTGGAAAATGGGATAGATAACACTTAAAGTGTAAATTTAAAAAATGCCATTAATAAAAGAGAAAAAAGAAAAATAATAATACACTTTTTTAATGACGATTTAGAGTTACTACTTACTGATTTCTATGTTTTATCTGGACTGCTCTTGAATCCAATTGGCCAGCCCACATGGCCTCATCCTTATGGCGCAGGTATCTCATTGCAGCTTTCCCTCACCCTCCTGCACGTTCTTCCTATTCGACGGCAACTCTGGTCTCTAGCCAGGAAAACCTAAACTCCACCTCTATCACTTCTCTCCAGCTATTGGCTGCTGGCAACTTCATTTACTAATCAGAATTAACTGGGGTCAGGCTCCCTTGGTGCCTTATGTGCAGACAAATAGTATTGGGAGGGCCAAATAGCATTAGAATATTAGAAGCATTAGGCCAACCCACTACAAATGATTGCCATAAAAGAAAGTTTTCCTAACACAACAGGGTAGATATACATATGACCTCACAGTAGTGGTGATTGCATGAGGGGTAGGTGCAAGGTCAAGACAGAACAAATTGTAGCATGAATAGAAAAGAATATCACAATGTCTGACCAATAACTCAGGAGTTATTTATAATTAATGGAAGTCCCCAGGGGAAGAGAAACAAATTTGTATGTTTTTTTTTTTCAGTGCTGTTGGATAAAAGTATCAACAGAAGTAAGTTTCATCTCTGAGGCTAACTACCTCTGTCTGGTAACCTAGGTCTAGTCCTGGAAGCTTTTAGCCTCAATACAATCTAATCTAGGCCTATAATGTCTTCATGGTCTAAGACTCACTGCTGAATAAACTCATTTTTTTCTTGACTCTGGCTGGCTAGTTTAACTCAGTTGTTCTGGCTTAAACTCTCCCTTCAAGCTGACTGATTCAATCTGGCTTCTCCCTTAGCCTTTGATTGAATTGCTCTGCTTGGCCTCAGACTAACCCTACTAATCTAATCTAACCTTCTAGCTCCTTCTTATTCTCTGGCTTCTCATTGCTTTTGGTTAGCTTGGGCTCTCTGTGTAACGTCTCTCTGTACAACTTTCCTAGTACACTTCCTCTCTCTCTCTCTCTCTCTCTCTCTCTCTCTCTCTCTCTCTCTCTCTCTCTCTCTCTCTCTCTCCTCCTTACCCCTGCCCCTCAAGTAGTTTCCTTTTACTCTCTCAGGAATATCTTCTGTCAAATCTTTTTCTGATTCATTACTTTTTTTCTACTATCTTTTCTGTTTTTTTAAACATCACATTCAAACATGAGTGCTTCCTTCTACAAAGCAACTTAACCTTCATTGTTTAGGCATGTCTAAAACTCTAGCTAGCCAGATTAAAGGTATGCAGTATGGGGTGAGGGATACCACAACTAGAAACCATTTTTTTTCAGTAAATAACACAGTCTTGGGGTTCACAGATCAAATGTCCTGCAACAGTGTTGTCAATGATAGGTTGCCTGTTTTCCAGTGAATGGTAACATATATTTCTGTGCTTATGAGAAGCACCAATCATACTCAGAGGATCATAGAAAACAGGATTATTATATTAAATTGGAGGTCCAAGAGAAACTGGAAACTGGAGTGGTCGAATGGGGAATAGATTTGATGGAAACAAATTTTATATATTTATAATATATAAAACAAATTTATGTATATTTATAATATATATTTATATATTTATGTGTATATATGTTTATGTGTTTGTGTGTGTGTGTTTGTGTGTTTCTGTATGTGCGTTTTATTTGATTCCTCTGTCTGTATAACAAACCTCAAATTAATCATGGTGTTCTCTTGTACTCAGGATCTTATTTCAGAGGAGTGCATTCTATGGTACAATGATTTTTACAGAGAATACAGCTCATAGTTCATATGTAAGCTCTGTGTCTGGCCAAAACTCCTTCCCCAATATCCCTGATTTTTTTCCTGTTTTGCTTTTATGGAAGTATATAGCTATATACAAAGGAGGCGGTTTCTTGAAAACTCCTTAACATCCAATAAAAAGACAGACTACAACAAAGTATGATCATAGATCTGTTTCTTTTGTTAAATCTACCCAGGAGTTGGTAGCAAGAAGTAGTAACAACATGGGTTAGTGGTAAAAGACATATACTCAGATGTACCCTGCTTTGATTTTGAACATATTCTTTTCCCAAAACTGTGTTTTTATTAATCTGCACATTACCCGTGATAACACATACCTTTTGGTTATGATGAGTATTATTAAGCTTATCTTTAGAACCCCAACCTATGTAGCAGAGAAATGTTCTCCAGGAATATTGACTGATTGATGTTATTTTTATCACATTTAGTAGTATTTCTAGGAATATCACAATATTTTATTGAATGAAGAAGAACATTCAACACTATCCCAGAAGGTTTTTATAGAGTTGTTCATGGGGGAAGCTCCCTGAGATCATGCTAGTATATGCAATTTAGGTTTTCAACCTCCTGTTTTGATTTGAATCTCATATTTAAAAGTTTCTGTTTTGTTTCCCCTCTTTATAGAGCTATTATTCATATGCAATAGACCTTCAAGACGAGCAATGTAAATGTCTCATACTTACTCTCAACTCTTGTGCAGGATGACAGCATATCTCTTTGAGGTTTCCTCTTCTTTCAGACTTCCTAAAGTGAACATGTTCTTGTGTCAATCAGTATATTATTATTTAATACATCTTAAGAGAGAGTCAAATAAGTGAATTAATTTTGTGCCTTGTGTATGGTGGACTTCTATAACAAAGGATTGTCTTGCCACATGTATTCCTGTTTACACATCTAGTTTAAATTATGTAAACACTAACGTTTATGGTAACTATAGTTCTCAACTAGGTTGAAATAGTAATTAAGGGGTTGATTAGGTCAGAGTTGAATAGATGAGGAAAAATGCCTCTTTCTGTGTTTTAAGCACCTCCATCTAGATTCCCCCTCTTTATTACCTGGAGTTAGGGTTTGGATTACTAGTTTGAATGAGACAGAAGACTCATTTTGAAATGAGTCAAATCACTTATTTCTCATGTTTCTCTGATCCTGGCTCTAATTAATATTGATTTATATACTATGTGAAATATATCACCCACAGAGAGGCCAGAAATTGGTTCTTTGATTCAAAGTATCTCAGAAAATGGACTATCGTAAGATATCTATGACTTTACTGTAATAGATTGGACACGAATTTTTTTTTCTGATAGTCTATTATTGAAGTCTTGATTTCAGGTTGGTGTGATAGGGACCTGATATAACCATTAAAAGTAGGAGATAGTGGCAAGTTGCTGATAATTTTTGACATATATTTGAAATGCCCTCTTTTTTTTTTCTACCTCAACACGAGGTGAGTAGCATTCTTTGAAGAAGTGCTGCGACTGATTAGGGACATAAAATCAATTATTCTGCCTAATTGTGGACTGAATCTGCAAAGCTTTGACTCAATGCAGGCTTTTTCCATTATAAGTTAGTTATAAGTTAGGTAAGTCAATATAGTCCTATGAACCCAAATTATACAGTTTTATCTTTATTTATCCTAATATGTTTAAAACCATGTGTTTACAGCAGGGGACTTCTGATTATGAAAAGAAATTTTGATAAAAGATTCTGGATATGTAATAAAAATATAGTAATAAAATTTCCAATGAAAATCGGAAAACAATGTTGTATGAACATACCGACCTAGGTTAGGTGTGTTCATCTTCTATCCAAATACAGGACTTAGAAACATATGTAAACCCATTATAAACTTGTTATGTACTACATACACCTATGAAATTCACAAGTTGGAAAGCTGGATTTTCAGCAAGAAAGAGTGACCAGATTTGTTACCAGATTCTATCCCAGGTGATTAGGGTTTATTAAGGTCATAGAAATTGAGATTCTAAGTACTGTGAATAAAATAACAAGACTCACTGAGGATGCACAGAGAACAAAACCAAGTTGAAATACTGTGAGAATGCAGTCTCATCTATTGAGGACTGATCTTGAAGATTTGGATTCTAAAATTATGAGACTTTTTTTCTATTTTTCTATTTCTAGAGTAATCTGTAGTGGTAGTCTAAGCAACATATTCAAAATAAAAAGTTTAATACATTAACCTTATGAAATCCACTCAGAGTAAGTGGAACTCTTAATACTACCACATAGAACTTGTCACAATTTGTCAATGTGTAATAGGAAGTGATAGAAAATGAACACTCTCCATATAGCAGAGACTTAGAATTCAAAATTTTGTGTGACAGTCTTGAGGAACACACTCTGAGATTAAAACTAACACAGCTTTTAGGAGACATGTAATGTGTAGGTTTTACATGCCCCATTTCCCTGACTAAACTCATCAATCAGACTAAATGGTTCCCCAACTCATGGGAAGCAAAGAATAAGGAGTAGAAGAAAGCCAGACAAGTAAAATTGTTCATGGCCTGTGTACATGGAAAGCAACATCAAGTCAGTAACCATTAGCTTGTAGTTGTAGTGATTACGGATACACACATTAGCATCTTCTAAAGAGCTCTAAAGATGACTGAGCTGAAGTATAGGTCATCAAAAGGAATTAGCCATTTTCTTAAGTTTTTGCCTGATTGGCTAATAAGTAGCAAAGTAAAAGACTAAGTCATAAACTAAATGTCATCTTTACTAAGACATTTTCCAAGTCATATGTGTTTCTATGCATTATGTATATTCTCTAATAGAATTTATGCAGTGAAAAAGCATTCCTCTTCTTTGATATTGAGAAACGTGAGACTCAAAGAGACTTGGTTTTAGATACTCATTCAACTAGCATGCAGAGAAATCTGAATGAATAGAATGTGAAACAGAAATTAGGTTAGTAGCTATGGTTTAGCTTAGCCTGAATGTACTTCTCCAGCGTCTGTGTGGAATATCAGCTCTTGCCCAAGGCAACCAAGAAAGAACAAACAGAACAATATTAAAATATTAATACATTTTCAGTAAAATCTACAAGATTTGTTTTGTTTTGTGTTTGTTTTGAGACAGTGTTTTTCTTTTAAAAGCCTTGGCTACCCTGGCCTAGATTTGTAGGTCAGGCTGGCCTCAAACTGTTAGAGTTCTGCCTGCTTCTACTTCCTCACTTCTAAAGTTAAAGACATATGCCGCCATGCCCACAAGATGCTCTTTGTATATGAAGTAAATATTATGAGAGGTCAAAGACAAACATTTTAAGATCCAATGTTGAAAGAAACATTCATCTGAAGGCAATAGCAAGCTGTTTAGTTAGTAGTGATTGATCTTCACTGAGGTTGATGAGTGTAACTTATTTTACAATCATTCATGATTTGAAGGGGGAAGGCCTGACCAATGGTAACTAAGGAAAAGTGGAGGGATTCAATGAAAATATGAAATCATAAAATTTTAGATAATTACACAGAAATTCTGCTTTGCACTCTGGGATTACTGTAATACACAGATGTCTGCAATATACCAGGGTGTATTCAACACCTAAAAATTTTACCTGCAAAAATGAAATACCAATTTCATACAATTTTCACCTACACGTGCTGTTATTGCTTGCTAATGGCCATGCTATTAACTCTAAATAGCATTTTTTCTTGATCTTGTATTTCAAAAAATTAATTTCAATAAATTAAACCAAGACACTTGTAGGAGGCTCCACAGAGTGTCAGGTAAATCAGGTCTTTGATTTGAGGAATGCTGGAAGTCATTGGGAAGGTCATATATAGGCACTTGAGATCCATTATTGGTACCTTTTCTATGTAGTATGTGGAGGCCTCCGATTTGCTGCTCACATATATTTCATTTCTTAGAAAGTGGAATTTTAACAAGGTCCCTGCCTTTTATTTAAATTTTAATTTGGAAAAAAAAACATATTACCAGCTTATAAGGTATAAATCAAAGGGATATATCATATTTAAATTCTGCTTTCCAAGAAAACAAACCTAAATGATTTTAAGAACGGAGAATTTTAAAGATAGCTAGCTACACTAATGTCTTTGAACCTAACTTGAACCATTTTGAACTAAAATCTACTTCCATTCAAATTAGACCAACTACCAGAGATATTTTAAATAAAAATAACTTGCATTCTGTGACCTAGAATTGCATTCACTTATGCGACATGCAGTGCCAATCATGAAGTTGCTTGTGACCTGGTGGCATCAATTCAAGGACAACAAGGACTTAAATGAAGCTATGATGTGTCATTTCCAGATGATTGGAAGGGATAGAGATTTCTTTTGAGAATCTTTAAGGGAACCCTGGAAAAATTTGTTCAATTCTATTGTTCCTACACTTTCATTTGTGGGGAAGGAAGAATGCCACCCACACAGGGAAGATTGTTGCATGTAAAATGTGCTACTTTTGAACTTTAAACCTCTAGGAATGTTCCGGATGCTGTCTTTCTTTCTGAGTTGAATAGGACTCAAGAATAACAATGTAGACACTTCACATTTTTAGGGAAAATGTATATTCATAGGATTAACCTGGTTGCATAACAAAAGCAGTGGTAGGTGTGTGTAAAGAGAAAGAGAAGGCCAAGTGGAAAGGGGAATGAGGGTGTAGCAGAGAGAAAAAACAGATTCAGACACAGACACAGAAACAAAGGGACAGGGCCAGAGAGAGGGACTCAAATAGAGAGAACATTCATGCTAAAATATTTGCATATTATTGCAGTTTATGGACATGAAATAGATAAAATAGAGTTGCTAAACTGGGGATTCTCAGAAGAACAATATCAAAGTGTTGTCAACCTGTGGGTTATATTTTACTTTTTGGATTAAATGTAGAATAGAAAAATGGAACAGATGGCGCAGTGGGTAAAGGTGTTTGCTGTCAACCATGATGACTTGCATCTGACACTTGGAACCCACATAGTGGGTAAAATCAAATCATGCAATTTTTCCTTCTTCTATCCCCGACAAGTGACATCCAGGTATACAAGTATACAGGTATACATGCATGCCTGCACACACATACACAGGCAACACCACCACAGTCAACCAACCAACCAATCAATCAATCAATCAATCAATGTAATAAGATAATTTCCAAAATGAACAATACAAAGTGCAAATAGTATTGACATTTGGTATGGATGGTTATTCTTGACCTGATGATTCATTCATTGAAGTAATGATACCTGAACAAATAACTGAGCTGCTCTGTGCTCTCTGCCTTCCCAGATTTATCATCAGGGCTGATAAATAACTAGCTGGAGTTTAATGACATTGAGGACAGGCCATTCCTCTACAGTAAGTGTTCTGTACAACCAAGAGCTAAAAACAGAGGACTCTAGTTACTTGTCAAAAACTGGCATCTGAGTCATAGCTTTAGTTATATGTGTAGATAAAGCTATGTAAACACTATGGGAGCTCACTAATAGATGGCCATCTAAACTTTATGAGTATCAGTTGTAGGCTTTCTTCTAAAGAAGAAATCCATACCACTGTTCCCTCCTAGAAAATCATCCAAAATGTACCTTCCAATGACCTGGACAGAAAGAAAGACATCCCTTACACGTCTGTTTCAGGAAGATTTGATAAGCATAAAGGCTGATTAAAATGCATGTGGCCACAATGGTCTCTAGGCTACTGTTTGTTCTTAGCTCTAAGGAGTGCCCCACTTTGCTCTATATTCAGTCAATTTCTGTGTTCTACATTATACTGTGTGTTTTTATTCTGAATGCTTTCAATAGAGCCCATGGAAGCAGGGGAGACAGGGCAAGTTCCAAAAGAAACCCTGGTGAGATATTCAATTTATCTTCACCTGATCTCTGTCTTAGCAGTGTTAGAATACTGCTAGTGCCTTAGACTTTTTTTGTTTTTGAGTTAAGCAATTACTTTTCATCACTTTAGGAAATGTTTATATTCCCCCCTCACAAAATACTGCCTCGTCATTCAAATCAGCAAAAGGAAAATATCTATATTGTTCTAAGACAAAGTGCTTAGATATCACCAATATATAATATTTTTCAAAAGATTTAAAGGAACAGATTCACCCTGATTTCATTTCTCTAATCATTCTGATTTTCAATTAATTTAAGTAATTTGGTGAGTGAGAGTGTGTGTGTGTGTGTGTGTGTGTGTGTGTAGTTATTTACTTTACTTCAGTCAATTTTTCTTCAGAAATGTTAGCCTTTTCTCTCGTTACTTCCTCTAATTGTCCTACCAAACCATACCAAATACTCTGTCTGCTGAGCTGTTCGTTACTAACATCTTGCTGAAAGTTTAAATGTCGCATTAGCATCTCACTCAACGTTTAAAATAACAAAAGCTGTCAGTGAAAATAAATCATAGAAGAAGGACTCTCAATTAAAGGAAAATGGTAATAAACACAGTGTACAGACCCCAATTATGAGTGGTAACCCTCCAATGACCTCTCTCATCCATCCTGTTCACTAGTAGCACTAACACAGACCACCCCACCCCATCCACCCTACATTTAAAGCTCCTATTTCCATTGTAACTTCTGTGTGTAGTCATCATATGATACTAAAACATTTGCTTTGGTACAATTTTCTGTGACCTAAAATGAGTTCTTGTGACAAAACCAACTAATTTTTCTTATGAGGATGCTGGAGATTAAAAAAATTATGATAGTATGGGCATTGCTATATTTTGATATATTAAGAGCAATTTCTATGTCCTTCCAAATGTAGATGTTTTGACAATAAATAGCATGGAAATTTATCATTTTTCTCCTATAATTCATACAATTAGTGTGCAAAATAACCATAAGATTGAAAATTAAACAGGTGTGCCATAAGAGAGATTCCATAAATATCAAACTTTGTAGCTAGACATAACCAGCTTTAGATGCACTACTTGACTTTGGGAAAACTTTTTTGAAGCTGACATTTTTTGTTTATAAAATCAGGTCAATGATATAATGTTCCATTAACAATTTAATGACAGAGTATTTAAAAGTTCTCTTAACCCATGTAGAATAACTATTAAGCAGTCAATAGTTGTTATTTTACAACCATTGTAATCAACATTATTTACCAATATTTCTGATGGCTTCTGTATATTTAATAGATATTTAGATGTGCCTCTTGGCTCTTAGTGATATCATTTTTTCAGATGATTTCTACGCTAAGTCCATTCTTTCACAAAGCTTCAGGCAATGCAATTAGTTTAATATGTTTTGTAAAAACATAACAGGAAGTACTAGAAAGGAGTTGGAATGAGTAAGAGCACATGAGAGACTTTGCAGAGGATTTGAATCAGATTTCCAGTATCCAAACCATACAGATGACAACTACCTGTAACTCCAGCTTGAACAGGTCAAACACCTCTGTCTTATACATATATAGGTGTCTATACTCATTTGCACATACTTCACACAGAATTATACATTAATAATATTCATATGCAAAGATAAATATAGATAGATAGAATTAACTCAGGATTTTGTAAGGATTTACCTTTGTTAATGGTTGTTCTATCCATAAATAAACCATCATACTAAGTTCAGTAGTTGCCATAGTCATCATTAGTATTTACATATGAGTTCATCTTCAGCATCACTCTTTTTTTAAAAAGTTTTCTTAATAACAGGCACTGTGATGGTATAAAAGGAAGTTTCACTGTTGGGGTTGGTCTGGTGCTGTTATGTATTCAAATACTAAATTCTCTACCCAGGATCTGGTTGCCACACGATCACCAAATTTTCACATATACCACCTTTTGTTGTGTAAACTTTGTTCCCCACATTAATTGGTCGATAAAAAACTAAAGCCTGTGATGGGCGGTAGAGAGAAGAAGGAGGAATTTTCTGAGTGGGAGAAAGGAACTCTGGGAAGAAAAAAAGAGTAAAGCTTTTGACCAGGAGTCATGGTAGGAGAAGGACCTGACTATGGGCCTGGTAGTTGTAGCTATATGGGGATGGTGGTCATGTTAATGTAGATGAGTTAGTTGAAAATCTGCCCAGGTATGGCCTAAGCTTTTAAATATTAAAGATCGCTATATGGTTATTTGGGAGATCTAGATGGTTAGGGAATAACTGGTACCTTACTAATTTCCAGCAACAATTAGTATGTACATAATATTAATAATCACATTTTACATCTCAATTCTTTTTGAACTTTTTATTTCTTCAATGCTAAGAACATTGAACACTTTTATAAATATTAATTGCCCACTTGTATATTTTTGCGAATCTTTCATCCAATTTTCTGGTATACAAGTATAAAGGCAAATATGATAAGGGAGATAAAGTTTAAAGAGAGGGGTAGGGATAATAATAGTGGATAATATAACACTTGGGTCAAGAAAGTCAAAGGGAATACTATTTGGAAGTGGAAGGTGACAAGACAGTGTGGATGCAATGGCAAATGTCAGTAGGGTAGTAACTAAGAACAAATCAGAATGCTGTATGTATATTAGAATGATACAATGAAACCCATTGCATTGGGTGCTAATTATGAATTTTAAAAAATATTTTGATTAGGTATTATTCTATGCCAAGTATCATTCCACATTATAGGCAATAATGAACTAGTAAATTTTTAGTGGTAGCACACATATAATCCACAAATAACCACTCAAGAAAGGGGTTTCTCATCAAGTACTATTTTCTGTGAGAAAAAGTAAAGTATGGTCATGAGTCTTGGGCTTGGAAAGTAATTTACAATGAATGATTAGTCCAGGGTATCTTATTGACAGAGATGATTTTACATTCTTTTTTTTTCTTTTAGAATTCCAAATAGAATATTGGAATGGGGCAATTTGTGAAGAGATAAAAGGCAATGCAGAGGGACTAACCAGACTGTATAAAGGCCAGTTAGTTGGAATAATACAGCCTGGGCAAATAAAGGGTGTGTTGAGAGATAATAACAGAAAGTGAAGCAAAGTTGTGTCAACCTTTTTCTGAAAGCAATAAACTATTTACATTAAGAAAAGCAGAGGTTGCAACATGACAGCCTTCATTTGGTGTTTGCTTTTGTCAGTTCTAATATCATATACACCTGGACTGGTGACATCAATAGCTTAGAGCAGTGGTTGTCAGCCTTGGGGTTGAATGGCCCTTTCATAGGGGTTGTCTTAGGCCATCAAAAAACACAGATAGATATATTTACATTTCATATATTTTGGTTTCAAAGTATCAACAAAACTGTGATTGGGGACTACCACAACATGAAGAACTGTATTTAAAGGCTTCAGCATTGAAGTCCTTGGCAGATCTGAAGTGTAATAATAGCTGTTAGGCTTTGCTGTATGGTCTATGTAACCATTTGCTCAAAATTAGAACGTTCCTCTTTTCAGGGAGGAAGAAATGAAGGCTTCGTAGACTCAAAGAGATGAAGAAGAAGTTTCAAGATTCAAGAAGTTTAGGAGCCAGACCCAAAAGGACATACAGGGTATGTATTCACTAATAAGTGGATATTAGTCAAAAGAGTACAGTATATCAAAGATACACAGAACTCAATAAAATTAACATGCTGAAGGGCCCAGGTGAGGATGCCTCAATCCCACTTGGGAGGGAGAGGAAGGAATCAATGGGGTGAGTGGGTTTTGGAGGTTGGGAGTGTTGGGGGAGGACAAGCATGGGACAGGGGAAAGGGAGAGGAAAAGGGGAATATGATCAAATACTGGAGGATGGGATGGGAACAGGACCGAAGCCCTGAGGGCCAGCAGAAAGAATGGAAACTGGCAACCTCGAAGGTAGGAGGTGTGGAGGGGCTAGGGGGGCACGGATCTCTAGAATGTACCAGAGACCTGGGAGGTGAGAGATTCTCAGGACTCAAAGGGAGGGACCTTAGATGAAATGCCCTACAGAGGGGAGAGGGAGCTGGTGGAGTCTGCCTCCAGTGGAAGGACAGGGCATCAAGTGGAGAGATGGGTTTGCCATCCTACTGTCAAGGACTTGGACCCAGAATGGTTCCTGAACGGAGGAATTGGCAAGACAAAAGTGGAGGAGACTGAGGGAGAGGAGGTCCAGTGACAGATCTAGATTGGGATCCATCTCAGGACAGAGGCTCCATGGCCCGATACTGTTACTGATGCTATGATGTGCTTACAGACATGAGCCTGGCATAGCTGCCCTCTGAGAGATTCAAGAAGCAGCTGAGCAAGTCAGGTGCAGATACTTACACCCAGCCAACGGACACAGCTTGGAATCCCTGTGGTGAATGAGGAAAAAACCAGAAGAAGCTGAGGAGGAGGGCAACCCCATAGGAAGACCAGCAGTCTCAACTGACCTGGACACTGAGATCTCTCAGACACTGAGCCACCATCCAGGAAGCATACAATAGCTGATATGAGTCCCCTAACACATATACAGCAGAGGACTGTCTGGTCTGGCCTCAGTGGGAAAGATGCTCCTAACCCTCGAGACTTGAGGCCCCAGGGTGTTGGGAGGTCTGCTGGGGTCGGATTTCGGTTTGGGTTGGGGACATCCTCTTGTAGACAGAGGAGGAGTTATGAAATGGGGAGGAGTCAGGGGCAGATCGGTGGGAGGATAGCAGCTGGCCTATAAAGGAAGATTAATAATAATAATAATAATAATAATAATAATAATAATAAATCGTTTAATTATTATATCACAACATTAATTTAATATTTATAATTAATTCATGGTAAATTTATATTAATTTAATTATTGTATCATTATATTTATATATTAATAAATATTATGTTAATTATATGATTATTATTATTTGAAAATGAAATTTAGGCAACTTAGAAAGTTCAAGAAATCAAGAGAGTTAAAAGGTTCATATGCCCCAGTCTACATTAACAAAAAGCTCTAAATAATATCCAGAAAGGGGAAAATCTCTGCTGTCTGTGGAAGTTGAATAGTGAGATCTAGTGAATAAATTTTCAAGTGTTTTTACCTAGGCTGGGGCCATCTTTTTGATGCAGCTGCCATGTGTCACGATGCATCTGTAAGTAACATCATAATTATAGAGCTCTGCTAAGCCACAAGTACAATCTTCTGTTGGTTTATCATGATACCCGGTATGAGATGAATAGACTTTTGTTCATAGCTCCCTGAGAAAAGTCACCAAACAATGAATGTGTGAAATGAACGGAAGGAGAAATGACTGAAGTGACTTATGGAGAAAAGGGTTTACTTTGCTTGTACTTCTACCTTGTATTCTATCTCTGAAGGAAGTCAAGGAAGGAACTCAAATAGGGCTGGAATACAACAGCAGGAGTGAAAGCATAGGCTACACTGGAATGCTGCTTATTGGCTTGTTCCTCTTGTCTTGCTCAGTCTGTTTTCTTACAGAACCACCAGCTCAAAAATGACACCATCCACAGTGGGCTGTGCCTTTCCCCATCAATCACTAATTAAGAAAATGCTTTACAGCTTGCTCTTGTGAAGGCACGGTCTTAATGAGGTTCCCTCCTTCAGATAACTCTAGTTTGTGTCAAGTTCACATAAAACTAGTCGACACTAGTAAGTTACTTTTTCTTGTGTCTTAGGGAGAGGTATATATGTGAGGCCATGATTGTCTGGATACCCTCACATTTAGGGAACAAGTAAAGGCTAGAAGTTCAGATTGCAATGTGTTCTTCAATCACTATGCTGCCTTTTCTCTTCCTTTTCCTTCCCCTTACCCAACCCTTTCCCCCTTCCCTACCTTCCTTCCACTCTCCTCTCTTCTCCTTTCTTCTCCTCTTCTCTCCGTTCATCTCTTCCCCCTTAAACCTCCTCTCTCTTCTTCCTTTTTTCTTCCTTCCTTCCTTCCTTCCTTCCTTCCTTCCTTTCTATCTTATTTTTGACCCATCATTTATTTATCATCCATCTATCTATCTATCTATCTATCTATCTATCTATCTATCTATCTATCTCTATCCTGCTATCTATCCATTTATCTCTCTATCTATCTTTCTATCTATCTATCTATCTATCTATCTATCTATCTATCTATCTATCTACCTACCTATCTACATCTATTTTAGGTAAGTTGCATACTGAATCTGGAGACTGATTTCAGGTAGACTGGCTCACCAGCCTAGGATTTGCTTGTCTCCGCCCCTGAGAACAGGGATTTTAAATATTCACATGACAAACATGAAGCTTTACTCAGGTTCCAATTATTTGAATGTAGGAGCTCATTCTGGTATGGGAAGCATTTCACCCTCTGAACCATAACCTCAGCCACCAAAATTATTTGCAGTGCAGCATTCAAACTTATTGATGTATACTTTTCAGGCAAAACTATGTCTCTTGAGAATTTTAGATTAACCTGTATTTAAAATTCAAATATTGAATTTTCAACACAATTAAACTAATGTCTTAACTTCCATCATTCATTAAAACAAATATATTAAAACTGTATTTAACAATTATAAAAACGTATTTGTAGGACAAAATAAAATAAAATCAATGTAAACTCATGAAAATACTTCAGTATGTGTTTAATACATTAATTTATTATACTGAGTATTTTTAAATTTTTTCACATATTACATTCTATTCCTCATTAGTAGATGATGACATTCTATTCCAGATACATTCAAAGAACACACACAATCAGATAATTAAATCTCATATGGAGTAAAGGCCCTTAACCAATATGTAAGTACCTTTTAGTAAGCTTTTAGAATGTGCAGAAATTTATAGATGCAAGCCACCTTCAATTTTTTTGACAGGGATTGTAAAAAGGAAATAGAATCTTTGTAAGACATTATAGTGTATATTTTTATGTCAAAAGAAAAATGATGGAGAAGTGAGGATGATGTAAGCTTCAGTAGCAAATCCATGCTGGGAAGGAAACATGATATCAAATCATGTGGTTTTATCTTCATCCATCCAATAAGAAAGAGAACATTAGGTGTTACAGAAAAGTCAATATCTGGTATCTCTTTAGCTCCTAGCATCTAAATGCTGTGTAACAATCCCCATGTGCTGCATGAATAGGCCTTTGGAATAACTGTCTTCATAGTTTGTGGTATGAAATTGGGAGGGGCTCAGCTCTGTTCTCTTTTCCTGTGCTTGCCTTCTTGCCCTCTTTCAAAGTATTTAAAGTTTCAGAGACTGATTGAATTTATTATTTATCAAATAAAACCAACTCTTGCTGCTAGGCACTAATGAGAACACAGATGGCACAAGGTGACAATAAGCTCGATTTTTTTCCCCACTACCCTCAGGCACAGAACAATCAAATTGTTAGAACCTAGGGTCCAAATGTCATCTGATGAAAGGTTTAAACTTTTTGTTTTCATTATGAGTTTGCTTTACTTTTTAATTGATTAAACTTTGGAGAACTTAACTATCCTGAGTACATAGAACCTTGAAGTTTTCTCTGTTTACAAAATGGCTTTTGTGCATAGACTCACTTTAGATTTTATCATCATGATGAGTCCTGAAATGCTATATAACTCACTGTCTGGGAAATAATGTCCTCAAGACTATCTCTGTCCCTTCCTCAACAATCAAACCTTTACTAAGGCAGATTCTCATGTTCAAAACATCACCTTATATTCCATATCCTGGATATTACTCATTTTTGTTAATGTAGTTTTTTATTCAGAATTCATTTGCTCACCTAAACTCTGTATATTCTAGGAGCACAGGCTATGCATGTCTTATAAATCAGGCCAGTATAGAAAACTGTCAGTGGTACGTGTGTGTGTGTGTGTGTGTGTGTGTGTGTGTGTGTGTGTGTGTGGGTGTGTATGGGTGTGTATGGGTGTGTGTGTGTGTGTGTGTATGTATATGGGTGTGTGTGTGTGTGTGTGTGTGTGTGTGTGGGTTCACCTTGATGTTAACTACAACAGAGCTATATATGCTATTGGGCCTCTGCACAAAATTTCCAGCAGTAAAGTGTCTATTAAATGATGGTGATGACAAGATGTCTGTTCCTTTTTAATTCTTTGTAGTTTACATCTCTCTGAATAGGTGCAACCTCAGGAGGAAAGTGTTTGTTTATATTTGCAGGTCACTATCCATCATTGTGGGAAGTCTTAGCAGGATTCAAAATAGGAATCTAGAGGTAGGAACTGTGGAGGAACACTGCTTGATAATTCACTCTCTGGCTTGTTCACTCTAAAGTTTGGGTAGGATACTTACGTAGCTCAGGACCACCCATATTAGGATAGTGCTGCCTACTACGGGTTGAATCCTTCAGTGACAATCAATATCAAAGGAAATTTCACATAAATATGTACATAGGCCAAATATCATATAGAAAATTCCCATTGTTGGTGTTTCTCTCAAGTGTATGTCAAGTTGGCAAAACAACAAGGAGAGTGTGAATTGAAATATTAAAAGATGCATTCATTGTTGCATAATAGATCTGCAACCTTAATGTTTTAAGATTGATGTGGTCTTTAGCAGTTTTTAGTCTCAGGTTCTGAAATTCAGCAAAATTTTGGCAAGTAGTTCATGACCCTGGCTGATGGGTTTAGGACAGAAAAATTGGAATGAATGGAGGCTAGCTGGCTGTTTAGCTCTGTCTTTACACATTGCTTCGGATTTCTCAAAGTATATCTCAGCATATACTTATTAGGGATTCCTATGTATTATGGTATTGTAGCAGACTGAATCGATGATGCCTTCTTTTGTTAAGGATTATCTTCTCAAAAATGGGCTGAAGGTGCATAACATATAGACCTCACATCATTTCTGCCATAGTGAACTGCCTGGAAGTTAACTCAAGTCAAACGGAATCAAAATGAAGGACCATCATTCCAAATTTTGAAAGGCAGGAACATCAAAACTTTATGAGTATGTTTTCATATTACCGTAACAAACTGTGTAAATTCTATTTCTTTTAGGTACTTTGCTGAAGTCCTTGTGACTTCCTTCATTTTTCTCTTTAATCATATAACTTCATGATATTCTTAAATGTATGTATCCTGGGATGGGGACTCAGTACACACACACACACACACACACACACACACACACACACACACACACACACACACCGTCTACTTTTGTTAAAAGAATAACTTCAATGTATACAGGGAATTTAAAAATATCTGATGATTTCCTTACTTCTCCATACTCCACAAGACTGGAGGCCAGATCAGACAATGCTATTTGGAGAAAATAGAAATGAACAGTTGTATGAGCTCACAGAGGGTAAAAGTCTCTGTGGGGATCCCATGATGATTTGGGGAAGACAGATGTGTGAACAGCTGTTCAGCTACATTGTGAGTCATCTCCAAGTGCACATGGGTAATCGACAAGACTGCTAATCCATTCACAAACAATCAAGAGTTGACCATATGCCATGGCTGGACTATGTGAGAAAGCAGCCCATAAGGAAAGAAGAAGAATGGAAATTCACATTGTCAAAAGAAAAAATACTCATTCTGTGAAAAATACTAACAAAAGTCCAAAAGTAACATTTGTGTGTTTTGCAGCCTTGCCACTGCACCACTTCTTTTAAAGTGTTTTCATTAGAAAAGACAAAGTAGATCTTTCCTTTCCACTTTTTCTATTCTTTTTTCAGTTAAAAAATATAGTAAGGAGGAAAAGCAAGGAAAGGAATGTAAGTACCCAATGACTCTGTAATAGGCACTGACTATTGTCCAAAGCTACAGAAATAGGTAGCCTTTATTCTTTAGTCTATTCTTATGGCATATGATATTATCAATGGAGAATCCAATAGAATAATGCTTTCTATTATAAATATGTTATTATACTGTTTGTGACAAATTACAAAGTGTAAACTCACAGCCATTAATGCTTCATCCACCTATGGATTGAGATTAATTTTTTCATCATCTCATGGTGAAGCTCATGGTATATTTACAAATTAAGCTACGATGCCTCAGCTGCATCAAGGCTACATGACGAAAACACAAACAAGCAAAAAGCTATATATTTACACTATATTTAATTAATTTATCTATTTCCTTATTTATATTGATGTTTTGGCTTGAACTCAGCACATCTTCAAGCATGTTAAATATTTATATTACAGCTGCATCACCAATAGAAATAAATATAGATTTAATTAATTTGTGAGGCATTTAAAATATTTACATTCACACAAATGTTTGAAGTACCAACAATTCTTTTATTTAGTGGTTCTCAACCTTACTAATGCTGTGACCTTTTAATACATTCACCCATGTTATAAACCCCAATTATAAACTTAAATTGTTGCTACTTCATAACTATAATTTTGCTACTGTTATGAATTATAGTATAAAAATCAGATATGTAGGATGTCTCATATATGTATCCCAAAGGGTTCATGAACCACAGGTTGAGAACCACTATTCTAATTTGTTTTGACAGAGATCAGAGTATTTTACTTAGAAATATTAGAGAAGTACTTTTCTGTTGTGTCACAATGTGGAATTACTTCCTGATACTTCCCTCTGGGAACATTTGATATTTCCAAACATATTGGTTGTCACTACTCAGGCTGTAGGATCCGGTGTTTCGTGGGTAGTAGTTAGGAACCATGGAATAGTTTTTCACAACAAGTCTCAATCAAATGCCAATAGTACAAAGGTTAAAAAAAAATCACACACACACACACACACACACACACACACACACACACACACACACTCATACATACACACAATACACACACATACAATACAGGAATTACAAACGCTAATTTCATAAATGATCAATTTATGTCATTATTTAATTATATATTTTCTTTATATATATCACATTTATATTATATGCTTTATGTCAATAATCTACTCATATAACATGTAGAAAGTGATTTTCTTATATATATGTAAATAACATCTTTGAATCTAAATTATATGAGTCTAATTTCTTTATTTTTCATGAAATTCTGGTAAATACATCAAAAAGTTTTGACTCATGTACTATATTTTCATCTGGAGAGTTTTAGCTTCAGACAGACAATGGAAAATATTCCTTGTAGAAGAAAGTATTTGATCTCCCAACATAGTTAGTATGGAACTAACATCAAATATAGTCATAAATTTCATAGAAAACACCTAATTATGATAGTAATTTATAAAACCTTCTTTTAATATTTTAGAGAAACATTTATATATTAGGAAATGTCTAGGATTTTTACTCATACGTTACTGATTAACATCTCTTTAACCTCTCCTACTTGTAACTTTAGAATAATGCACACGCGTTGTTCTGAAACTTGACTATTTATTCTCAGCTCTAGTTGGAAGGTAAACATAGAAAACAGAGCATGGGAAATTTTGGAGTTCAGAGTTTTAGTGAGTCAATTGAAAATTATTTTTAAAAGCAGAATCGAAAATGATGCATGTACTCATTAGTGACTTTCCCTGCTAAGTAGTGGCTACCTTCACCATCAGTTCCTCATGTTTCCCGAAAGACTAAAATATTATTTGTCAACTATATATTTCCTTTAGATGACTCCTTAAAAATATTAACTCTCCATTCCAAATTTACACCTATTTTTTTCCAGATTTACAGTGCTACACAAAGATGTTAAGAAGACAAAGTGTGCTTCTTGTAATTATATGGCATTAAAGACCCAAGGGCTATGTATAAATCAACACCCCTGGGCCACTTCTGAAGTTTGTTTATAGCAACAATCCATTCAATCACTCCTTCAATAGTTTTGTATTGATTGAGCAGTCAGAATTGACTTTCATTCAGAGACTGTCAATAGAGAATGAGTAACAGGTCAATGTTCTGACTTTCTTGAGTTTGTCAGTGAGCAAGGAAAGCAGTAGGCAAACAAAACAAAACCAACCCAAAAAACAAACAAAGATGTGTATTTTATGAAGGAACCTAAACCATGTTATGGGACAAGACAATGCATACTGCTCTTCCAGAGTCATCTTCTGGAAAGGATACTCTTTTGCAGAATTCTCTTTTGCTATGAATTTTGACTGTCCCATTCTTTGGATAGCTAGAGGACTATACTTCTGTGTTCCACACATTTTTTAATGGACAAATGACACATTAAGCAAAGAGAACAACTTTAAGACTGTCTTAAGAAAGTCAAGTGAAGGAGGCAATACAGAACATGTGAACTGCTACTGATTAATACACAGCTGCCTTATTTGTTCACCTAGGTTGACTCTGGTTTTTCTATCTGTATAGCCATAATGAGGAGACTTGAGAGGGTTGTTGGTGGTTTCAATCTAACCAGGAGTTTTTATTCTCTCACTTTGTAACATTTATCACTTCTTATTCTTCTTGAAAAATAACAGGATATAATGTACTCTGTGCCACAGTCATTCCTAACCTAACATCATTTCAGTTAGTTGAGCTATACTTTATTAAAATGCCCTGTCATTGCTTTCCACAATATTTATATCATCATGCATATCAATCCACACTCTTCCAGCAGCTCTCAGTCTTCTTAGCTTTACATACTATAAAATGTGGGTTCTCACATTTTTACAGACAGCATGGATGCCTGATGTCACCTTCTGCCTCTTGTATGAGTAGATTTGAGTAAGTTGGTAAATATGAAACTGTCTACTTGAATCTGTTCCAAGTATCACATGTTTAAATCAGAACACTTAATCCTCCTCAAAATTTTACATCCTTAAAGTTGTATTTTAGTGTAGTGATCACATATGCTTTGATCTCTCTAGACACATAAGCTCCTCAGCTAGTCATTCAACATTATAAAGTCATACTGCCCTCATATGGAATGTGGGAGAAGCCTTATGTCCAGTAAATTCACTTCTTAGCACTTTCCTTTTAAGCTTGATATTGGGCAAATATAATGGAAGCACCTGAATACAACCAAAAAAATGGTTAATGTTGACCATAGGGTTTAGGTGAAAGACTAAATGGAGTCTTTCACATGACCTCAGTGCATTAGCTTAAGGACATTGTTGTCAAGTCAACAGAGGACAAAATTATCATAATTTGTCCTGAATGCCAGTTTGACTGTACTAAGAAACATATAGGGAATTATTAGAGCACCTATGAATGTGTATTTATTGGAATTCTTAGTAATTATTTTTTATGAGGCAACTAATACAATGACTCAATTAAACCTTGTTGGTTCAAATTACAAAGGCATTATTGGAAAGTGGTAAAGATAAGAGGCAGGGCTTAGTTGGAGGAAACCAAGACATGAGGAAGGAAGTTGTGTCTTGTCTTGCCATTTTCAGTATCCACTCTGCTCGCTGGTTGCTGTGTTATGAACACCTTTGTCCTACCACAATACTTGCAAATATGGACAGACAATTCTGAAATGAGAAGCCAGAATTGTTCTTCAATAAGTTGTTTATGCCAGTTGTTTTGCAATTATTAGAATGATAATTAATATACTCAGAAACATGCATCCTTTGATCCATATTGTCATACATCCATACTTGCTACTTTTTTTCTTCTCTTTTCTCCTTTGATTTTCTTCATTATTCTTCATGCATATACTTGCCAGTCTTATTGTCTCGAATAACTTTCTCCTTCCTGCCCATTTCCACACTGCTAATTGTTCAAATTAAACAGCAATTTCCCATGAGGCATTATCTGCTGTTGATGCTGTTATTGCTGCTGAGGAAATCACTCTATTTCTATTTCAGTTTGAAATTTGTGGATAATAAAACTATTTCCTTACATGTGACTTATGATCATTTTAAATATTTTAATATATATGGAACTTTGGGCATTATTTCTCTCATGAGGAGTATTATTATTTAAGAAGGAAAACATGTTAGTCCTAGTCACAGCTCTAAGGCACACCGAAGTGATTCCTTGAATACTATATGGTTCAATAAATACTTTTGATTGAATGAATATATAATGAGTCTTTACACAACATACTCAGCTTTGTTAATATATTGTGCAATCACATCTGTTACATAAGAAAGAACATTTCACTTAAAATATGCATTTAAATAGCTTCACTGCATTACAGGTAACATTGAATCATCCGAAATTCTCAAGTCATATAGGTAACAACTGAAATGTTTAATTCCATTTGAGTGTGTTTTGAATTCTACTAAGTCATTAATTGTATGCTATGCACAAAACATTCAAACACAAGAAAACACTAGTGTTTTTGGTGTATTAAGTTTTTGGTGTTGACTTATGTAAATTACTGATGTTTTCATAAGTGCCTAGTCATGATGAAAAAAGAGTGTAAAATATATACTTTGCAGAGAAAAAAAATTCAGTGCAGTTTCTCTAACTATCCAAGGGCAAATAGGAGCCTTGTTTAAAAAAATTATCCTCTAGCTAAGAGAGCAAGGAAAGGGTCACTAAGTTATTTTAATTAAAGCAATTCATTTGAGGGGAAAGAGGCAAATTCTGTAGAAAAAAAGACTGCCTAGCCTTTCTCTTTCCTGTCTGTGGTAGGCAAGCCCTTGGAATGAGAGGAGGTGATTCATATTCTAACCTAAAAGCAAATAACCTTAATTAAGCCTGGATCTTGGGTCGAAGCTTGGAAGACCTTTTTTTAATAAAAGAGTTCACACAGATGAAAAAAGTTTTAGTCGCAATCTGACCAGGCTATTTTACCCTCTTCCTTGTGAAACCTTTGACAATTGCTTCTACATATTTCAGGATAAGAAGAGATGGAATAAAAGAAGTTCTGAGGTGTGGTGTGGAGCTTAGGGAATAAGAATCAGGGACGACATTAGACTGCTCATTGCCAATTCTCAAATTTAGAACAACATGATTTAGTTTGTGCATTCTATAATATATATATATATTTTTTTTTTTTTCATGATGGAAGTTTGTTGTTTGTTTGCTGTTTTGAGACCTGCTTTCTCTGTGTAGTCCTGGCTGTTCTGGAACTGACTACAGACCTGGTTGGCCTCTAACTTGGAGATCTACCTGCCTTGGCCTTCCAAGTGATAGGGATTAAAGGTATGTTCTCCCACTGCCCAGCAACATAAATTGCAGAAAATATATGCACCTTGGTTTCATATTCAGAAATCCTTGGGTCTTAGGATTGCTTTCTTCTTTTGAGCTTGAGTCTTGAGCTGTTCGTCTCTAATTTTAACATTCTCCATGTGCTCATGTGATTTTCCTTAAGCGGGAGATGCAAACTTCTCTTATATTTGGACCAAAGAAGTACTGTTGTTTAATTTTCTTTTCTTTTTTCCTTTCTTTTTTGAGTTGTTACTTGTAACAACTCAGCCTAAATGCAACAGAGAACTGCAAATATGTCTTAGTACTTTGCATTACATGCAATTATTATCCCAGATTGTTTCTTCACATAAAATGTGTGATGTTCCCATATATATAGCCTTTGCTGAATTTCATGTCAAGTGTCCCAATATGTACAAACAAGAACAAAAGCACACATTAATTAAAGTTTCAACAAAATATAACATACACACACACACACAAATAATTAAAAATACATAATTTTGTCTAAGGGAAAGGACAAAACTTTCACTGAAGCAAAGTAAATGTTTCCTGTAATAATATTTTTCTCTTGTGAGATATGGGAATATTGGTCCCTTTCTCACTCTTGATAAGAGAATTAAAATGTTCTGAAACTCCTCTCCAAGCTTCACAAACTAGAAACAGTTTAAGGACATTACAATAGGGCTTTTGAATTCAATTTCCATACATGGGTGGAAATGGGTGGACATGGGTGATTATGAGTAAAGTGTTAAGAACTGTATTTCTACCTTCAAAAATATAAGTATGATGTGAGAACTGTTAAATAATTCTGTATTATTTCCATGATTATTCATTGGCCAGTGCAAAAGAACAAAGCTTTTTGAGATCTTCAAAATGATCACTTTTAGATTTTTGAATGATAATTTCTATATTAGTAACTTAAGAGGAAATACAGACATATAACTTGATGACTTTCATGCTAGATACATAATTAAATTAAAAATCTACATTATCTTAATCTCTTGTTAATTATTACCTATATTAACTAATGATTAATAGAAAGAACTTTATATATTAAAATCAAATCTATAAATTTTTCTTAACAGACAGCACAGTTGTCTTAAAATGTTAGCATGGTGGATAAATATGTACTTAAGAAGACAGAGTGTGTCCTTCCCAGCACCATGTTTCTAAATGTTACAGCAGTTCTAACATACTTTCAATTAAATAAAAATTAAAGCTCAGAAAATGTCACAAAAGGGTAACCTAATATTTGATCGTTAATGTGCTTATGCAAAGGGATATTTACAATTGAGCACTCAGAAGTGATTTGGCTCTCTTTTCCAAGAAGCATGAACCTCAGGTTTAAGACAATGTTTGAATAAAACTTTAGAGCAGAGCAGAGTTTGTAAGATAGTCTCTATGGTTTCTATTCATTTTGATTCTAACACAATGCTTAGAAATATCTACATTATGTTTTGTTTTGTTCTTCTGTTTTGTTTTGTTTTGTCTGTTGTTTTAATTTGTTTTTTACTTTATTAACAAGCATACTTCAGTATTAGAGCCAGGCATGTTCTTATTTACAATCCTTAAAAATGATCTTGACTGAGTTACAAGAAATATTATTGCATTCTGTGTTGAATTCCAGAGTTCTTTCAAAGTACATATAAGAAAACTACCTCCACAGGTATTAGATAACCAGTCAACCTAAGTAGTTACCTATCACTTTATACAAGTTAGAGGACAGTTCTTCCCCACTTCAATAGTGATACTTCTATATTTAGTACTTCAATACATGGATAATCTTCAACAAATGAATTCTCTTTTCCTTTTATAGTATAAAATACGATTTACTTATTGATAACTAGGAATTCATACAAATAATATTCATTTCCTTTTTTATAGCTTTATAGTACTAAGTTATTGATTCTTTACTTGGCCTTTATTTTTTAATATTGCAATATTTAAAAAATTAAACAGAAAATGTATACATTTTCCATATTTCTATGCAGCACAATATCCTCTTTAGGTAATTCATTTTTGTCATTCTATCAGAAAGACAAAGTAAATTATTCTATGGAAAAATACTCTTTTAAATTGTAAAAGTATAATTTTTGTGGACATCATGGCAGAACATTTTTATTTTAGTGTTAATTTGATGTAATACCCTGAGTTTAACACTATAGAATTTTATTTGAAATAAGAAGAGAAATGAGTAGAGAAAGTATATTATCAGTTATCACAATATTAACAGATAGATGTTATTAATTACATAAAGTAATATTTATAATTAATTTAAATTATATTAATAAAAGTACAATTTCCTTTTCTCAAGCATTTTAATGTTTTAAAATTCAATATATAAATTTATTATATAAAATTAATTGACACAATAAATGTATTTTCCCTGGTCATATTGTGTCTTCTCAATATGTAAACACAAAGATATTGATCCAATCATTTTTCTTGTCACATATACTCTCTGAGAACATAGCTGACTCCATATACTAACATTCGCTTTCCTATTTATGGACAGAAACGTCAACCTCAGAGTAATATGTGTACTCCTGTTTCTTACATAGTTATGTGCTCACTGTAAAAAGAGAGAGGGTCTAAATATATATTGTGAATTTCATATGTATATTAGAATTATACATGGATATTATGTTTGTTATGTTGTATTTTTCTGGTCAAGTAATATGACCAAGAAAATTTACAGAAGAAAAATTTATTTTGGAACCTATGGTTCAAGAGGTCAAAGGTCTGTAACAGTGCTTTGACTGTTCAGAAAGAGCAGAAACTAAGAGCTATCATTGTGATAAAAAATAAAATAAATAGATAAATAAATAAATAAACAATCAATGACCAGTGCTCCATATATTGGATGGAGTTTTAGAAACCTCTAAGTCCAACTCATTCAATTCATATTGATGATGTAATTTCTCCCGAAATTCCATACCAAACAATACCTTCAACTTGGAACCAAGTATTCAACTGCCTCTTATAATAGGGGGCAGTTCACTTAAACAACATACTTCTACTCCCTGGCCTCCATAGTCTTATGGCTATATCACAGCACAAATTGTACTTAGTCCAACTTCATATCCCTCCCAGTTTTTTTTTTAGTAGCAACACAGTTTAAAAGCCTTTTCTGAAACTCAAAGCAATTCCTTAATTTGACCACTCTTTTAAAATTGCAGAGCAAATTATAAAGTTCCAATAAACAGTGGCACAGGATATGCTTTACAGATCCAAAAGTGTGCTTTTAGAGCACAGTGAAAATATAGTGGACCGAACAAAGCAAAACTAAGTCATCATGGTGAGTTCCAAATTCATGTTGCTCCATGAAAAATTTCACAGGGCTTTAATACCTTAGTTCCTCCAGGATTTCTCCTTTTTGCTTATTCAGGATCATTACTGGAGAGGACTTTTAATCTAGAAACATGGCTCTTCTGATTATATCCAAAGACCTTCTAGGACAGTGTGATCTAGCTACCATGAGCTATGTCCTTAGTACATACTTTTAATCCCCAACAACAACATTTATTTGAGCATCAGAAAAAGTGATGAATCAGAGAAAGACACAAACCAATGAGCCAGAGTTAGGATATGCCCATCTCTCAGAAGAAAAGGTATTAATTAAAGAGCATCACAGGGAGAGTGAAGGCAAATCAATCAGTCAGCTGGGAGTGTACAGTGAACGCAGTACAGTGGAGATGAGGTTGTGAATTTGTGGACGTTAGTGAAATGGCAGAGGCTTTTGAAAACAAAGATTAAGAAGGAGCCTAAAGATGAGAACAAATTTCCTGAGTAAGTATGAGGCTAAAAAGAGCAGCTCTGTGAGAAGCAAATAGAAACTAGATGGAATCAGTCAGTCAGCTTTGACAGAAGTTTGAGCCAGAACAGCTGAGTTGAAACAGCCAGCCATAGTTAAGGGAAAGAAACAAAACAAAACAAAACAAAACAAAAACAACAAAACAAACAAACAAACAAAAAACAAACAAAACAATTGACTGTGAAGCCTTTGAGACGACAGCTACTACAGGTGAATAAAAGTACCATTTACAGTTTCCTTGTACAGGTTTGTACTCCCACAGAGGAACGGTGCTTGAACACAGGTAAATAACCATGTAACACAATGTAGGATAGAATAAATGGGCTATTTTAAGTTATGAGCTATCCAGAGAAGAGTCTAGCTATATTGCCAAGGTATTTGTAAATATACTTTGAATCTTATTTCTTGGAACATGGTGTGGGGAGACCTGATTTCTACAGTGTGTTACTCAGTTAGGAAGGTGTACCTGTGGTTTAATGTAGTCTAATGATGTAATTTATGAACTAAGTTTCATGCTCAGCCTCAAAATTGACTTTTAAAACACTTAGGTCCCTAAACATAACAGAAGTTATCACTTTACATAATTTTGTAAGAAAATCAGTTTAACAGTAAAAGTATTGGAATCAATCAGGTGAATTTTTAATAATGTAGCCATATATGGTTTATTGTGGCTAATGCTTTGAGTTTTCTTAGAAATATTAGAAAACTCAGAGTTATAGTTGAATTTTTCACCTCTTTTTAACTTCAGATACTTTCTGTAAAATATGAAGAGCTTGTGGGAGTCCCAATTAGAGTCAATTATAGTTTGACTGACTTACTTTGGCATTTAAATACCTAGAAGAGGTTATTCCTTTATAAAGAAAATAACTCCCATGCCTTGAGGCTTTTACTGTTCATCGAAAATAACTATGGTGGGTAATAGCATAGAATAATTAAAAATATACCATTAAAATTTGGTATATGAATATCTGAATAGCAGCTGAAATCATCGGAAGGGGTGAGAAGGGAGATTGAACTATAAAAAACAGAAATTTGGTTAAAATATAGACTCGCCTGGTCGTTAGTCAGGCTTATGCACCTTCTTTGTGTATGTAGGACATGGATAATTGTTCTTGGCATACCTATTTTAGCTGTATTGCAATGAAAAATCAAAAACACAGTAGAAGCTAGACTCTAAGTTCTGAAATCTCAATTTTTTTTTCGAGGTTATGCTATGCCGTGGGTGTGTGGGTAAGGTTTGGAGGCAACAGGAAGTATGAAAACTCTGGGGTAACACAACTGTGAATTCCTAACTATGGTGGTGATTGGCAGCATAACGAAATTAAGTCCATTTCCAACTTATTTTAAATTTATGATGGCTTTTTAGTGATATAATCCCTTAATAAGAGAAGGTTTTAAAGAGTATTTTTACACTATAATGAGACTGTAAATATTTTTTATCTTGGCTCAAATAAGTTAGAGTGACTTTTCCCATTTATTACATCATATTAAAATATATATCCTGAGTCTGATTTTTCATTTCTGTATATTCACAGTAACAAAACAATTACCTTCATCTCAGGTTACTATTCATTTACTATTGACAGGCTCAATAGTAAAAATCAGTCCCTGAATTACTCAATGAATTATAAAATATATCTTCATTGCGTAGTGCATTTCAATTAATTACATAGGTAATTTTAAATAGAACTATAGTTGAGATAAGCAGTGCATGATACCATATCAGGTAATAATAAAGTTCCTCAATTCCTAGAATTTTTCAAGAAAGATTATTAAAAATAATTTACTTAGAACCAAGAATAGGATGTCCTGAAGTGACTCGGTTTAAAGGAGTGTTACAAAATATGATTTTATGTTGTGCCCATCAGATTTTTAGATGTACTCTATTATTTTCAACCCATGCCAAAATGTTACCTACCCATCTCTCTCTCTCTCTCTACACACACACACACACACACACACACACACACACACACACACACACACACACACACACACGGTCCATGCTCCAGATCTATCACTGGTTTATTTTGATTTGAATTACTACTTTATAGAACTTTGGAATCAAAATTTTATGTTATATAGCTTCCTGATGTTTTTAACTTAGATTATGTCTTCACTTGACTTAATTATTTTTAACTTAATCATTCTTTAACTTTTATGTAACATAATAAACATGGATTTTATTTCCTTCCAGAAAGAATGTTAAATTTTTCATGAATTCATAACTAACCAAAGTACAAAGTAATTAACACTTTTCCATGCTTTCTGATAAGTACATCCATAAAATAGCAATTAAGCCATCAAAATCTATAAAAAGGAGAGAAGAAATTATAGTCTTTAAAATCTATATTAAAATTTGGAAATCTGTATTAGGTGTCTGTAAAATAGGTATGTGTACAACGGGAAATTTGGATAAGAAAGTTCAATCCAGTTAAATGTTTTAATTAAGGATGCAGTGCCAAATGATTGCTTAAAGTTGTTTTATGTTACATTATTTTTGCCATTCATCTTTCAGTGAAAGTAGAAGTAAAGGATTCCTTAAAGCTATTTAACCTAACTACACTGCTCTCTTCAGTATCCACTCAACTTCTAATTTTCAATGCTTAATTAGGAGAGTTTGCCAGTAAGTGCATAAATTATATTTCATTCAATAATTTCAAATATTTGGACTTCCACTGTCCATGAGAGTAAGAATAGAGTGCCCAAAATTGACAATGTAGAGAACTTGATATCTTGATATGTGGTATAACCTTCCAGATGCAATGCTACAAAGCTACCAAGTAGTTACATGCATTAAATACTGTATGACTTTCATGTATGGTTAGGCGCATGGGTATTTTTATACGTATATGTGCACATTCACAGTTTGAAGTGCCTGCTCTAATTACAGCTGTCTGTTTGAACATTACTATTGTTCCGTTCCCTAGTAAAGGGGCAGATTGGTTGCTGATGAGGTATAGGAGGAAAGTATAAACACATTCTCAAAAAGTGATTTCCTGCAATCCATGCCTATGGAATACTGAAAAGGTCAGGATAGTACAGCACTGTCTCTAATTCTTTCAGAATGTTACAAATTGAAATCTTGATACGGAATTCAGGCTTGTAATGAGAACGTAACTCGAATGACACCTATTATTTTGACAGTGATGATAATGAGAAGGGGAAATGAAATCATCATGATAATTCTGTGAGTGACTTCCTAAAACCCCCAACACTCCTGAACTTCCTTAGAAACTTAATCAATGATATGCATATGACTGCCAAATTCTTTTAAATGATAACATGAAAGTGTTCTTACAGAATAATTTAATGATTTTAAAAGGCATGATTTAATTATATTATAGTATTTCCAATAATAGCAAGCAATTCACAATCCTAGAAGGCCACATACCCTCAGAGATTCAAAATTAGAAACAGTACAGTATTAAATTTCAATAAAATCATTAAAATAAGAGTTATAAGTATACAGAACATGATGCCCCAGTGCAACATGGGAATGTAGTTACAAGAGATGTTCTACTGGAGCAGAATTAAGACTATAACTCAGTTTCCCGTTCGCCATTCAAGGCCCCACACCTCTCTATTTTAAAATTATAACTATCAGCTTTTTTCAGGAATCCCTGTATCCTCTTTTCTTTTTTTTTTTAAATTGGATATTTTTATATTTACATTTCAAATGTTGTCCCCTTTCCTGGTTTCCTGTCCATAACCCCCTATCGCATCCCCCAACTCCCTCTTCTATGAGGGTACTCTCCCACCCAACTACCCACCCTTCCTCCCCTCCCCATCCTGATATTCCCCTACACTGGGGTCCAGCCTTGGCAAGACCAAGGGCTTCCCCTCCCATTGGTGTTCAACAAGGCCATCCTCAGCTACATATGCAGCTGGAGCCATGGGTCCATGTGTATTCTTGGGGTAGTGGTTTAATCCCTAGGATCTCTGGTTGGTTGGTATTGCTGTTCTGATGGGGTTGCAAGCTCCTTCAGCTCCTTTAATCCTTTCTCTAACTCCTCCAATAGGGACCCCATTCTCAGTTCAATGGTTAACTACGAGCATTCGCCTCTGTATTTGTCATGTTCTGCAGAGCCTCTCAGGAGACAGCTATATTAGGTTCCTATCAACATGCACTTTTTAGCATCATCAATATTTTCTGGATTTGGTGGTTGTATGTATATGGGCTGGATTCCCATTTGGGGCAGTCTCTGAATGGCCATTCCTTCAGTCTCTGAAACAAATTTTGTCTCCATACCTCCTCCCATGAATATTTTTGTTCCCCATTTTAAGAAGGACTGAGGCATCTGCACTTTGGTGGGCCTTCTTCTTGAGCTTCATGTGGTCTTTGGATGGCATCTTGGGTAATTGTATCTTTGGGCTAATATCCACTTGTCAGTGAGTGCATACCATGTGTGAGGTGTTTTTTGTTTGTTCGTTTGTTTGTTTGTTTTTGTGATTGGGTTACTTCATTCCAGATATTATCTAGTTCTATCCATTTGCCTATGAATTTCATGAAGTCATTGTTATAATAGCTGAGTAATATTCCACTGTATAGATGTACCACATTTTCTGTATCCATTCCTCTGTTTAAGGACAACTGGATTCTTTCCAGCTTCTGACTATTATAAATAAGGCTGCTATGAACTTACTGGAGCATAAGTCCTTTTTATATGTTGGGGCATCTTTTTGGTATATGCCCAGGAGTGGTATAGCTGGATCCTCGGGTAGTACTATGTTCAATTTTCTGTATCTTTTTTCTTAATATTTTTTGAAAGTACAAAGAATAAATTATTGCTATTGTACATTCAAGAAAAGGAACAAACATGAGTTTGTTCACAATGATTTTGCAATCTTCTGGCCCCCACTGGTAGTGAAAGTCTGTAGTGTGTAGAGATATATACAGGCAAACTATTCATAATAAATATATTTTATTAAAAATTAACTCGTGGGTTAAGGACTGTTTGTGCTTTATAAGTTTGGTAAAATCAAAGACTTTTCATATTCTTCTCCTGTGGCTTTGACTCATATTTTATTCATTTACCCACTTACAAATATTTATTGCCAAAATGCTATGAGATTTGATGGAGAAAATGAATGCAACAAACTTTCTTGCTTTGTACAGTATAAAGAAAGTGTGGGGGTAGTAATGTAATATGGAAATAAAAGTAAATGATTCTAGTAATAAGTAAGGTCACAAGTATACTCTGAGTCGAGTTCTCTACAGCTGTAAAACTGGTATGAAGACCACTCCTAAAACACATTGGGCAATCAATCAGATTTTGTTAATGAATATGACATGGAAACAATAGTCCAAGGAAAAGTTACTTGAGTTTTGCTCCAGGGAGAAGGAAAGATAATTATTGTAGAGACTAGGGAAGAAAATTAGCCCTGAATCAGCTCATGAGGTTAACAGCTAAGTGATTCAAGACAAAAATACACAGAAGCATGCACACACAAACACACACACACACACACACACACACACACAAACACACTGTCTCACACACACTCAGTCACACAACACTCAGTCACACACACGTAAACACAAACAGATAAACACACACAAACATACATACATTCAAAGAGAGACATACAAAGATAGAGAGATTGAGTGGGAGACAGACAGAAGATACATTTATCAGGAAAACAATTTTATAGGTATCCTGGGGCATATATACAGAGAATATAAAAAAAATCAATTTGTAGTCTTTGAATATTTGAATAGGAAGAGAGATGAAAGAGATAATAAGATTCAGTTTCTATATTTTCATTTGCAAATATATATGAAATACATTCCAAAATTTCAGCTTTCATTAGGTGAGCACTGGTTAATGAAAAACTGATAAATTCAGGCTTTAAAAATCCATTGCCTATAGAAGCTTTGTAGTTTTATGAGATCCCATTTGTCGATTCTTGATCTTAGAGCATAAGCCATTGGTGTTTTGTTCAGGAAATTTTCTCCAGTGCCCATGTGTTTGAGATTCTTCCCCACTTTTTCTTCTATTAGTTTGAGTGTATCTGGTTTGATGTGGAGATCAAAAGATGGTAATGGGGGGAGGATGGGGAGGGGAAGACCCCTGTAGAAGGGGAGGGGGATGGTGGCCTGAAACCGGGAAAGGTAATAACAAGTGAAATGTAAGTAAGAAATTTAATAATGATGGAGGGAAAAAAGTCCATTCTATGTTCTAGGTAGCATTTTATGTCTAACTTAAGGAAAGGAAGTAACTTGTTAAATATTTAGAAATAGTAAGAATGTTATAAAGATTCCATAAATAATTATGAGAGACCTTGTTGGCTTTGTTCATTTTGGATGGGGCTTTGATTCATTCAGATGAAGCCCGAAATTTAAAAAAAAAATCAAATTAGACAAATATTGATGAATCAAAAATGGGATGTTAAGCAAATTAATGGCATAGAGGAATATCTGGAAATAGAATCCATGGAAACCATCAGAAAAATAAAATAAATGACATAATGTAGGCTGCATACATTATTAATTTATTGTTACTGAGTGACTGTGATTGACCTATAGTGGAGAAACAATGACAAGTACATGATGAGGGTCTTGACTCTGTAGTTAATGTAGGTGTGGGGAGACAATAAGCAATTAGATCAACCTAGAATTATTCATAGAATTAAAGCCCTGTAAGGAAAGACATTCAAAAACAAAGTAAACAGCTACCAGCATACTGGCCAGTAGTCTAGCAACATGTAGGTGTTAAAATGTAGATATGCATTTTCTCAAATGATGAAATTAATGCCTCATTATTTCATTCATTATGAATATTAAATCATGCTTAAAGTCCCACAGGAACAGAAATGAACTAAACTAAATGCATTAGTAATTCATAAGTGTTACATCCAATTACGTCACTCACCAGAATTTTCATGAGTACCTTCAATTAACAGCAATCTCTTGAGTTACTATATGTTTAAAGAACATAAAGAACTGTGTGTTTAAACATTTGCTTGAATCACAATGTAAAAATATAGATTATTTCAGTCGTAACCTCATATCTGAAGATTAGGGGTAAGAGCTGAAGATGAGAGAGAAAATGTGACAGTTGTCTTCCTGGGACTGAATTACCTCTCTCAAACAGAACCTTTTCTAGGTCCATCTATTTACCTGCAAATTTCATAATTTTATTTATATTTATATCTGAAAACTATTGTATCTTGTATATGTCCCATATTTTCATCACTTATTTCCTGTTAAATGACATCTACGTTATTTTGCAGAAAACACGAATGTAAAAGGCACTGTGAGGGAAGGTAGCAAGAGAAGTAGGATAAACCATGTGTTGGGAAAGGGGAATGAGGAAATGGGCATGGAGGATGTAATTACAGAGGGGAGAGGAAAATAAATAGAAAGAGAAGGAGCTAGAGAAGAGGACCAAATAAAACTAATGATACTGTAAGTCCCAATGGAACTGTGTTATTTTATATTTATCAAAAATAAATTAAATAGCTAAAATATGCACATATGATGAAGTTATACTATGTGAGTTGACAATGCTCCCCACTTCAGTCATTGTCTATCTAACAAAAACAACAACACCAAACATGAAAAACATACTATTGAGTTCTTTCATGGGTAGTTCAAAAAGTTACTGTTGTTATACACACACACACACACACACACACACACACACACACACACACATGTTATATGTTTGTATATAATTATGTGATTGTATAAATAAATGATTTAAATATAGAAATTTATTGTGTATATAAATATGACATTCACATATATGGAAATGAGTGAATACACACATAAACACACATGACATAATAGCTATGTATGATATAGGTATAAATATTTATGTTTTCATGTGTATAGGGAAAGTTTCAACCCCTGTAACAAAATCAATGTATTCGTTTTTAAAGACAAAAAAAGAAAACTATGATTATCCATTGTACCTTTTAATGTTGAATTTAATAACATTTTATAATACACATCTAAAAACTGTAAAATAGTTCCCTGAGAAAAATGACTTTATGGATCACAGAAGTCATGATAATACAGATCACAAACTGCTTGACCAGCTAATTTTCAATTGTTTCTAACTATAAAATTTTAGTGATGTTATATATCTGTAAGTGAGCATTTTACCTGAAATCTTATTGTAGGAAAATAATAAATGTTTATGTATGCGACATTTTCCCATGCTTGCAGTAACTAAAATAAGTAGTAAATATTGTTCCATTCATTGATTTCTCTTTCCAATCGCAATCTGGTGTAGATGCTTCTGGGATTCTTTATATGGGAGAAACCAGACCAACAGCATTTCTATTTTGAAAATAAGAACCATGCATGTGATGTGTCTAATTAAAGCTCTAAAATTTTCTCAGGTGTGTTTTCAGTACATAGATATTTATTATGCCTCGGCTGAAATAAATTTTAGCCTATCTACTTTTCTTCCAAGAATGACCTCATCTTTTCATCGGGTCCAATCCACAAACTAAGTTGTCAGAAAAACAGTGAATTAATTTGAAAGGTGTTGAACTCATTATGATCTTTTAAAAAGTGTGTGGTCACTGTGATCACATAATTCTTTATTGATGTCAATTTTTCCCAAGTATATAATTAATGCATTAACCAGCCATTTTACAGAAGCTTTCCTGTGTCCTTTTATAAATGAAATACTTAACATTAAGGTGTCTTATTCTGATGATCAGCTATTAAGTAGTGTCTTCCTGTTCATATTGACATTGGTTTGTAATCTAAAGTAGGATAGCAATTACAGTAATAACAGCTTCCACTTTAGTATGACTTTAGAGGAAATTGTTAAATAATATCTCACTACAGAATATCCTAAAAGTTGCTATATTCTTAGAAAAGCCCAAGTAAGACAGTCATTCTAGTACCATTTAGGAAACTAGAAAATAAAACAAAAGAGGAATTAAAGGAAAGCCTAAGACTTCTATTGAAATGTAATCCCATGTGGTGTGTACGAAATGAGTTATGAGAAAATGTACAAAATGTTTGAGCAACTTTGTAATTATATGTCAAGTTTGGCACGACTAAAGCCCCTCTATGGAGCATTGAAAAGCTTAGCACATATTCAGTTAAGAGAGCTGATAGGTACATGAATGTGTGAGAAAGTAAAAGCAGACCACTCATTCATCTTTATTTCACTATGTCAATATTTTTGAAAAAATCTGTTTCTTGGTTTTTCTTCAGCTCAATATTCAGAAGTATGAAAATAAAGGCTTACACATACAGAGTCCTATTTTGTCTTAATGATACTTGATAGTTTATATTGACTTTGTCATTTAAGTTTAAGCATTTATAGATTAGTATTTTAAATGACAAAACTGAGGCTAATATTTTTTTTAATTCTTCTCTTATAAAATACATCACAACTACAGTTTCTCCTCCCTCCAATCTTTCAATTCCCCAACTCTCCTTTGTTGCCCAGATCTATTCCTCCTGTTTCCTTTCCAAATAAGAACATGCTTAACAAGTTAAAATAAGATTAGGCACCAACCCTCGTATCAGGGTTGGGTGAGGCAACCCAGTAAGAGAAAAAGGGTCACAAATGCAGATGAATGAGTCAGACGCATTCCACCAGTGTTAGGAATACCACAAAAACATCAGTCTAATAATTATTGCATAATTGAAGAGGACCTAGTACAGACCCACAGAGGCTCTGTTTGCACCCACAGCCTCTGTGAGCCTCTGTGAGCCCTACTTAGCAGTGTTGACCTGGTTCTCCTGGCATCCTTTACCATTTTGGGTCCTACATTTTTTCCTCCACTTCCTCTGTGGAGTTCCCCAATCTCTAAGAGAAGGAACCCAAAGGATAAAGGAACCCAAAGGATGTGTCTCTGTCTAATGTTTGGCTGTGTTCTCTGCATCTGCTTCATCAGCTGCCATAGGAAGGCTCATGGGCTGCAAGGATGAATCAATGGATGAGTTTTTCTACTAGACCCAAGTTAGGGTTCTAGAACCCATGTTAGGTATTCATAATCACCAATAGCCTTAACTCCAGGATTTTTGTTGACCTATTTTGAATTCCTGGGGCTCTTATGTGTACATATACACATACAGGCATATAAGTGTAAACCAAAAGTAAATCTTAAAAATTAATTTCATTATTTGTTCAAAATAATCTGTAAGCAATTAATGTGCTATATTAAGTCTTCTTTGCTTGTTTGTTTGATTGTTTTCTGAAAGAGGATTTATGATTCAGCACTTAATCTTCTTCACCAAATAAAAATAAGAAGACAGAACATACTTTATAGTTCTCATTAATCAAGGAAGGTCAGTTTCTTAACCAGGAATTTGTATAGAAATATGTTCCAATAATGATTAGCTATGAAGATATATTAGAAACATTATATAGCTCAAGTACCTTGACTGATTTATCCAATTATATAACATAATAATATTGTATACACTTTAATCTTCTTTGAACAAAATGAAAATAACAAAAAGGAGTCATTCAATAATGAAACATTACTAATAAATATAGTAATCATTTTATAACAATAAAATAATTATGTCATCTGAACTTAATTGAAAGGACATGATAGGGAACCTATATTTAACATTTCTGATTTATACTATTATAATTTCATGACTTATTCACTAATCAAGAGATTAAATTTTCTTAAATCTGATTTATTTTCTTTTATAATATTTTATATTATAGTCTTTGTTTTACTAAGTTAACCTAAATTAGATATTAATAAGACATTGTAATCTAACTTACTTAATGAAATTATGCTAGAATGATAAAATTGCTACTTGAAATCTAATTTTCATGTGAATGAATCATTCTGATGTGCCTCTAATCATGAAGTTATAAAAGGTATGACAGGAATGCCTCAAAAACATTTTTCATTTTAAAATCATTTCTTTGGGGCTATGTGATATTCAGTAAGATATGTGCATCAGTGTACTTCACAATGTTTACTTATATGCTGCATACTGATGCTTATTAGATTGTAATGATAAAAATACCTTAATGAATATCAAACTATATTAGCTGTTATTAATATCTGTATTAATAAATATAGTAATACAGATCAATTTACCCAAAGGTAAAACTAGAGACTCAGATTCCCATTCTGGGATTACAAAGTGTTTTGGCCAATATGCTCATGAAAAATAGAACCAGTAGAAAAAATAGTCACACAGAAAGCAGACACGTAAGAAATAGATAAATGTAAAAATATATAAAAACATAGCTAAGGCCATTATAGTTATAAAATATGAGAAGATCTCATTTTCTGGTATCTAGAGAATAGGAAACCAAGAATACTAAAGTTTTCTACAACTCAAAATACTTTAAAAATAAGGGGTCAGTAGTAATTCTGAAATTGTGCCAGAAAGCTTAATAAATGGGAGCAGTAATATGCGAGGGTAAGTGTGAAGGAGCAGTGAAAGAGTGGAGACAGAAAAACAATGGAAATAGATATAAATAGATGTTATTAAATTATGTCTAAATATATCTGAATAAAGACAATAATAAAGTTATAATAATAAGATTATAGTTCAGTTATAAGATAATAGTTCAATTATAATAAGATTATTAAATAATTGATCTACAGACAAATGAAAATATACCAATCCCTTTCCCAAAGGAAAAGGTAACATTCTGTTTTGAACATTTTAAATTTTAGTTTCTACATTTTTTCTATATACATATACATATATACATGTACATACATATTCATATATATGTATATATGGGCATGTGTACATGTGCACATATATATGTGTGTATACACATCTATATATGTATATATGTGTGTCTATATCATATATGTATACATATATACATACTCATATATAAATATGAGTTTGTGACTGTTGTGTTTGTGTGAAGTATATGCACATATGCATGAGGTTGCTAGAAGATATTGGTTGTTTTTGCACACTACCACAAAGAGAGTGACTGTCCTAGCCACTCTCAGATTTCTAAATTAGATTTGAAAGCTTACTCTGCAAATACTTTTACCCACTGAGTCATCTCTTCAGCCCTTAAGAAAAGAAGATAATATTACTAAATGATGTGAACCTTGTATCTTATATCCTATAACTTTAAAAGGTAATGTAAACTAATAAAATAAATATATGTAAATATATAAATATAAATCCAAAATTTTCGTGTGAGATAAGACAATCAGTAAAACAATGCCAAAGCATTTACTTCTTTTGCATGAACATATATGCATAAATAAAATTATCCACAGAGTATCAGAAATTTTTGGTAAAATTATATTCCACCTATATGTTTCTTAATTTTTCTTTTGTATAACAATAGTCTTGACAAAACTAAATTGAAAATAAAATATTTTATTATTTCTAGTTTTAGATTATAGTCTATTATTGTGGAAAATTCACACACAGTGAAGCCCAGAAGAATGAAAACCCACTAATGCTTAGTTCTCTATATATACTTTGACAGTCTTAGATCCCTGATTAAGCAAGGGGGCAACCAACATTGTGTTGAGTGTACCCTCATCAATTAACATTAGTGGTGAAGACAATCCCCCACAGACATACTCTCTAAGCTGATATGAAATATTCCTCATTGAGATTCTTTGTTAATTCTACTTTGTATCAAATTGACAATTATATATTGCCATAACACTTATGGAATTTTCCACTACGATCTTCGATTACCTATTGTGTGTTTCCTTCATCTTCATTCAATATCTCAACTGTCTATGGTTCGGTTGTGGAAAGCTTACCAAGGCTATCATTCAAAGCTATCATTCTATGTCTAAACCATTAAGATTGATATGTGAATATTATTGTAGTTCTTTCTCATTGAGCTAAATCATGAGGAATGATATGCAAATAGCTCTAATATATCTTTCAGGTCCTTATTTCTATTGTAAAGTACCAGTCCAGTGTCTGTACTATAACTGGTATCACTTTTTCCAGCTAATACCATAATCCCTCTCTCCATCTGATGACTTAGAGGTATTAAGATCCCAGAGCAGTTGAGTGTTCATTTCTATTTCATTGGAAAAATGTCTATAATATCAGAGAAATTAACCTGATCTGTGCAACTCTAGGTAAGCAAAACAGGTTTGCAGGTGCAGGAAGTGAAATCGTTTTGAGTAGGTCAATAATGATGAGGTGATTCGTGAGCAACCTTACTTCCACTCTCAGTTCTTGATTCATTAGTGATTGCTATAAGAGAAAGAGTCCCCTCCTTACTCATTCCTACTCTATATAATCCTGTGCCATATCATATAACTTGGCTTGGTTTGGAATTAGATTGTTAGGCTAGTTTTGGCCATTGTGATATAATAACAAAGCTTCATGGTTTCTAAAGACACAAACTAAGACTAACAAATAGGTAGGCTTGTGCATGAAGGAAGGCAGACTTGCTTAGCTGCAATAGTATGGTGAAAAAGACTGGCTATTTCCAGAAACAAAGGGACAGTGTTAAGAAGCAAAAAAAAAAAAAAAAAAAAAACAAAAAAAAAAAACAACAACAACAACAACAGGACAAAATTTCAAGTTGTCCTTTGTTTCCAATTAAGACTAGTTTTCCTATTTCTTGCCTATTTCTTGCCAGCTCTATATATCCCAGTCAAATAAGCCCTCAATTGCCTAAATCATATATAGCACAAAGTCTCTCATGATCCTATCATGTCTCTAACCCTCAGTATCTGTCTAAAATGTGGGGTTTTTTTTTCTGAGAAACTTAAATATCAGACTAGATCAGTCTTCAGAAGGTATCTTTTCTGTCAGTTAATATATTTATCTCAAGACAGTAGGAAACTTGATTAAAGCAGTGAGCCCATTGCGACAATATATTTTATGTGATGTAAATTACTTGGGGCGATGCTTGTTAAACTATCAGAATGCTTGTGGAAGTACCTGTAAGTCTACTAATTGTAACTTGGGCAGTACCACTTTATGAAGAGGAAGCAAAACTACACTCATAGTGATTGTCTATTCTAGTAAGGACAAAATAAATTACATTTCAGGATAAAGGAAGGCTGATATAATAATCCTGACCCCACATCATTGATTGATCAGTTTAGAATCATGCTATATTTGGATCTCAATATTTCTCTTGCTGCTATAAGTAAATAAAAAGGAATAGTTAGAAAATTGATATGTTGGCCATGATTAGAGGAGTGTTCCCATAACAGCTTAACAAAACATAGGAGACAGGGTGGAATTGGACACATTGATAATCATCACTATGACATATGGAATCTATAGGATAGAAAAAATGTCTGAACTATTCTAAAACTATGTGACATTTGTATTTCCCTTCATTGTAGAGACTTTGATGAAGTTCCTAGTATATAGCTCTGAGTTGTCATCTGAGTTCTGACAATAGACCAGATCATCTCTACCTGCATTACTTCATTTTCTGAGTTCCCCAGTTGAGAAATTGAAATTGTCTATTGGAATCATCTTGAAGATTCAAAGAGTTTATATGTTTAAACTGCTTTAAAACAGTTTAATAATATTACTTGCTATAGTTATGTTATTATTATAGTTATGTTATTTTATGTCAGTGTTGAAAATTGATGAATGGACAATACCTACAGAACTAACTTATTTTTCTGGATGTATCTATAGAAAAATATAATATTTAGTGATTAAAAATCTAAAAATAGTTTCCAATTTTTTAAAAAGCTATGGAAAACAACCGGTAAAACAATCATCCACTAGTTGCATACAATTTGATAATACAAGACAATATCTATTTTTGATTGCTAAGACAGAGACTGAGAGAAGAATGAGGAGGGATGCTAAGGTAGGAATGTAAAATGCATACCCAAATAAATTAGCAGCAAAAAAGGTGAATATTCAGTAGCTACTTATAAAGCCAGATGGAGACAAACTTGTTGTTGTTATAGAAAATATTTAATCCCAACCAGGGCTTGATTATTCAACTTAGTAAAACACCCAAATTGCCTTTAATTTATAACAACCCTTTCTGTTATTAGAATCTACTTTTGTATTGAAAACCTCAAGGTATTACTGTGTATGTACCACCTGGGCTGCTCTTATTTATAATTGGATAGCTCTCATGGCCATGGTTTTAAGATTCTTACCTCATGGTGTCTTCTCTCCACCTTCCTCTCTTCCTTCAGATCTCCTTAAACCCCAGCCCAGGGAATTTCAAACCCTGTAGGGAGCTGCGACGTGCCGCACCTCAAAGATGGCGCTAGTTTCCACCTTCCACCCTCCCAAAGGTGAGTGCTCCTTGTAGTAAACAAGTCCTTATTTGGCTATGCCTGCCTGGCCTGCTAGCTTCCGCATACTGACAGCCTATCTGCATGACCCATGTGGCTTGATAGGATTGGCCAGCACTAGCTATTTAAGTGTGGTGCGGGGGCTCCCCGGGGTCAGAAGATTGTATCAAGGTTCCTGAGTAAACTGCTTGAAGAAGATCTCCTCTGGTCGTGTCTTCCTTGCTGGTCAAGGTTGGGCGCGGCAAGTGGTGGCCCGTATGGGGAACCTCCTGAGATCAGAACTTCTTGCAGTCAGGGCAGAGCTGGAAAGTTCCCAGGGTAAGGTGGGACCATAAGGACAGAGGGAAATAAGCGGCTGTAAAGTCTCAGGGTAGTGAGCAAGAAAGTTCCAGGTAGCAGCAAACCGAAAGTAAAGTTCGGGGTAGCAGCGAACCGAAAGTAGCAAGACGCGCGGTGAATTTAGCAGTAGCAGCGTAGAAAGTTTTTGTCATGGGGACCTCACAGTCTCGTCCAATTTTTCTGGCTCTTCAAGAGCTGTTTGAGCATAAGAAATTAAAAATAAAAGGGAGCACAATAGAGAGATTTTTGAGGGAATGCGATATCATTGCCCCCTGGTTCACAGTCTCTGTTAATCTTAATGTGCCAAGTAGGGAAAAATTAGGGAAAGACCATGATTTTGCCTGGGAACAGGGGACTCTAAAACCTAGGGTCCATCCAGTGTGGTGCTTAGTGCGTAGTTGCCTTGAGGATCAAAAATGTTGTCAGGCAGCTATAGAGAAGGGGCAAGCTGCCTTAGAAATGCTTCAAGAGGAGAGGTCAGAAAAACAGGGAAGCGCAAAGGAGACAGACTCAGAAAAGACAGATACAGAGGAGGAAACAGACGAAACAGATTCAGAAGAAGAGTTACAAGAGTTGATAGATCAAATGCAGAAACAGTCTCTAAGGAATAGACAGAAGAAGAAAAGGAAAAAGCCTAAAATGGTGGAGGAACCTCCTGGGTGGTTCCCCTAGGCTCCTCCTCCCTGCAATATTGTAGAGGGAGGAAGTAGAGTTTCGGGTAGTACATTCTGCCCAGAAGTGTGGAAGGCAGTCCGCACAGAACTACATCTGGCCTATCCTGTTTATGTGGATGCTAATCAACAAAGGTATCATGAGCCTTTAGATTTTAAGGTGATCAAGTCCCTGGCCGAATCAGTCAGGACATAATAGCATTACGGCCTTATTTACCATAGCTCAGGTTGAGGCCTTACACAGATTTTGCATGACTCCTAATAATTGGACCAACCTGGTGCGAGCATGCCTCAGCCCAGGGCAGTATCTAGATTGGAGAGCTTTTCTAATTGAATATGCCAATGAACAGGCTGTTGCCAATTTAGTGGCAGGAGGTGGTCGGGCAGCCTGGGACAGAGACATGGAGATTTAGTTAAATTATTAGAGGGTAAGGGTTTGTTTATTGCCCCCAGAAAGGTACAAAAAGGCAATCTTGTAAATTATTTAGGAGCAAAAGTAAGTCCTTATACCATTATCCCCCAGAAGGTTGAATTGAGGAAAGATAATCTTAAGACTCTTAATGATTTTCAAAAATTATTGGGAGATATTAATTGGGTCAGATGTTATTTAAAATTACCAAATTATGAATTAAAACCATTGTATAATACTTAAGTTGGAGATTCGGCCTTGGATTCTCCTAGACAATTGACTGATGAAGCAAGGGAAGCTTTAAAGAAGGATGAAAAAGGATTACAAGGCGCAATTTTACATCAATGGAAGGAGGGTGCAGACATTGTGCTATGCATTCTAGCCACCTACATGCAGCCCACAGGATTTTTGTGGCAAGATGGCCCTCTGCTTTGGGTTTATCCCAGAGCTTCTCCAGCTAGATCAGGAGAGTATTATCCTACAGCCGTTGCAAGATTAGCCCTGAATGGGATCCAATAGTGCATACAATTTTTTGGTGTTGCCCCAACCTCGATCATAGTGCCCTATAAAGGTCAGCAGATGAAGATCTTGTGTGGCACTGTGGATGATTGGACTATATTATGCTGTGGATTCCATGGAGAGATAGATAATCATTATTCAAAACACCCTTTGCTATCCTTCTTTAAGGAACATCCTGTGATCTTTCCCTAGGTTACCTCCAGTGTTCCTATACAGTGGGCACCAAACATTTTTACAGATGGATCCAAAAATGGCTGTGGAGCCTATATGGTTGACCATCAAGAGCCAATTTTGTGTCAATATCAACCCGGCTCTCCACAAGTAATTGAACTCAAGATTGTGCTGGAAGTGTTTAAAAATTGTTCCTTTGCCTTTAATTTGCTCTCTGATTCATCATATGTTGTTAATGCAGTTAAGATATTAGAAGTGGCTGGCCCTATTAAAATTAGCAGCACGGTATGCCAGCTGTTGAGGGAACTTCAGGAATTGATCTGGAAAAGAGGTCACAAGTTTTTTGTCCAACATATTAGAGCTCTTACAGGTTTGCCTGTTCCTCTAAGTGAGGGAAATGATCTTGTGGATAGATGTACCCGAATGAAGTTTATCTTCTTAAGCTCATCATTGGATCAAGCCCGACAGTTTCATCAACAATTTCATGTGCCTACTAAAACTTTACAGCAGAAGTTTCATCTGTCTCGAGCAGATGCTCGACAGATAGTTTTAGAATGTCAACAGTGTATCACTTTCCATCATCCCCCTAGTGTGGGGGTTAATCCCAGGGGCTTACTGCCTTTAAAGATTTGGCAAATGGATGTAACTCACATATCTGGATTTGGGACTCTAAAATACATTCATGTTTCTGTGGATATTTGTTCAGGTGTCATTCATGCTACTACCCCTATGAGTGGGGAAAAGGCACGCAATGTTATTGGACACTGCCTAGAAGCCTGGGCTGCTTGGGGAAAGTCCCAACACTTAAAGACTGATAATGGCCCAGCGTACACTGCTCACTCTTTCAAATCCTTTTGTAAACAGATGGATGTGCAGTTGAGCCATGGCCTGCCTTATAATCCCCAAGGACAAGGTATTGTGAGCGAGCTCATCGTACTTTAAAGGAATGCGTAATTAAACAAAAAGGGGGAATAGGCCATGGCAGAACTCCTAAGGAACAGATATCCTTAGCCCCTTTTACTCTTAATTTTTTTTAATTTTGGATGATGATGGCCTTTCTGCTGCTGACTGACAGAAAGGTTATGTGAAATGGAAAGATGTGATCACTGGCTTATGGCCTGGGCCAGATCCCCTGTTGGTGTGAGCGAGAGGGTCTGTTTGTGTGTTTCCTCAGGACCGGCAAGATCCGTTGTGGGTCCCTGAAAGATTGACCAGGAGGTGCAGCAAGAATGAAGATCCTGCTGTTGCTGACACTTCTCTCTGTGACCCAAATGCTGGTCCAAACGGAGCTCTGGTGGGGGATACTATCGGTGTTCCCAAGACTCATGCCGATACGTCATGACCTTTAAGCCCACTCCTCTAATTTGTCTAAACAGTTGTCAAGTTATCTTTTAGGTAATTGGACTGGAGAATTTGATTTCTTAATGGATCAGCTATGTGTAGCCATCGTGACCGTGAACTCCACACGTGCGGATGCTAGACTGGCTATGGGATTGTCATCTTGGATTGCTGCTGCTATGAATCATCTGAGGGAGTGGGCGGGTATGGGAGCCCTAGCTGGACTCTTGCTGCTGGTTGCCCTAGTGAGCCTGTGGTGTCTCTGTAGAATGAGGTTTGTCCAGAGGTAGCACGTGGCTACGATGGTACAGGCATTTACAGCCTTTGAAGCAGGATAGTCCCCTCAAGCCTGGCTTATGGTCATTCAGAAGACCTAGTTGCACCTCGCCCCTGAGTATGTGTGAGTGACCCTGCCCAGTGATGGGCAACATCCCTTCTACCTAAGGCATGGAACCTTGTGGGCGACGAGGTGTCCTGAGACAGGTTTAATGAAGGGATGATCCTAAGACGGGGGGGATCACCACGCTCAGCGAAGCCTTTGCCTGCTTGATTAATTAAACAAAAAGGCGGAACCTGTCTTTTCTTCCAAGCCATTGGCTGTCTTTGCCTTAATTTAACCAATCATTTTAAATTAAGGAGCAAGGCCACATTGTACATGGAAACAGGTCTTTGGGGCCGGTAATTATCATTACAATACAGATCAAAAGATTAAACCTCAGCAGGTTAACAATGTCATAAATGTAAATGGGCATGAGTAGACCAAAGTAAAGCTAAGGTTAAGGTTGGGTGAGCTGTGCTTGTCTTCCTCTTTTAAAAGAGACAATATATGGAGAAATATAATGGAGATAGTATGAACGAACACTGTAGAATGAACTCCCTGTACATGTATTTAGAAGCTTCTCATTCTCTATAGATGGAGAAATAAATACGTGATTTCTGTCCTTTATGGTCAGCGCTCTTCCAGGAAAGAAAAAGAAGAATACACCTAAGAATGAGGCTCCAATAGGATGATGAATGAGGATATTGTAAAGATCGTTTTGGAAACACAGAGTTGATTTGTACAAATTAGGAGTAATTAAGATTGCTTTGAAAATGAGTCATGTGTGATTTCCCAGTAGAGAAGAGATATGAAAAGATCCCAGACAGGAGCTTAGGTAGGTACTAACCTTTGGTTGTACACAAAAGTGGGAGCAAAAACTAAAGCTGCAGGGGAAAGAGCAGAACCAGTTTGTTTTACCACAAGCATCAGCTGGGTTTTCTGTCTTTTAGGAAAACGTTTAATGGCCATGTGAACAAATAGACTATATATTGTATAATCTGTGGAAACACTCATTCTGATAAGTGGGATTGTTTTCTAATACAAAAACCTAGATACCAATTAACTTTCTGGCTGGGATACAATTTTTTTTTTAAAGTAGTGGTATCAAGTATGATTTGGGAAGTCTTTTATATGAATTATATTCATATTTCTGGGATTGAAGTAACTTAGGAGACAATGTAAAGAAGTAACATTTCTTTTGGCTCCTTGATTCAGTCCAACGGAGCAGGAAAAGCCTGTTGGGAAACTTAGTCCTTAACAGTTGGAGCATGTGGCCATGTCTGTTCACATGATAGCACAGCAAAAAACAAAGGACACTGAAAAAATTAAGGGAACATGTAACCTAAAGGAGTTCACCCTTCCTTTCTCACTTTTGATAGTCAGGATTTACTTTTTAAAGGTTCAGTTGATTTTCAAAATAGTAATATCAGGTCGTGAGCAAGTATTGAAAATATCTGTGCAGAACATTTTAAAAATAAAACCATATTATGGAGATCCAATAAGATACTTTGCTGGTTTTCATTTCATCTAAATTTTTCCAAAAAAAATGCAAAACTGTCCTTAGAATTATCACTCATGTTACAAAAAGTATATATAGCATATTTCCTCCAACCTGTTTAACAATCTCCAATAAATAAATAAATAAACAAACAAACAAACATATTCAGGGTACAATATCTTATTGGTAACCATTTATGGTATAGTCAGATAAGATGATTTGATGAAGGCCCTGTTAGCCAGAATATCTGGATACTTTCTTAACGAGTCACGAGCATCCGTGAATGGCAACAGGAGTCCTAATCAAGTAGAGAAGATGAGCTTAACTGAGGTGATTGACAAACTATTGCACATCTGTAGGCTTGAATCTGAAGAGGAAAACAGTGAACATGAAACTGGACATAATAATTTGCACATTTCCTTTGTGGGTGTTGTATTATTTACTTGGATTCTATGAGAGGAGTTAACTTGAGAGAGAGATGGTTTATTTTGCCTCCTTGTTTCAGTAGATGGAATTAACCATTTTGTGGGAAGTGTAATGAGTGGATTTGATCCATTCACTGTGCTCATTACAGTGAAGAAGCTGACCCATGGGTCTAGAAATGGGTTGGAACTTTCAAGGCTCATCTTTAATCCCCTGTGCCAGCCAATAAAGTATTTTCTTGCAGGTTTAAGTGTCCCAGTTTCTTCAAACACCACTGACAGTGTTCAAACCCATGAGTCTGTGAGGAGAATTTCACATTGAAACAATAACAGCTATCATTCCAGATTTTCTCGGAGAATCAGCATGAACAGATGAAATCTGCCCCGATGGAACACAGTGATGACCTCATCATCCTGAGTATTATAGTATAGGTGAAAAGAAATGAAACACAAGAGCAGGACTCACTTGTTCTTGCCACACTGTCATAAAAACATTATTTATTCTGGACCTCTAGTAATCATAATTCTATATATTGGGCTACAGTGATCTTAACTCTGGGTCCTCAGTTCTCATTATTCTCTGATATTCTTAAACAGGACCATGGGAAAAAAAACTCGAAAGAGAAGGAGGACAAACAGGAAGAAGTAAGGAAGGGAAAATAAGGTCAAAGAGCATGATATATATGTATCAAAATGTTGAAAGGAAGTGGTCAGTCTGTGCAGGGCATGTTCACTGATAACGAAAAACTCAAGCTGCAGACTTCAGACCAAAGGGAAGTTAAGTTTTACTATGTAAGAATAATTACTTTTTGAGTTGCTGTACTTATGGAGTTAGACTTTTGGAACACTGGTCCATTACATACCTTAAGCTGAACATACTGGGTGGAGAAGAATGCACATGTTCTCTCTCCAAAAGTTCTTTTGGAGCGAGGGTTGCTGTCAAGCATTTTTGGCATCCAGGAGGGAGGGCTACTCTACTGCCTGCTCTTCTGTTCACAGAGGGAGATCGGTGATTCTATGTTAAACAGACATCCACGAAGCTTCCGAGCACCAGTGGCTTTGTACTCTTAAAGTGAAACAAATCTGCTGGTTTGTGTCTGTGAGGATGTCACCATTGTGACAGGCCAGGAGGATCAAGTTGTATCATCATAATGTCTCCATTACATCACCTGCAGAGTTAGGCAGGAGAACTAACTACACTTCTTCCTAAATAATTATATACTTCTGTGAATATCTTGCTTTGTCTTTGCTGAGAAAACGGTGTTCTTTTTTACATTAACCACACAATGAACTTGAAGAAATGTACAAAATAAAAGACGTTCCTATTTTGAGCTGCTTTTTAACTAAGAATATTTTATAGTGCTGCACCTACATAGTTTTTAACACACTGACATTATGTAAATTAAATATGTTAATCCCCATCTCTATGCAATCTTTTCTCATTTAAACTTTTCCCCCCTTTTGTTACCAGAGAGAAGAAACAAAAAGAAAAAAAAAGGATGTAAGAAAAGACTCCTGCCAAAAATAATAGCTATGTTCAATGTTTCCTCTGGTTCCTTATTGTTTAAAATATGCTTTTTCCTTGCCAAGGTCCCATTTAAGTGCATTACCTCAACATGCTAATAGACTAATTAAAATATGAATAAATAAAAATCCCACATTTCCTATAAACTTTTTTTCACCTTTTCGGGTGAACTTAAGAGTTTTTCTGAACTTGGAGTAATCAAGGTGTCTTTTGCTTCGTTGATTTCTTGCTTGGAAAAGTTTAACTCTCAGCTCTGTAACCTACATGAATCTGGGACTATATGGTGCTATATGAAGTTGGAACAACATGTTCAAGGATGATGTCTTCGACCTTCTTATGTTCTGCAGAATTAGTTTGAGTGTCTTTTCACTCCTCTGAGCCATAGTCTCCTTATATTTTAAAAGTGGCTACGAATTTTCTTCCATCTCAAAAGGCACTGTGTAGGAAAGACAGAAGTTCCAATCAAGAAGTCTTTGCATGTGTTCATCTTGAGTTTGTAAACTGACATTGATTTATCTATTATCTTAAATCATTTAGTCCATTACCAAGTGTAATGTAGAACATTAGAAGGTTCTCATGTATGGCATTAGTTTGGAAGATATAGAATAGCACAAGTTGTGGGAGGTTATTACAGGCTAGTAACCTTAACATTTTTAGAATGATGCTGGTTTTAAGATCCACTTCACAGAATCCTTTGTTAAAGAATGGAAAGAGACATTAGGCAAAGTGCGACGTGATTAATTGTATGCATGCAATATCTCTTTGTTGTTTAATGAGACTAATTGAATGCTATAGCTCTTATTTTGCAAGTTCCCAAGAGGACACTGCAGAATACAATTAGAAGTGAATTTTGTAAATGGTATTACAAAGGTGGGCTAGATTGTTCTGCGGGATAAAACCTAATGGTGACCTGGGTTTAAGCCCCAGGAGTGCTGTAAAGTTGAGTAATGAGCACACAAAGCTGTCCACTGTGTCGTAGACTTAAGAATGACACTTTGATCTAAACTTCTCCCACATGTGTCTGCTATAAACGCTTGTCATATGATCCCAGATACATTCTTTCATTATAAAGAAAAATACTGTGTTCTCCCTGCTATTGGACTATTATATTTGTGTTTTTTTTCTCTAAAAGAAGATTTTTTTCGGTACAATTTTAAATAGATAGATTTTTTTTCCCAATTTTCAAGTAAATTCTTCTCTTTTGACTGAGTAAGAGAACAAAGAAGAGGCTAACACTGCAAGTCTACTTCAAGATTTCCTGTATGATTAAGAAGGGATTTCTATCCGGATGTAGATCTCTCCTGAGAGACACAGCCAGAATACAGCAAATACATAGGCGAATGCCATCATTAAACCACTGAACTGAGAACGGGACCCCCGTTGAAGGAATCAGAGAAAGAACTGGAAGAGCTTGAAGGGGCTCGAGACCCCATATGAACAACAATGCCAAGCAACCAGAGCTTCCAGGGACTAAGCCACTACCCAAAGACTATACGTGGACTGACCCTGGACTCCAACTGCATACGTAGCAATGAATAGCCTAGTAAAGGCACCAATGGAAAGGGAAGCCCTTGGTCCTGCCAGGACTGAACCTCCAGTGAACCTGATTGTTGGGGGGAGGGCGTTAATGGGGGGAGGATGGGGAGGGGGAGGGGTTAGGGGGATAACAATCGAAATGTAAATAAGAAATACTCAAGTTAATAAAGATGAAAAAAAAGATGTATGAGCAAGCTGCTAACAAATTAATATCAAAAAAAAAAGAAGAAGAAGAAGAAGAAGAAGGGTTTCTAGAAGGAGTACAAATGTAACATCTCTTTCAGGCAGAAAACTAACTTGGTAGTTTCAGGATCACATTTGATTCTAAATTAAATTAGTAACCGATTCATACCAGGCACTAGACTAGGCTAACCTTCTGAAGTTCCTCGTGTACACCATACTCATTTTTAATTTACCAAATATTTGGGGTATTATTTGGTCATAAGACAACAGAGTGGAATTCATCACTAAATTAAGTATCCACAGTTCAAGCTTTCAAAGAATTTGTGATCTGTTAGAAGAGATAACAATTGTCAAGTAAAGAAATAGCCGTATTAAAAATTAGACAGTATGGCTCCATTTATTCCAGGACAAAATAAAATGCTGATGGTAAAAATACAAAGACAGTCAGAGGGGAAAACCATAACCCACACCCATCAGTTGTCCCCAAGTTGATTGCCCAATTTGTTTCTGACATCCCAAATACATTTGGTTTTTCACCTTACTCCTTTCACATCTTCAGTTTCATTTGAATTTTACACAGACTTTCCTTATCTCATTCTTGGTATCTTTTCATAACACTTTACTTTGTGTTTTGTTGTAGAGTTTCAAATTATGTTTCATAAATAAATCCCAAGGTGGCTCATAATACATCAATCTTAAACCTCTATTGATTTTTAAGTGCCTCTTGAGAAAGCAAAAAGTATAGCTAACACAGAAAAATTGTATATGTCTAGAGTCAGGTCAGTCATTTAATATTTTTCACTTTTTACCAAATATTCCTGTTTGTCATAATAATTATTATATATATTATGTATATGATATTTTATATATTCACATTTTAAATGTTATCCCCTTTCCCCCCTCTTCCATCTCCCTCCCCCGTCCCCCTGCTTCTGTGAAGATGCTTCTACTCCCACTTCATCACCCTGGCATTCCCCTACCCTGAGGAAACAAGCCTTCAGAGGACCAAGGGCTTCTCCTCCTATGGACGCCAGACAATGCTGTCCTCTGTAATGTATATAAGGCTGAGCCATCGTCCTCCATCCATGACTGGTGGTTTAGTCCCTGGAGCTCGGGGGGGGCAGGGCCTGGCTGGTTGATATTATTGTTCTTCCTATGGGGTTGCAAACTCCTTCAGTTCACAGACACTGTTGTCCTCAAGCGGTTCACTCTGCCTGATTCCCTTGACCCTCTTCCCTTTCCGGGAAGGGCGGTTGATCCTTTGCAGTGCTTGCTCCTCCTGTCCAGTGTATGCTCACACCCTGCTTTTGCGAGCCTCATGGTGCTCCTGGAGCTTTCCAGGCTTTGACCCTAAGGTGCCTGCTTCTTCCTGTTCCCTGGAGTGCCTCCTGTTTTCTGTGTTGCTGGGTGTTTCGTTTCCGGAGAAGAATAGCAGATTCTGTGCAAGAAGTGTGGAAAAGGGCTGTCCAGGAGAAAGGGCAGTAAAAGAGGTTCTGACATTCATCATTTGAGAAGGGGACGAAGACTCTTCCTTGTTGTGTGAGCACCCACCCGGTGCTCCACTTGCTGCCTGCACCCATAGGCCTGCACATAGAGTGGTGCTGAGTCATCACAGCTGGCCTTTTTAATTTGAAAAAAAAAATAATTTCTCTTAGTTATTCCTCTTTTTTAACTAAGGAAGGACTCTCTAACAAATGCCTACCTTTGTGCACCATAATTGTTGGCCTAGAAAATACATTGCATTCTATATGCAGCTCAGATTATTTTTTTTAATACTTGGATCTTTTTCATGTGTAGAGTACATTTAAGAGTTATGTCTATGATAGCTGCCACAAAGGACTCTAATTATGTTTACTTTTTATTTACAGCCATGCTTTTAGAGCCGAGAGAGTCCTGCATTTTACTTTATATTCTCAGTATCGAAATACACAGCAAGGCATTTGGTAGTGAGATCTTGAATGATGGGTTGACTGAACTGTGAATGGACAAACCTTTAAGAAACACTTTGTTTTATGGTTTCAAGACTTTAAAAATGGACATACATTTTAAAAGAATTGCAAACGTATTTCATATTAGTATTCAAAAAAGCAAGTTTAATTAAGAATACGGTTAAGGACAACATGTAGACTAACAGTGTAGGTTTTTTTCCCTAGTCTTCTATGATGAGACTAAGGGTTTGGATTTTACGTAATCAGGAGTAAATGAGAAGCACAAATTCAATTTTAATGGAGGAAAAGTGGAAAAGAGAGGAAGAATAGGAAGAGACAGGGGAGAAGGAAAGAGAGAGAAGAAGTAGAGGAAAAGGAAGCAAAGGAGTGATGTGTAGGGGAAAGATAGAATAAAATTTGTGGGATAAGAATTGGGTATATTTTGTAGATGTTATTGGAAGGAGAGAGGACGAAAAAATATTTTATGAATTTTTCAAAGAATTAGTACAAGTACTGAAAATGTCTTGTACTATTCACAGGTGTTGATTGATCACAGGATCATGAAACATCCATTCATAATGTCAGGACTGAGTGAATTTAACTCATCTGAAAGTAAAATGTTGGAAGAGATATTATTGAATTGCCTTCTATGATCTGCATTACTTAGAATTTGTTTCTTTTTTTAAATTTGTTCATTATGTGGTTTTCAGTATACACTTAACCTATTCATTCCCCTGCTTCACTAACAGAGATGTATGTTGAAATAAATTGTCTAGTAGTTTGGGGTGAGAAAGGTGAGATGGCACAGAAATACAGTGCATTGGAAGAAGAATATCTGAAAATTTTTCATTTATATTATTTGGAATAATCAGTACATTATTGAGATCTATATATACCCTATTATACTTTAGATTACCAAACTTGTATAGTCTCTCTGGTTGTCCTTTACTGTAATTGTCCAACTCTCTGGTAGTCTAAGACCCTGTTCATCCTAGCAAATAATAACCTCTCTTCTATTCTCTGAATAAGATAAACTTTTCACAATTTCATACATATATGAGATTACTGTATATCTGTCCTTTTGCACCAAATTCCCCAGGTTCATTTCAATCACACACACACACACACACACACACACACACACACACACACACACACACATTCTCACTCTCCTTAAATGCTGGGTGGAATTTTAACCTATTTATATGCTACATTCTCTGATAATTCAAACATTAATAAAATTAGTATGTTGAAGAGATGCTGACACTCATGTTTATTGCAACACTTTTTATCTTATCCATGGTATGGCATCAACAAATTGAGCATAAAAGTATTGATCTTAATATGAATTACATAAATGAAAACAGCATCGAGTAGAAGCAACACTTTGTCTAAGAATTATTGTAAGGAAAACATCAGGGTGTATTGAATTTCTTGAAATAACATACTTAAAATGTGAGTTTGGTACAAATGCAAGAAAAGAATTCTACAGATGCTGAGGGCTGATTTTCAGAAAGCTACTGAAGCCTGAAATTTTCATTTGACAAAAAAAGGCTGTGACATAAATAGGAGATTTATTAAATAGCACAAAGTCTTTCTTGGAGCTTTGCCTTTTGCAGTTTCCAAGTGAGCAAACTTTCAGGGTTAGGATGCCTTACATGAGTCCACAGTAGCCATGTGTGCCACTGATAAAAACGGACTTGGGGACTTGAGAACATTTTGTTGAATGATTGAAAGGAGGTATTTGTGGGGACGATTTATTTTCCTCTGAGCTTTCAATTGTGGTGTCACATTCTTCCACAAGTGTGATAGCCATGGAGTCCATCAGTAGCAAGAGCTCTCCAGATTGACAGAAGTGCATCCTAAATAAATTGCCAGAATAAATACTGCAGTGTGGGAAGAAGAGGCAGAGGGGATAAAAAGGAAGATGTCCTTTCTTGTCTCAAATTCTTCCAACTGGAGAAGTAAAGAGTGTTATGATCAGAGCTTAATTGTAGAGTACATTCTAACATGCACAAATCTTAGTGCTCACTAATGCCACAAGAAACAGGAAAATGAAAACTAAGTCAACAAACGGACTCAAGTAGTTTTTTTACTATGAAAGAATAAACTAGTAGAACTTAGTGGCTTCAATCACTACTGTATTGTTAAGATATTCCGAAACATGTCTTTGGGGAATGGCACTTTAAGAGCCATGTCTGTGCTGTGTGTCACTGGGGTTCTTATGGAAGGTAGAATGACTGGAATGCCTCATACCAGCTCTCCTGGGGTGTATATATCTATTTTACTTTCTCTCTCCTCCTATTCTATTCTCCTGTGTGCTCTTTAAAGTGGCTAGATTCGGTTTTAAAAGCATTTTACCACAGATTAGTTAGAACTTCTTCAGGATCTTTTGAAATTCTGTACGATACAGTAACTTATAGCAGGCCTTGGTTACTCAAAGAACTGTCATCACGACATATCTGTTGTAGGTAATGTAAGTCACAGACAAGCTCAGACCTAAGGAATGGTTTGATAGACACAGTTTCCCAGGGAGAGAGTCTTAAAATTTGTGTGACCATTATTAATCAGCCACACCCAACCGTCTAAATGATGCCAAAACTGTGTTCAAAGAAAGCTGTAGGAAGCAACTCTGTTTTGCCAAATTAAATAAAGCAACAAGCTAAGGAAAAGCCATAGTCTGCAAGCATAAAAATGGCCTAAAGGAAATGAACTTCACTGAAATTATTTGTGTTTCATTGATTTTAAACTCAGTACCTGTTCTTTGAAGAACTTTATCTGGAGTTCCTTGTCTTCTACAGGATTGAATTTACTTATGTCCAAATAAACATCACCAATAAAATTTTGTACCTTTATCTTTATGGAATGAATTGAGAGGGCGAGTTTCATTCAGAGTCTCTACTCATCCACAAGTTGATAACCACCAGAAGTTACACTGATCATTAAATCTCAAAGTTTCTATAAATACTCTGAACACTGGTACCAATCTTGTAGGATTGTTGTGCAAAGTGCACTATAAATCCCATGCAATGGACACCTTTGGACACCTAGTCAAAATCTCTTATTCAATCGATTTTCAGACTTTCCAATAAAAGATCATAATTTGGACAAATTGCTATTGTACAAAGTTGGAAAAATATAAACAAATACACGTATATTAAATCAGCTTCCATGTGGTTTGGATAAATAAAACAGAAATGCCATATTAACTGTCTCTTATTACACTACTACCTTGGTTTCATTCATTTTTATATTAAAAATAATCATGTTATATCACAACTAAACTTCTATCTGTGGGGCTATTTTATGTATTTATTTATTTTTATTTAATCTCTTATTATAGTCCAGACTTTATCCCCCTCCTGGTCCACCCTCTGACTGTTCCATATCCCATACCTCCTCTCCCCTGTTTCCCTGAGGATGTCCCCACCTCCAACCCCACCACACCAGACCTCACACCCCTAGGGCCCTCCAGTCTCTTGAGGGTTAGGTACATCTTCTCTGACTGAACCTGGACTCAGCATCCCTCTGCTGTATATGTGTTGGTGGCCTCATATCTGCTGCCAGGTTGGTAATTCAGTGTCTGAGAGATCTCAGGGATCAAGGTTAGTTGAGGCTGCAGTTCTTTTTATAGGGTAACCCTCTTCCTCAGCTTCTTCCATCTTTTCCACAATTCAACCATAGGGTTCAGCATCTTCTGTTCATGGCAGCATATGAGTAATTGAATATGATGAAAATTTTGGGTGATCATACTGTAAAGTCCTCAAACAAACAAAAAGCATGTCTGGGGTATAATCTTTATTCTGTCAGTCATTACAACATTAATAAATTATCGCACCTCTCTGTGGCTCAGTGTATGCATCTGCAAACACATATGCTGTGAGAATTAAATGGTATCATACATGTAGAGAACATGGAAGATTGCCATGCATACTAAATACTTTTATGTCAGTCAAAGTTACAAGGAAATCAGTGGGACATTGGGAGGTGAAGAAAGATTCAGAGAGGTCTTTAAATTTTACAGGGAGAGATATCTTTTATAGGTTAAAATTGGGAGATATTTGGGTGATACTGAAACTTTTTTCCCCCACAAGAGTAGCATAGTCCCAGCTTTGATTTAAGAAAATATTAAAACATCTTCTAGGTACAAATGTGGTCTTTGCCCAGGCAGAATACCAGTGAGCCACATCTGTCAAATAAAGAGGTGTTTTGCTTTTTTTTTTCTTTTCTTATTTGTAGTTGGCAAAGTTCCTGTATGTACATAGTTAGTTAAAATATTCCATAATCATGATTATTTTAAGTGTATGCCTCATAGTAAAGGAAAGGACCCACCACCCACCCACCCACACATTTCTTCATTCTCCAGGTGTGCATAGTAAAAACCCATGAACATATTTTGGATATAAAGTCCAAATCTAGACTCTTAAGTATGACTTCATGACCTAGATTACATCACTATTTTCTTCTTGAAAATGAAATGGATACTTTCTGTATCCAGACATGGCTCTAAGTCTTCCATGGCAAAAAGACAAAACAATTACCATCCGTCACTTTTTAATGTGTAGATTGAATTTGTGTTTTCTTAGAAAACACCAATGCTATGTATTCTATTTTAATGTTCAACATGTTATTTTAACTCATTTATTTAAGAGACTCATGAAAAAGAAAAACAGAATTGATTCTTATGTGCTCTTAAGATGATAATATTTTCTTCCTGTCTCCGTCTGTGCCCAGAGCTAAGGCTGTCCACATCCCCCTGAACCCAAATCCTGCCATGAGAGAGCTGGTCCCAGGAGTGCCCTAACTTGTAAGCCCACAGGTGAGACCCAACTTCGCTCCAATACTTGTCCATGGTGCAGCCTGGGGCAGGATTTTTCCTGTTTCCATCTGTACCCAGAGTTAAGGCTGTCCTAGAGCCTTCTGAAACCGAATCCTGCCCTGAGAGAACTGTTCTTCTATGAGTGCTCTCACTCCTAAGCAAACAAGTGAGACCACACTTTTGCTCCAATAACTGTCCAAAGAGAGACCCGTCAGGAGCACACAGGGCATAGAAACTGTGGAGGAACAAGGGATAGGATCATTTCAATCTCCATCTGCCCCCAGAGCTAAGGCTATCCCATAGACCTCCTTAATGAAATCTCACCCAGAAAGAGCTGGTCTCCTTGGAGTTCTCTCACCCCTAGGATCACAGGCTCACAGGCACACAGGAATGACAAGCTCATTCAGAGACAGCAAGGCCAACTTACACCAGATATAACCAGATGGTGAGAGGCAAGTGCAAGAACTTAAGCAACAGAAACCAAAGCCACTTAGAATAATCAGAACCCAGTTCTCCCACCACAGCAAGTTGTAGATTACAAAATATACCAGAAAAGCAATATTTGTATTGGGATTGAAAAATCACATGTCATAATGATAATAGAAAATTTTAAGAAGGACATTAATAACCTCCAAACCCAAAACTCCAGCAATTCCAGGTCACAATGAGAAGACCAATCCTCTCAATAACCATAGATGGAGAAACCAAGATATTCCATGACAAAACCAAATTTACATAATATCTTTCCACAAATCCAGACCTACAAAGAATAATAGATGGGAAACTCCAACACAAGGAGGGAAACTACATCCTGAAAAAGCAATAAATTAGTCTTTCAACAAACCGAAAAAATATATCCATACAAACACATTTCTACCTCTATCAATAAAAATAACAAGAAAAAATCACTATTCCTTAATATCTCTTAACAACACTGGACTCAATTCTCCAATAAAAAGACAGACTAACTGACTGGATAGGTAAAGAGGACCCAGCATTTTGCTACATACAGGAAACGCACCTCAGTGACCAAGACAGATACTATGTCAGAGGAAAGGCTAGAAAAAAATTTCTAAACAAATGGTCCCAGGAAACAAAGATACTCTGTTATTTATGCTCATTAATTCTGTGTCAATCCATGCCCATTAAAGTCCAGAAAGAAACCATTAATTTTACTTTATCATACCCCAAGAAGACCTACTGAAAAATGGTGGTAGGAAAATGATGACTCTCTGACATGCAAAAATGCACAATAAAATTCTCAAAAACAGAATCCAAGAATACATCAAAGAGATCATTGACCGTGATTAAGTAGGCTTCATTCCAGGGATGCAGGAATGATTCAATATAAGGAAATCCATCAACAAAATCCAATATATAAACAAACTCAAAAAAGAACCCACATGATCATCTCATAGATGCTGAGAAAGCATTTGACAAAATTCAATACCCCTTGATGATAAAAGTCTTGGAAAGATCAGGAATTCAAGGCCCATACCTAAACATAGTAAAAGTCATATACAGCAAACCAGTAGCCGACATCAAATTAAATGGAGAGAAACTTGAAGCAATCCCAGTAAAACCAGGGACTAGACAAGGCTGCCCACTCTCTCTCTACCTATTCAATATAGTACTTGAAGTACTAGCCAGAACAATTAGACAACAGACGGAGGACAAATGAATGGAAATTGAAAAGGAACAACTCAAAATATCACTATTTGCAGATGATTTGGTAGTATATTTAAGTGACCCCCAAAATCCCACCAGACAACTACAACAGCTGATAAACAACTTCAGCAAAGTAGCTAGATAGAAAATTAACTAGAACAAATCAGTAACTTTCCTTTACTCAAAGGATAAACAGGCTGAAAAAGGAATTAGGGAAATGACACCCTTCACAATAATCACAAAAAATATAAAGTACCTTGGTGAGACTCTAACCAAGCATGTGAAAAATCTGTATGACAAGAACTTCAAGTTTCTGAAGAAAGAAATCGAAGATCTCAGAAAATGGGAAGGTCTCCCATGCTTTTTGATTGACAGGATTAATATAGTAAAAATGGCCATCTGGCGAAAAGTAATCCACACATTCAATACAATTCCCATCAAAATTCCAACTCATTTCTTCATACAGTTAGAAAGAGAAATGTGAAAATTCATTTGGAATAACAAAAAACCCAGAATAGCAAAAACTATTCTCAGCAATAAGAGAACTTCTGGGGGAATCACCATCCCTCACCTCAAGCTGTATTACAGAGCAATTGTGACAAAAAAAAAAAAAAAATACATAGTATTGGCAGAGACACAGGCAGGTACATCAATGTAATAAAATTGAAGATCCAAAAATGAACCCACATTCCTATGGTCACTTGATCTTTCACAAAGGAGCTAAAGTCATCCAGTGGCAAAAAGACAGCATTTTCAACAAATGGTGCTGGTTCAACTAGTGGTCAGCATGTAGAAGAATGCAAATCAATCCAATCTTATCTTCTTGTTCAACGCTCAGGTCCAAGTGGATCAAGGACTTCCAGATAAAACCAGATACACTGAAATGCATTGAAGAGAAATTGGGGAAGAGTCTCGAACACATGGGCACTGGGGAAATTTTCCTTAACAGAACACCAACGGCTTATGAGCTATGATCAAGGATCAACAAATGGAACCTCATAAAATTCAAAGTTTCTGTAAGGCAAAGGACACTGTCAATAGAACAAAACAGCAACCAACAAATTGGAAAAATATTTTTATCAATCCTGTATCTGATAGAGGGCTACTATAAAATATATACAATGACATCAAGAAGGTAGACTCCAAAGAAACAAATAACCCTATTAAAAAATGGGGTGCAGAGCTAAACAAAGAATTCTCAACTGAGGAACACTGAATGGCCATGAAGCACCTAAAGAAGTTTTCAACATCCTTAGTGATCATGGAAATGCAAACCGAAACAACCATGAGATTCTTCACCTCACACCAGTGAGAATGGCTAAGATCAAAAACTCAGGTGACAGCAGATGCTGGCGAGGATGTGGAGAAAGAGGAACACTCCTCCATTGTTGGTGGGATTGCAGACTGGTACATCCACTTCGGAAATGTGTCTGGAGGTTCCTCAGAAAATTGGATATAGTACTACCTGTGGACCCAGCTATACCACTTCTGGACATATACCCCAAAGATGCTCCACCATACAACCAGGACACATGCTCCACCATGTTCATTTTAGCCTTATTTATAATACCCAGAGGCTGGAAACAACACAGATATCATTCAACAGAGGAATAGATACAGAAATTATGGTACCTTTACACAATGGTATGCCATTCAGCCATTGAAAACAATGACTACATGGCATTCTTAAGCAAATGGAACAAACTAAACAATATCCTAACTCAGGTAACACAGTCACAAAAGAACACACATAGATACTTATGGTATGCACTCAGTGATAGGTGATTATTAACTTTAAAACTCAGCATACTCAAGACACAATTCACAGACCAAGCTCAAGAAGCTCAAGTAGAAGGAAGACCAAAATATGGATGCTTCAGTCCTTCTTAGAAGTTGAAACAAAATACTCACTGGCAGAAATACAGGGACAAAGAGTGGAGCAGAGACTGAATTAAAGACCATTCAGAGACTGTCCCACATATGGATCCATCCCATATGCATCCACCAAACCAGGCACTATTTCTGATGCTAAGAAATGCTTGCAGACAAGAGCCTGTTATAGATGTTTCCTGAAAGGCTCTGCCAGAGCCTTACTGATATTGCTTAAGATGCTTGCAGCTAACCATCAGATAGAGAATGGGGTCCCCAATGGAGGAATTAGAGAAAGGACTGAAGGAGATGAAGGGGTTTTCAACCACATAGGAATAACAACAGTATCAACCAACTTGACCCTCCATTCCCAGAACTCCCGTGGACTAAACTACCAACCAAAGTGTTGGAACATGGAGGGACTGGTGGCTTCAACTGTATATGTAGCAGAGGCTGGCCTTGTCTGGTATCAATAGGAGGAGAAGCCCTTTGTCCTGTGAAGGCTCTTTTCTCCAGTGTAAGGGAATGCTGGGGTGTGGAGGTGGGAGTTGGTTGGTGGGATGGAGAACGTCCTCACAAAAGCAAGAGGAGGGGGAGATGAGAGAGAAGGAAAACTGGGAAAAGGAATAACATTTGAAAAGTAAATATATAAAATATCCAATAAAAATAGTAATTTAAAATTAAAACCTAAATAAATATTTTTTAAAAAAAAAAAAAAGATGACAGTATCTCCATGTTAGAGTCATCATTTCCCTATTGCCATTCTTCAGTAGGTCTACTTGGAGTCTGATAAAGTAAAGGTGAAAAGATAAAGAAAGGCTTTCTCTCTGGACTCCAATGGGCATGGATTGGCACAGGTAATACATAGCTGCTCCAGAATTAATGAAGCACAAATAACAGAGTATCTTGGTTCTGTATGTAAGTACAGTATGAGAACCATGCATGACTGATACGGCAAGAAAGTGCTGATGGTCTGTGACTTGCTAGATGACTGTGAGAAAAGTGAGATGAAGGCAATTTACACATGAATCTGATTATGATCAGAAGGACCCCATCTCTCAATACATGTTATGTGAGAAAATTTTATGAGCAGCATTGATGTAAAGTAACTCATGACTAGTTGGTATTTGAACATTACATTCAAAATGGAGACACCAAGAGAAGAACTGGAGAATTAATTCTCCAGTTGGAGAATTAATGTCAAATGAAAGCTTTGTTAGGAAAAGAAAAATGGAACTGTCAATCATCGATCATTTTCTGCCATCATTTGGATGCTTCTGAAGATGCATCTTGTGAGACTGACTTCTGCGATATGGCAATCAATACCACACTTCTCAAATGTGGATTCTAAAGTGACAGGGGATTTTGACAATGTTGTGCGGGCAGGGATAAAGGAAAAAAATCTGACTTTTCCTGTTTCTCAGTGTCTCTCCAGCAGTTAAGCTTTTCATTGGTAGCCTGCAATCATCATCACAATCGTTCTCTAATTAAGACAAAGAGCAAGAAGAAGATACAGGTAGTGAAGGTGATTGTTAGAAATCTGGTATGGGAAGGTCACATATTACTTTTAATCATTTCTTGTTGTCTGTTTTTATTAAATTTATGTAATAAAAGAAGTTTTTATAATAACAGGAAACAGGATAGAAATGATTTATTAAAAAGAAGAAAAGAAAAAAAAAGCAATAGCGCTTCTTCTGCAAGCACAGGTACTCAAATTTGAAGTCCAGTATTCCTGTAGAAACATGGATAGTGAGATTATATGGGTTTTTGATCTGAGATTTGTGAAAGTGAATATGGGCAGTCCATGCCTGGGGCTAAATGCCCAACAACCTATCCTACTTGGCAAGTGCCAAGATCATAAAATGGACCCTCTCTTAAAAAGTAAAGTGGTGTAGACTGAAGAAAATATCAGGATAATATGATTTCAGGCCTCTGTGTACACACGGGCATACCCGCACCTTACTATGGCACACATATGCATACACACACATGCACACATATAATCACAATCACATGCTTCAGTTTATTAAAGTAATAAAAATGAAATAAACTAATTACAAACAGTCTCATAAACAAAAGCTCTTAGAGCAATATTAACTATGGAAATAGGATGAATTGATAGCTGCCTGAATATTTTAATAATATGAAATTTTATATTCTATTGCCCATGCAAGATAAACACAATGGCATAGGTTATTTCAGTTTCCCTTTACAAAAATCATTTTGAAATCCTTAGGTACCATAGAATTAAATGGATTATATGAAATCTCATTAATGAATTTCAGAATTAGTGTATGAACTGAAACTTAGGTTCACAACACAAAATAATATAGATTTCTATGCAAATGGAGTCTGAAGATTAAATTATTTTTCTTAATATAAGGAAAAGAAAAGGAAAATAGGGAATGGTAAAGGTGACAGGGGAGATAATAGCTGTAATTAGACTCAGCATAATAATAGGGCAGATAAAGAGTATAGTAGCAACATCAGGACACCAAACCTAGTTTCAAATTATAGTAATATATAAACTTCTCTAGAATCCTTTAACTCCTAACGTGGCCTTCACATTTCATCATGGAAAACAGCATTAGGGACAGAGAAGATAGATATGTTGGTAAATTGCTTGTATGTCCCTGCAAGCATGAGGATAAAAGTTTGATCCATTTCATCAACATAAAAATTAGCAGGATGTGAGGATGTGTGCATTTAATGCCCGTATTGCTGGAATCCTACTTGATGAGCTCCCAGGCCAGCAAGGGAGACACTGTTACACTGTTAACAAATACAAGCATAATACCTACATAATACATACATAAATACATATATACACACATATATACATAATATAAAAGATTAGCCCAGGAGGATGGATCAGTGTTTAAGAACAATAGTTGTGATTCTTGAGGATTCAGGTTAAATTCCTAACACATGTAATGTACATCACAACCATCAATAACTCCAGTTTCCAGGCATTCAACCTTGTCTTATGCCTTTCTTGCTCACCACTCAGACATATAGGCAGGCAAATCACTCAAACAGAAAATAAATTAACAATAATTGTTGTGGTTTGCCCTGGAGTTATCTGTATTTTGATGCTAATTCCACTGCCCCAAGGACTGCTGCCTAGTCACTACTCAGGAATCAGGTGACTTCACCATAAGGAAGGAGAGACAGGAGGGGGAGAGAGAGAAGCCATGGCAGGTGATGTTCAGATTCTGCTCTGTGTATTTACAGGTTGCTATTAATGTTCTTAAGGGATGGATGGTACTGGGCTCTGTATGTTTAGGTGGATAATTATATCTTATCAATTGGATCTGAGGTTATTGTGTTGTGTGTTCTTTCATGTGCAGATTTAAGTGTAAGGGAGTGTGGGGCGGCTGCTCTGGGCCACTATTGAATTGGAATGTGTGCTTCTGGCAAGATATCTAGCAGATATCTTGGGGCACCGCGGTGTCGGACCTAGTGGGTGATAAAAGAGAGCCATACCTTTTTTTATTTTTATAGTTTTACAACAACAACAATAACAACAACAACAACAGCATCATAATAATAATAATAATAATAATAATAATAATAATAATAATAATAATAAACAGTGTTAAGGAAAAAGAAAATGCACAAATTATTTCTCCTGAGGAACAATACCCAAAGACATTATGGCAAGAGCAATAAAGGCAGCAACAAGAAACATATTCTGGTTGATCTGTGGAGCTTATGTTACTTAGAAATGTTTGCAAAACCATGTCCAGTAGGAGACGAAAGTATATATATAGGTATTTAGTAAACTGCTTGGAAACGACAGTACTGTCATCTTAAAACATTCCAACAATGCTTTATGATTAGTATATCATACAATATTACCTAATACATTATTATTATCATCATTTTTATTAATTTTCCAAATTGCAGTAATACTGATGGCCCAAATAAAATTGCTGAGGCTTGGTTAGCAATGAATATGAATGATATATTTTTAAAACAGGGAGAGTGTACATAGTATTGCAAACAGTGTGCTAAATACATAAAACAATGAGAACTGTGCTAAACATGGATGGTGATGATTCTGTATCATAACATCTACTTAAGCCAAATGTATTAAACACCGTCTGTAAACAAACAGTTTATTAATCGACATTTAAGTAGTCGAAATGGAGCTTTCTCATTGCATCTTTCTTTTTTTCCCTAATGCTCTCTTTTCCTCCCTCCTGGTACTTTTATTGACTTCTCATCCAGGATCATTCTTTTCCCTAAGATAATCAATACGATAGTAATGTCACTTTCACAGAAATGGAAATTTAGCCATAGTGTCATTTGTACATTCCTAAGAATTACACCTGTTAAGTGATAGAACTGGAGATGTATTTACTTGGGTAACACCCAAGCTATCCAGTCAAAATTATTCTTTGTTCATTTCCCATTTTCAACTATCCCCTTCTTCCAGGAGATCAGTTTTTGGTAAAATTCTGAGCCATAATAGTAGAATGATAAAAAATGCTGGTTACTGAAATGCTGAGATTACATGTCAAAGGAGAACCATATTGAACCCAGAACATGTGATGGAAGGTAACACAAAGAATAAGGAAACAGAGACAAAAAGATGAGGATGAAAGACTTCATGTGGATACTGCATGCAAAGGGAAAACACAGGTACTGCTGACTTCTCTGTCAGTTTAATAGTTCTTATCTTTTAGTGGAAAAACTATGTCACCTTGGCCAACTGTGCTGTGCTTGTCCTTACTAAATTTTCTGGATCTCATAATTTTTCAACATAAGAAAGATAGTTCAGGTACATGGGTGTTTGAGGATGAGAAATCTGTAGCAGAAGAGTTAAAATATTAAAGACTTTGCAGACCTTTCTTTAAGGGTGGAAGATGGAAGGATTTTAGAGAGATTCTTTTGATAGTGATGGGGTGGGAAAAGAAAGGTTAGCACATGTGTACTAAATCTCTTCCACATGCCCAAGTGCTCACTGGACCCCTACACAGCCCATTCTTCTTGAATCCCATGGAAACTCTTAGCCCCGTTTTAAGAAAAGGAATTAGGTCTGGGTAATGGTACTTCCCACAGCTTGTAAGTGACCAAGTGATAATTGAAATTCTCCTCATTCCAAAAGCCACAGTTATTCCAGTTTACCAGTTTTTTTCAGACCTAAGAGAAAAGCAAATTTCCTGCTTGCCTTGTTTTCATTTACTTCTAAGATAAAAATAGTTAAAATTGAACTTCTTGCTCAACTTCTTCTTCCCATGGTTGGTTTTTGCATGAGGGAAGGAGTCGGAGATATTGATTTCCAAATCTTAGATGATGAGTCATGCTTTAACATAGAACTTTATAGCATTCAGAGACTGAGTTCTTGGTTAATGTGTAAATGAGAATTATTCTACATTTATGTACATGAATAAGAAAGATGCTTTATTCCATATTCAGAAATGAGTTCTCTTTTGTAAAGCCAGACACCTTTATAGGTGTCTTCAGAATTTAAAAGATTGACATACGTAGTAGTTTCCATAAGCTGCTCAGACACCAAATCATGCAGTCAGGATGTGGCTTTTCTATGGCATTTTGGTCAGCTTTATAGAAGTTGGAAGGAATGCACCAAAAACCTCACAGAGTAATTCACATGCAAACACAGAAAATAAATTAAAATCAAATCAAATTGAGTTGAATGTATTTAAAACATTTTATCTCAAAAGTTATTATACAAATATTCACACTGGTTTTATTACTTCCCAGCAGGTTACCTTAAGCAAGAAATAGCCATTCTACTTCCTCACTTAAATTGGTAGGCAAATACTACACTTATCATATGAGATTACAAGTAAACGTATTTGTGTTCAGAATTGACAAGCATTGACAACAAATTTGGAACATACTGTAATTTGACCTATCATTGACATTCTACTCTTGACTCTTGTTATTGTCCTCACAGTTCTTCTTCTTCTTCTTCTTCTTCTTCTTCTTCTTCTTCTTCTTCTTCTTCTTCTTCTTCTTCTTCTTCTTCTTCTTCTTCTTCTTCTTCTCTCCTCCTCCTCCTCCTCCTCCTCCTCCTCCTCCTCCTCCTCCTCCTCCTCCTCTTTTAGTTGCTCTCAGGAAACTGAAGGCTATGAAGGGATGTGAGAGGTGGTGACCTAATTTGCAACCAAATATTGGAGGAAGAATCTGACAAAAGCCTGTGGAGATAGTGGGAGACTTAAAAAAGCCACAGCATGCTTAACTTTGATACTGAGAGATAACAGAAGGAGGTGAAGGGAGGATAGAAGAGAAGGCTGAAAAAGGGCAAAGTAAAAGAAACAGCATACTTAATTTTAAAAAATCGAAATAAATATTTATTTCTCCCAAAGGTTGCCTACTGACTCAATGTTTCCTTCATGCATTTTGATAGAAATTTAGAACAGAAATAAAGAACAATTTTTATAGTTTTTTCCATCAAAAGTCAAATACACATATTTAAAGATAGTTCCCAAGATGACCATAAGTTATTTTATGCGAAGAATTAGAAGGACTGAATAATTCAATTATAACTCTAATATATCAACGTATGAGAATAATTTCAGTAGGGCCAACAAAATGGCTTAATAAATAAGGATGCTTGTTTCCAGGTGTGCTGAGCTGAGTTTGATCCCAGGACCCAACTGAAAACAGAGAGAACAATTGCTTTCAATTTTTCCTCAGATCTATACAAACTCATACACACACACACACACACACACACACACACACACACACACACACCACCACCCCCACACACACACCACCACACACACACACACACACACTCACACACACACAGCGCACCACACACACTCACACACACACACACACACACACGAATGCACACACTCAAACACAAACTAACTACATCTAACAGTCATGTATTAAAAGATAAATCTCAACAATTCCACATTGTTGTCTTTGAATCTCTGTGTACCACTTTTTGCTGTTTAAATCTCTTCCTTTCTCTATCTATTGAAACTTTGTATTTCTATAGAAAATTATTGCACCCAATCAAAAAAATCAGTTTTAAATGAAAATGTTTAAAAATGTCAGTTCAAAATTAATAACCTAAATGTCATCCTTGTTTTATTTCTTCTCAGCAGGTGACCTTGTACAGCAAGTAGCCATTTTACTTTATTATTTCCTCACCTAAAAAAAAAAAAAGAGAAAATATCTAGGCTAACACTGTGATGTTGAGTAGCTGTGGGAATAAAGAGACATTATGCATCACACAAAAAATCTAGCCTCCTTCTTATACTAATCATCAGAATTTTCTGTTCTCCAGAAATTACGAGACCCAGGCTTCCCAGTACCATACAATTATAGACAGCATTTTCCTCTGATCAGAGCTTCTTGGTGAAATCTTTCCAGTGATGCTGTGAAAGTACAGCCTCCAGCTGGATGTTAAATGTCCCTCTTACTCTGCAAAGATGAACCAGGTCAAGCTACCCACTTGGCATCCTACTTGCAGGCATAAACCATTACCATCCTGACATTGGTGATGGGCATAAGAAATCCCAGAGGACTCAACTTCCAAGCCCACCATAAGCTTAAGAAGTATTTAGTTTCAATGCTCACTTGACTTAGAGACGACCTCAGACTTTGCACTTCACTAGAACCATGGATAGAAACTATTCTTGACCCAATTTTAGATCATTACTTCTTTGACTTAATAGAGAAACCCTTTTGGAAGTCCATTTATGGCAATAAAAATGAAAAGAAAATAAATCTTGTTTGCACACAGCTTCTATAATTGGAATTGTCACTTACACATTTTCCTCTTTCAAACCCTCCCCACTTCTCTTAGTGTCATCAAGTGAATAAGGCATTGGGGAATTATAGCCTTGCCTGTTACAGCTCTATGTTGACATTGCAATGAGGAATATCTTGTTTGTGTGTTTGTTTGTGGTTTTTGTAAACAAAAAGAGCTATTTTATTAAAAACCCCATTCAAGAATATACATTACCTTGAAACAACTATTTTGTATTTGTCAGCACCGGATAAATAAAGTTAATGACATGTATAGATAATATGACTGTAAAACAACATTACTTGGTCTTTTAAAAACAATCTTAAAAGGTTAGAAAATTTTTAGTCATATATGTGATATGTATCAATAGTAAATTGTATTATTAGATTATATTTAATTTGTAGTCTTGTAATTGTAAGCTCTAGGAATTACTTGCAAGATTCCTTGATTTCAAAGGTCTCTCTTTATACTGTGGTCTAAACACCTTATGGAAAAATCTGAGAACTGTACAAAAATAAATAAATAAATAAATAAATAGAGAAAGAAACAAAGGTAGATCAAATAGGTATTATTCTTAAGGTATATCAACCTCTAGTTAAATGAGTAAAGGTATAAAGCTATTTGACTGGTGACAAACATGTGTAAATTTCTAGTATTGTTACATTTCTGAGGTCTTTTGTGATAGTTGATATTGATTGCCATCATGAGAATACCTTGGACCACTGCACAGACAAACATAATTCCATGTCTGTGAAGTAGTTTTTAGACTGGGTTTATGTTGGGGACTGGTCTTGTGCACTGTGTATTCAGATGCTGATTTCTATACCCAGACATCTGTCTACAGTCTGGAAGATGGTATGGTCATGAATCTCTGGTCTTGCTCTCAATGTTATGTAAGAATGTTTTCTATCATCTCTGACATATCAATAAAACGCTGATCCAGTTCATGACTGGGCAGAAGAGATAAGAAGACTGTACTTCATATCCCACTCAGGGTTCCCAGGTAGAAAGAGTAGGACAGAAAGATCATGAGGAAAGAGATCACCTGGAGATGGTACACGAGTGACGAGCAGATTGCCAAGGGATTAACCATTACGATACATATAGAGTAGTGCAAGCCAGGGCAAGACTTAGATGTCAAGTAACACAGGACCTGTGGCTGGGAAGTAAGTAACTTAGAAGGTTAGAATGGATGAATAACTACCTAGTCATAGTGTTTAAAACTTGATAATAAACTCAATAATCTTTGTATCAATTATCTGGGAGCTAGAGTGGGAAGAGGTATGGCTACCATGCTTAAATTACTGATTACTGGTTAATTAAAATGCATAAAAATCATTCTGTTAGTAGGCTACAGCATTTTATGCATTTGGGGATCCAGACATAATAGAAGGGATAAAGGAATCTGAGACCCAGCATTCATCCTTCTTGGCTTCCAGTTTGTAAGTGCAATATAGTCAGCTGTCACGGTGGAAGAACCCCAAACATATTAAAACAAACACTTCCTGCCCGGACCAGCGGAGGATCCCTGCCTTCAGCAGCTCTCTGCTCCCAGGCCCCCCGGAGGGGAGTTCTGGCCCCCTGGTCGGGCGGGCACTCCTGAGGCAGCAGAGCGGAGGAGACCACCAACGCTGCCCACCTCTGCCCACATCCCTGGCCCAGGAGGATACTGTATACGGCCTCTGGGTACCCGTAGAGGAGGGCCCAGGAGCAGCAGATCCACTGCGCCTGAGACACCGCACCTGAAGGACCGACCGGATAAACAGTTCTCTGCACCCAAATCCCGTGGGAGGGAGAGCTAAACCTTCAGAGAGGCGGACACGCCTGGGAAACCAGAAGAGACTGCACGCTGCACACAGTACTGACCCCAGAGGAAAACAAAAGCTATCTGGAACCCTGGTGCACGGAACCTCCCGGAAGGGGCGGCGCAGATCTTCCTGGCTGCTGAGGCCGTGGAGAGCTCATAGGCAACACCCCACTAGCAAACTTGAGCCTGGGGACCACAGGTAAGACAAACTTTTCTGCTACAAACGACTTGCCTGGTGAACTCAAGACACAGGCTCACAGGAACAGCTGAAGACCTGTAGAGAAGAAAAACTACGCCTGAAAGCAGAACACTCTGTCCCCATAACTGGCTGAAAGAAAACAGGAAAACAGGTCTACAGCACTCCTGAAACACAGGGCTTATAAGACAGTCTAGCCACTGTCAGAAATAGCAGAACAAAGTAACACTAGAGATAATCTGATGGCGAGAGGCAAGCGCAGGAACCCAAGCAACAGAAACCAAGACTACATGGCATCATCGGAGCCCAATTCTCCCACCAAAGCAAACACGGAATATCCAAACACACCAGAAAAGCAAGATCTAGTTTCAAAATCATATTTGATCATGATGTTGGAGGACTTCAAGAAAGACATGAAGAACTCCCTTAGAGAAACACAGGAAAACATAAATAAACAAGTAGAAGCCTACAGAGAGGAATCAAAAATTCTAAAAGAATTCCAGGAAAATATAAATAAACAAGTAGAAGCCCATAGAGAGGAGTCACAAAAATCCCTAAAAGAATTCCAGGAAAAGATAAATAAACAAGTAGAAGCCCATAGAGAGGAGTCACAAAAATCCCTGAAAGAATTCAGGAAAACACAATCAAACAGTTGAAGGAATTAAAATGGAAATAGAAGCAATCAAGAAAGAACACATGGAAACAACCCTGGATATAGAAAACCAAAAGAAGAGACAAGGAGCTGTAGATACAAGCTTCACCAACAGAATACAAGAGATGGAAGAGAGAATCTCAGGAGCAGAAGATTCCATAGAAATCATTGACTCAACTGTCAAAGATAATGTAAAGCGGAAAAAGCTACTGGTCCAAAACATACAGGAAATCCAGGACTCAATGAGAAGATCAAACCTAAGGATAATAGGTATAGAAGAGAGTGAAGACTCCCAGCTCAAAGGACCAGTAAATATCTTCAACAAAATCATAGAAGAAAACTTCCTAACCTAAAAAAGAGATACCCATAGGCATACAAGAAGCCTACAGAACTCCAAATAGATTGGACCAGAAAAGAAACACCTCCCGTCACATAATAGTCAAAACACCAAACGACAAAATAAAGAAAAGAATATTAAAAAGCAGTAAGGAAAAAGGTCAAGTAACATATAAAGGCAGACCTATCAGAATCACACCAGACTTTTTCGCCAGAAACTATGAAGGCCAGAAGATCCTGGACTGATGTCATACAGACCCTAAGAGAACACAAATGCCAGCCCAGGTTACTGTATCCTGCAAAACTCTCAATCAACATAGATGGAGAAACCAAGATATTCCATGACAAAACCAAATTTACACAATATCTTTCTACAAATCCAGCACTACAAAGGATAATAAATGGTAAAGCCCAACATAAGGAGGCAAGCTATACCCTGGAAGAAGCAAGAAACTAATCGCCCTGGCAACAAAACAAAGAGAAGAAAAGCACACAAACATAACCTCACATCCAAATATGAATACAACAGGAAGCAATAATCACTATTCCTTAATATCTCTCAACATCAATGGCCTCAACTCCCCAATAAAAAGACATAGATTAACAAACTGGATACGCAACGAGGACCCTGCATTCTGCTGCCTACAGGAAACACACCTCAGAGACAAAGACAGACACTACCTCAGAGTGAAAGGCTGGAAAACGACTTTTCAAGCAAATGGTCAGAAGAAGCAAGCTGGAGTAGCCATTCTAATATCAGATAAAATCAATTTTCAACTAAAAGTCATCAAAAAAGATAAGGAAGGACACTTCATATTCATCAAAGGAAAAATCCACCAAGATGAACTCTCAATCCTAAATATCTATGCCCCAAATACAAGGGCACCTACATACGTAAAAGAAACCTTACTAAAGCTCAAAACACACATTGCACCTCACACAATAATAGTAGGAGATTTGAACACCCCACTCTCATCAATGGACAGATCATGGAAACAGAAATTAAACAGAGACGTAGACAGACTAAGAGAACTCATGAGCCAAATGGACTTAACGGATATTTATAGAACGTTCTACCCTAAAGCAAAAGGATATACGTTCTTCTCAGCTCCTCATGGTACTTTCTCCAAAATTGACCATATAATTGGTCAAAAAACGGGCCTCAACAGGTACAGAAAGATAGAAATAATCCCATGCGTGCTATCGGACCACCACGGCCTAAAACTGGTCTTCAATAACAATAAGGGAAGAATGCCCACATATACGTGGAAATTGAACAATGCTCTACTCAATGATAACCTGGTCAAGGAAGAAATAAAGAAAGAAATTAAAGACTTTTTAGAATTTAATGAAAATGAAGATACAACATACCCAAACTTATGGGACACAATGAAAGCTGCGCTAAGAGGAAAACTCATAGCGCTGAGTGCCTACAGAAGGAAACAGGAAAGAGCATATGTCAGCAGCTTGACAGCACACCTAAAAGCTCTAGAACAAAAAGAAGCAAATACACCCAGGAGGAGTAGAAGGCAGGAAATAATCAAACTCAGAGCAGAAATCAACCAAGTAGAAACAAAAAGGACCATAGAAAGAATCAACAGAACCAAAAGTTGGTTCTTTGAGAAAATCAACAAGATAGATAAACCCTTGGCCAGACTAACGAGAGGACACAGAGAGTGTGTCCAAATTAACAAAATCAGAAATGAAAAGGGAGACATAACTACAGATTCAGAGGAAATTCAAAAAATCATCAGATCTTACTATAAAAGCCTATATTCAACAAAACTTGACAATCTGCAGGAAATGGACAATTTCCTAGACAGATACCAGGTACCGAAGTTAAATCAGGAACAGATAAACCAGTTAAACAACCCCATAACTCCTAAGGAAATAGAAGAAGTCATTAAAGGTCTCCCAACCAAAAAGAGCCCAGGTCCAGACGGGTTTAGTGCAGAATTCTATCAGACCTTCATAGAAGACCTCGTACCAATATTATCCAAACTATTCCACAAAATCGAAACAGATGGAGCACTACCGAATTCCTTCTATGAAGCCACAATTACTCTTATACCTAAACCACACAAAGACCCAACAAAGAAAGAGAACTTCAGACCAATTTCCCTTATGAATATCGATGCAAAAATACTCAATAAAATTCTGGCAAACCGAATCCAAGAGCACATCAAAACAATCATCCACCATGATCAAGTAGGCTTCATCCCAGACATGCAGGGATGGTTCAATATACGGAAAACAATCAACGTGATCCATTATATAAACAAACTGAAAGAACAAAACCACATGATCATTTCATTAGATGCTGAGAAAGCATTTGATAAAATTCAACACCCCTTCATGATAAAAGTCCTGGAAAGAATAGGAATTCAAGGCCCATACCTAAACATAGTAAAAGCCATATACAGCAAACCAGTTGCTAACATTAAACTAAATGGAGAGAAACTTGAAGCAATCCCACTAAAATCAGGGACTAGACAAGGCTGCCCACTCTCTCCCTACTTATTCAATATAGTTCTTGAAGTTCTAGCCAGAGCAATAAGACAACAAAAGGAGGTCAAGGGGATACAGATCGGAAAAGAAGAAGTCAAAATATCACTATTTGCAGATGATATGATAGTATATTTAAGTGATCCCAAAAAATTCCACCAGAGAACTACTAAAGCTGATAAACAACTTCAGCAAAAGTGGCTGGGTATAAAATTAACTCAAATAAATCAGTAGCCTTCCTCTACACAAAAGAGAAACAGGCCGAAAAGAAATTAGGAAATGACACCTTCATAATAGATCCAAATAATATAAAGTATCTCGGTGTGACTTTAACCAAGCAAGGGAAAGATCTGTACAATAAGAACTTCAAGACTCTGAAGAAAGAAATTGAAGAAGATCTCAGAAGATGGAAAGATCTCCCATGCTCATGGATTGGCAGGATTAATATAGTAAAAATGGCCATTCTACCAAAAGCGATCTACAGATTCAATGCAATCCCCATCAAAATACCAATCCAATTCTTCAAAGAGTTAGACAGAACAATTTGCAAATTCATCTGGAATAACAAAAAACCCAGGATAGCTAAAACTATCCTCAACAATAAAAGGACTTCAGGGGGAATCACTATCCCAGATCTCAAGCAGTATTACAGAGCAATAGTGATAAAAACTGCATGGTATTGGTACAGAGACAGACAGATAGACCAATGGAACAGAATTGAAGACCCAGAAATGAACCCACACACCTATGGGCACTTGATTTTGACAAAGGAGCCAAAACCATCCAATGGAAAAAAGATAGCATTTTCAGCAAATGGTGCTGGTTCAACTGGAGGTCAACATGTAGAAGAATGCAGATCGATCCATGCTTATCACCCTGTACAAAGCTTAAGTCCAAGTGGATCAAGGACCTCCACATCAAACCAGATACACTCAAACTAATAGAAGAAAAACTAGGGAAGCATTTGGAACACATGGGCACTGGAAAAAATTTCCTGAACAAAACCCCCATGGCTTATGCTCTAAGATCAAGAATCGACAAATGGGATCTCATAAAACTGCAAAGCTTCTGTAAGGCAAAGGACACTGTGGTTAGGACAAAACGGCAACCAACAGATTGGGAAAAGATCTTTACCAATCCTACAACAGATAGAGGGCTTATATCCAAAATATACAAAGAACTGAAGAAGTTAGACAGCAGGGAGGCAAATAACCCTATTAAAAAATGGGGTTCAGAGCTAAACAGAGAATTCACAGCTGAGGAATGCCGAATGGCTGAGAAACACCTAAAGAAATGTTCAACATCGTTAGTCATAAGGGAAATGCAAATCAAAACAACCCTGAGATTTCACCTCACACCAGTGAGAATGGCTAAGATCAAAAACTCAGGTGACAGCAAATGCTGGCGAGGATGTGGAGAAAGGGGAACACTCCTCCATTGTTGGTGGGGTTGCAGACTGCTGCAACCATTCTGGAAATCAGTCTGGAGGTTCCTCAGAAAATTGGACATTGAACTGCCTGAGGATCCAGCTATACCTCTCCTGGGCATATACCCAAAAGATGCCCCAACATATAAAAAAGACACGTGCTCCACTATGTTCATCGCAGCCTTATTTATAATAGCCAGAAGCTGGAAAGAACCCAGATGCCCTTCAACAGAGAAATGGATACAGAAAATGTGGTACATCTACACAATGGAATATTACTCAGCTATCAAAAACAATGACTTTGTGAAATTCGTAGGCAAATGGTTGGAACTGGAAACTATCATCCTGAGTGAGCTAACCCAATCACAGAAAGACATACATGGTATGTACTCATTGATAAGTGGCTATTAGCCCAAATGCTTGAATTACCCTAGATGCCTAGAACAAATGAAACTCAAGACGGATGATCAAAATGTGAATGCAGATCGCTCATGAGAGACACAGCCAGAATACAGCAAATACAGAGGGGAATGCCAGCAGCAAACCACTGAACTGAGAACAGGACCCCTGTTGAAGGAATCAGAGAAAGAACTGGAAGAGCTTGAAGGAGCTCGAGACCCCATATGTACAGCAATGCCAACCAACCAGAGTTTCCAGGGACTAAGCCACTACCCAAAGACTATACATGGACTGACCCTGGACTCTGACCTCGTAGGTTGCAATGAATATCCTAGGAAGAGCACCAGTGGAAGGGGAAGCCCTGGGTCCCGCTAAGACTGAACCCCTAGTGAACTAGACTGTTGGGGAGAGGGCAGCAATGGGGGAGGGTGGGAGGAACACCCATAAGGAAGGGAGGGGGGAGGGGGGAGGAGGGGGGGGATGTTTGCCCGGAAACCGGAAAGGGAATAACATTAAATGTATATAAGAAATACTCAAGTTAATAAAAAAAAAAAAAAAAAAAAAAAAAAACAAACACTTCCTTTACTAAGGTGCTTGTCTCAGGCATTTTTTAACAACAGTGAGAAACAATTTATGTTACCTCTCAGAGTAAAACACTGGTATACAGCCCCAAAATTGCTCAGAATAGACATTATGAATCAGATGTCATTAAGGGACTGCCATTTTTCAATATTTCTCCATGGTGCTAGCCTTTCTCCAAGTTTGAATCCACTAGTAAATCCTGGAGCAATATTCATAGAACTAGTGTCTAAGTACTAAAAGCAGGATAATGTGGAGAATTGCTGTTGCTTAGATTTAAAGTAACCCTGCCACATGCACACTGAAAGTCCCATATTGAACATCTAGCCCCTTAATGATAAGCTTAGGGACAGGGTTTAGGGGAAGTGATTGAATAACAAAGGTTGTGCTTTCTTCCACTATTAGATTCTAAATTTAAAAATAGAACAGAATGTTGGAAAACCATGGATCTATGGATGGTAGATGTGAGGGGATAAACTAGTTCAACAAAATGTATCCTTAATGGTTCCTTAATCTTACCCTGTCTCCGTCTTCGTAAGTTTGGCTTCCTGGCTTCCATGAGGCTCTAAAACCTGCTCTACCATCACTTTTGCCATTGTGTTTTACCTAATAGCAAGCCTATAATGAAAGAGATAAATGTCTATGCATTGTATCCATGAACAAAAATAGATGCTTCCACTGTTATATTGTTTTACTTTGTTTTGGTCACAGTGACACAAAAGCATGCTAACACACTCTTAAATAGGAGACTATCACAGGTTCTATCCTTAAGTGTTGGAATCAGAATTATAGTGGTCTGCACCTAAGACCTGTAATTTTTGAGAACACTGCATTATTCTTAAGCCCTATACAATTTCAAAACCACTAACAAAGAGTAAAAAAGACAATAGGTATAGAAAGAAGGAGTGACACTAGGTCTCTAATGAAATGTGCTATTTTCAGCATAGTCACAGAATCCAAAAAATTTATTTTCACTTCCTCTCCCTAAAGTTATGTGAAAGCAACAAAACCAAGTATGTTTGATCTGTGTAGAGAATTCCTCTACATTCCCAATGTTGTGGGTATTTCCTATTGAAGATATTCAAGTAAAGTTGTCAGGCAAAGGTCTGCATTATCTTCTCTTTCTGGGCTTCCTTTTTTGTGGCTGGCAAAAACAGTGAGAGAAGGAAATGGGCACAACTGTGTTGATCCTTCAGATGGCTACTGTTTGGAATGACTATAGATTGAATCCTGGCTCAGCCATTTTTAACATGGTAATCTGTGCAGCTCTTGATTCTCTGAGGGTTAACATAGCTATGGTGCTTTGCATAAGGTATACCCTAATATCTAAGGCACTTAAACACTTGTTCTCCAGAGGGTGGCATTGTCTGAAAAGTTTAACAGGTGTCACCTTTCTCGAGGAAGTATGTCACTGGGCAGGATTTCAGAGTTCAAAAATGCATATAATTTCTAGTTCACTCCCTCTGATTTTGTACTAGTAGTTCAAGATACAAACCCTTAGCTGTCCGCTTTTACCAGGAGCCAGTTGCTTCTGTTCTACCATCAAGAATTCTAACCCACTAAAACCTTAAGAGCAAATAAAAATCTTCACTCTCTAACTGTGATATCCGCAGTGTTTTGTCAAATAAATAGAAAAGCAAGTAACACCATAAGGATATTTCGATCAACCTAAATAATGCAATTCTGTGTGTTTTTCATGGACAGATGTATTGATCATCATGCCATGGTGAGACAGGAAGGGAAATCTACTTCCAAGCTTCTGCTTCATTTCACCATCACCATCTTAGAGAAATTCTAAGATCAAAACATCACAATTTCTCATGGGGCTTGCATAAATTCTGCTCCTCCTTTTAAAAACGAAAACAGAAAACCCACAAGATGACAAAAGAAAAATGAAGGAGAAGGAAGGGTTATTTAACTAAGTGAAAAGGAAGAGGAGAAAAGAAAAGTGAAGTGAAGCCAGGGAAATGAGCTTTATAGCCTGTAGTAGTTCATGCATTAGTCCTTAGGCCCTCTATGGTAAGCAGAATGTGAAGATTACACCTCATCTTAAAATTTTTCTGCAGGCTATGCACATAGACATTTACTCAGTTTCATTCTCTCTAACCCCCTAATTCTCTGCCCCCAATCCCTCTGTCCATTTAAAAACTCTTCTCTACATTTTACCAACATACATAACCCTTCTGATACTCATCAGGAGTAAATCTTGGCCATCGATCCTCCTAAGATCAAAGCATGTCTTCCTTGGTTTAGCAAAAAAACAAAATATAGCTCTTGTTATTTTCATAATTCTGGAGCTTGTAGAAGATGGTCATCTGTATGGGAGGAAGCACTCTAGGTGCACATCCGTCAAATTTCCAGCCATTTAGACTTTTCAGATTGTTCTTGAAACCTTTAAGAAAGGATTCCTCTGTACAGGGTGAACATTTTTTTTTCAATTTAAGTCTGGTACTCTATTTTCAAGAAGACAAAAAATGCATGGTTAATATTACTATGATTTTCACCATCCTAATTTTTGGAAAATGATTGATTTTTGTATTATGGATATATTATAGTTGAAGAACCACTGGGGAAGATTTTGAATAATACTAATGTATCTATCCTATCTAAGGCAAACCGAATTAAAGCATTAGAGCTATTTAAAATTTTCCCCCAGGTAATTTTAGTGTTAATGGGACTTGAGGCACTGTTTGAGAAGTAGAGCATAAGTGCTTGCTAGCCTGCCTTCATTAGAAAGAATTCAGTGAAAGACAAGAAGGTCTGGTTAACTTATTTATCGCTGAATGCATCTTACCTGATTTAAAACAAAAATCATCTGCTGGAAGAATAGGTTAGCAAACATATCCAGCACTTTGCATCAATTAAGTTGTTGGTTTCTCAGATTAACTACATTTTACTTTGTGTGTGTGTGTGTGTGTGTGTGTGTGTGTGTATGTGTGTGTTTGTGTGTTTGTGTTTGTGTATCTTTGTGTGTGTCTTTATGTGTGAAACCAGTTCTTAACCTGGCATGTAGTTGGTACTTTAGAGATTTTTAAATATATTTTCTATTTTGTCCTATAACTATAACATCAAGAAGTGAACATGTGCTCACATTGACATGTTCCTGACACAGGGACTTTATAGACCTCTCAATATTGGATTAAAGTTCTTCCTAAATCCATAGCCCTGAAAGTCAGTTTACTGGTATGAAGAATGCTTCAATAAATCTATTTTATAGAATTGCATGAGTGAATCCCCTTGAAAATGACTGGAGCATAGGGGATCAGTAAATGTTGGTGACCCTACCTGTGTGCTCCATATTTAACACTGTTTCTGTTTAGCTGTCTGGAAGAGTCAATGTTAAGACTTCCATTTTCTATAGATTGAACATCTCCCAGAATACTAACAAATGTCAGTTCCCCCTAGTTATTTGTGGCTGCTCTAATTCTTGTTTATAGAAGCTGCCAGCCAGTGCTTTTAGCACGTCCTAATAATCACAGCCCTTCTATATCCCCATTAAGGCTTCTGAAATGGCTGCTTCCCCCTGAAAAGGTCTGTTGTGTTGGTTTCTATACCGGACTTCATAGAGCTGAAACCCGGTTGCTCAGAGTGCCTTTATATTCCAATTTGCCAAGTCATCCCTTCAACCAATACTCTGTGTTCCCTGCTAGTATTGTTTTTTTATTTTGTTTTGTTTTGATTTGATTTTTTACTATTAATAAGCATTCATTTCCTTCACTCAAATGGACCATGTGCATAACAACTGTCTATTCATACAGATTCTAAACATCTATCCTAATATTTGCAGTTGTTTTCATTCTCATTTGGTCATTGAACGTGACTCTGTGTTTTCATGTTTTCCATGGTAATTGCAATGGCCAAGATAAAGGCATGTTAGCAACCTATAACTTCCATATGCCTTTTAGTATTCATCATTTTTCATCATGTGGTATATTTCTCATACTCCTTCCAAGTTAAAACTAAACCCATTTGCAAAACATTGTAAAACCTCCTGAAGTGTTTGTCATCTGATAGAGTTTGAATGATAATCTCCCCAACAGTCATATGTCTGAATACGTAGTCTTAGCTTGGGGAAGGATAAGGATGTGTATCACAGCTGAGGGCTTGGGGTTTTCAAAAGACTTTCATTATACACAATATCATATAATATATAGTATATAATAATAAGAGAATACTCTGTATTCTTTTTGTGGGTTACTTGTTGCTTCAGTGTTGCTTACCCACTACCTTGCTGACTAACATGATGGCTTTGGACTTCCATTACTCTGGAACTGTAAGACACAAATAAACTGTTCTTTCTTTTCATTGGCATGGTCATGGTGTTTTACCACAATGAATACAGAAGAGCATGCCATGGAGTGGCTTATCTCTGTGTAAAAAGAAATTGATCATGTTGCTTTTTAGAGGAATGTGAGAGACTTTGATACTTTGAACTAGAAAAGTATTTGACCAGCATAAGCATAGCTTAATGGGTTATCCTAAAAGGAGCTTAGAAGACAGGGCTGGAAGAAACACATGCTGTGCAGATCAAAAGGTTTCAGAATGGAAGAATGTCAGCAACTGAGTTAAGAGACTGTTACAGACTACTACTGTGATATTTTGGCAGAAAAAGTGACTGTCTTCAGGTATGCCTCAATAACTTGCCTCAGGGTAAATCTGATAGCAGACTAAATTCTTCTGCAAAAAAAAAAAAAAAAAGTTTCGACAATGCCTAAAAGTGACTATCTTACATAGTTATTAGTAATCACTCTGATGCTGATCTATGATGAAAAAAAGGCATGTAGCCATGAAAGAAAAAACGTGTAGTTTGAAAAAAATTTAGAACTAAGACTTGTCCTTAAATGATTTATATGGAGTTCTGATCTGCTTTGAAATGAAGAGAAAGGTGCTCTCAGTGTAAGACCTTGGACCATTTCTCTGTCATCCCCATTAAGCTTCTACCTTCTGAACAAAAGACCTGCCTTCCCAGAAGAAAAGCCAATCAAAGTTGCTGCAAATGCGACTCAAACTGGGGAGGCAGTATTTATCCAAAGTTTCTGGCCAAAGTTGTCAGTTTCTTCCATGGGCTTTTGATTTTTGAGTCATGAAGGATCTTTAAGGAAAGGGGTTATAGAATCTTCCTCCATGGTTGACAAGTGCCCTGCACCAAGCTCTGTTGCCAGGCCATGTTTGGCAAGGCACTTCCTCCCTGAAGATTCTGACAGAGCAAGAAGCTCTGAAAGTTGAGTACATGAAGCTGAATATAGAACTAGGATTGTGCTAGGAATCCTAAGACATCATGAATGCCAGAATTGTGACACATTTGCCAGGGACACTGAGTGGAATCGGCCAAGCATAAAATGCTATTTTCCATTTAGTAAATCTGGAAGGACAACTTTTAAGACTTTGGATGTTTCCCATGGATCCAGAGGATTTGGAGTTTGACTTTCTGGCATTCAATTTTGCTTTGTTCCAGTATTTCTTCATGGTGTCCCAATACCTCCCATTGGCGGGTGATAATTTTAGTTCTGTCTTGTATATCAGAAGTATGTAATTTTCTCCTCTGTTTTACAGAGGAATCATAACTAAGACATTGTCCAACTCACAAAACTAACAAATAAAACAAAACAACTAACAAACAAAACAATGAACTTTGGATGTTAAAACATGGTTGAGACAGAAAATCTATGATGATATTGAAGTTGGAGAAGATGTATTTTACTTTTTGAGATGAACTGGAACTTGTAGAGGCCAAGAAGTAGAATAAGGTCATATAGTTGAATGCTTAGTTCCTAGTTGGTGGATGTGTTTGGAATCGATTATGAAACCTGGCCTTTTTGGAGTAGGTGTGTCATTGAGGAAGCTTTTAGGCTTCAAAGGACTTGAGACATTCATATAGCACCCTCTACTTCCTGTTAATGAACTCTTCGTGAGCTCTCAATTGCAGTTTCAGTGACAAATATGTCTGCTACCCATCATGGTGGTGATGGGTTGAAAGCCTCCAATAAACCCTTCTATAAATTTTACTTTATAATTTTAGTTATGCAGTTTTATCACAGTAATAGAAGTAATTAATGCATCAGTTTATAATCCTAATCTGCATATAGGGATTGGATTACATTGATTTTGTCAATTCTGCTTCCACTTCAAACACTACCAATAATGCTTATGCCTCAAATATTTCATCCCTAGCATTTAATACCGTTGCCTTTATTTTCTGATCTGTATGCCTTCTGAATTTCTTTTTTAGAACTCTTAAGCTAAGAAGTACTCCACTCCTGTTTCAGCCTTCTTTCAACATGATTTTGCCTTATTTTTTAAAATTTTTATTGTTATTTTGTTTATTTGCATATCAAATGTTATCACATTTCCTGGTTTCCTCTCCAAAAACTCCCATCTGACCCCTCCTCCCCCTACCTCCAGAAGGATGCTCCCTTACCCACCAGTCTTCTCATGCTATACCACTCCATATTCCCCTACACTGCTGCATCAAGCCTTCACAGAACCAAGGGCCTCCCCTCCCTTTGATGCCATACAACGACATCCTCTCCTACATATGCAGTTGGAGTCATAGGTCCCTCCATGTGTATTCTTTGGTTGATGGTTTAGTCCCTGGGAACTCTGGGGTTGGGGAGTTGATATTGTTGGTTGATATTGTTCTTCTTCTTATGTGGTTGCAAACCTCTTCAGCTCCTTCAGTCCTTCCCCTAACTCCTCTGTTGGGGTCCCTGTGCTCAGTCCTATGGTTGGCTACAAGCATCTCGATCTGTGTCCTTAAGGCTCTGGCCAAGCCTCTCAGGAGATATCATATCAGGCTTCTGTCAGCAAAAACTTCTTGGCATCTGCAATAGTGACTAGTTTTGGTGTCTGCATATGGAATGGATCCCCAGGATAGCCTTTCCTTCAATCTCTGCTCTACTCTTTGTCCCTGTGTTTCCTTTGACAGAAGCAATTCTAGGTTGAAATATTGAGAAGGGTTGGTGGCCTCATCCCTCAACCCGGGGCTGTGCGTAACTTCTGGATATGATCTCTTCAGGTTCTCTCTTTCCTTTTGGAGGTATTTCAGCTAATGTTATCCCCACTGGGTTCTGGGAGGCCCTTGCTTTCTTGGCATCTGGGGCTTTCTGTTGGCTACCTCCGTTTCCCCATCCCTCATTGCTACACACCTCTGTTCAATCACCCATTTCCTCCCACACCTGATCCTGCCTCCCTATTTCCTCTCTTCCGTCTCTCTTCCTCCCAAGTCCTGCCCACCTTCTATCTCCTAGGATTGTTTCGTTTCCCCTTCTAAGTAGGACTGAGGCATCCACTCTTTGGTCTTCCTTATTCTTGAACTTCATGTAATCTGTAAGTTGTATCATGGGTATTCTGAGGGTCTTTTTTCCCTAATATCCTCTTATCAGTGAGTGCATACCATGTGTATTGTTTTTGTGACTAGGTTACCTCACTCAGGAAAATAATTTCTAGTTTCATCCATTGGCCTGAAAATCTCAGGAAATCATTGTTTTTAATGGCTTAGTAGTACTCTGTTATTTAAATGTACTACACTTTCTGTGTCCATTCCTCTGTTAAGGGACATATGGGTTGTTTCCAAGTTATAAATAAGGCTCCTATGACATAGTAGAGCATGTGTCCTTATTATATGTTGGAGCATCTTTTGGGTATATGGCCAGGAGTAGTGTAGCTGGGTCCTCAGGTAGCAATATGTTCCAATTTCTGAGGAACCGCCAGACTGATTTCCAGAGTGATTGTGCCAGCTTGCAATCCCACCAACAATGGAGGAGTGTTCCTCTTTCTGTACATCCTCACCAGCATCTGCTGTCACTTGAGTGTTTTTTTTTTTTTTATCTTAGTCAATCTGAGTAGTGTGAGGTAGAATCTCATAGTCACTTTGATTTGCATTTCCCTGGTGTCTAAGGATGTGGAATACTCCTTTAAGTGCTTTTCAACCATTTGAGATCCTCAGCTAAGAATTCTCTGTACCCCATTTTTAATAGGGTTATTTAGTTCTCTGGAGTCTAATTTCTTGAGTTCTTTGTATATTTTGGATATTATCCCTCTATTGGATTATGCTTTCTTAACTGCATTAGAAACATTGCCCAGGGTCTGGACAGATGGCTGAATAGTTAAGAGTGATTTCTAATTTTCCAAAGATCTTAGTACCCATGTTGACAGTTCATAAACTGCCTATAACTATGGCTCCAGGAAATCAGATTCCTTCTTCAGGCATCTGCACCCAAGGCACTCACACACACACACACACACACACACACACACACACACACACACTCACACACACACACACACACACTCACAGAAGAGAGAGGGAGAGAGAGAGAGAGGGAGAGAGCTATGCACATATGCAAGCATGCACACAAGAATGCATGCACGCAATCTCATGAACATGCAGAAGTGTTTTAATTAAAGCAGAATCTTTAAAAGCTAATGTTTTTTTTAAAGATTAATTTAGTTATTATATATATATATATATATATATATATATATATATATATATATACTGAAACTGTCTTCAGACATACCAGAAGAGGGCATCAGATCTCATTACAGATGGTTGTGAGCCACCATGTGGTTACTAGGATTTGAACTTCAGACCTCTGGAAGACCAGTCAATGCTCTTAACCACTGAGCCATTTCTCCAGTCCAAGGTCATGGTTCTTAGTCACTATGCCACACCCTTTCATGTAAGCTCATATGCTCTACAAATTGTGTTGAGCTATATTTCTAAAATAATAACATTGTTCCACATTAATGTAGTTACTATTAATGGTGAATACATCCTGGCTGATAACATGGATCATGCTGTTTCCTATAAACATATTTATCATTTTTTTAATTTGAGATTTTGACTTTCAGAATTGGCATAGATTTTATACTGTTCTTCTAAAAATTTTATTATTCCTTCTTTTTTTTTAATTAGTTAAAATATTTTTCCTCCATCTTTATTAAATTGGGTATTTCTTATTTACATTTCAACTGTTATTCCCTTTCCCAGTTTCCAGGCCAACATGTCCCCCTGGCCCCTCCCCTTCCCCTTCTATATGGGTATTCCCCTCCCCATCTTCCCCCCATTACCATCCTCCCCCCCTTACTGCCCTCCCCCAACAATCACGTTCACTGGGGGTTCAGTCTTGGCAGGACCAAGGGCTTCCCCTTCCACTGGTGCTCTTGTAGAGGGCCGCAATAACATACGCCACCACTAGATGGCGCTGGCTTCCACTGCCCCCCACGTGGAAGGCCAAGTCAGTCAAGATGGCGCTAGCCTTCGCCGCGCCAGCCGGCCCCCCTTCAGGAAGTTAACTGTGCGCATGTGCAAGAGTGCCCTCGTGCCAGGTCTTTGCCCATTCCCGGGTGTGCCTGATGAGGTCATAAGTAAGCAACCAATCAGGTGTGGATGCGCGGCGTTAGGGGGTTTATAAGCGCACCACGTTGGCGTGGCAACGGGGGCTTCTCTTTGAGATAGAAATAAAGTTTTACGCATAGCTAGGATTTCTATGTCCACGTGCTTCTTGCCGGCGGAAGGTCTCGCGTGGGACAGCTCTTACTAGATTATTCATTGCTACTTATGAGGTTGGAGCCCAGGGTCAGCCTGCCCCACATGTGGCCCATACATATACAGCCACCAAACTAGACAAGATGGACGAAGCAATGAAGTGCAGGCCGACAGGAAGTAGATGTAGATCTCTCCTGAGAGACACAGCCATAATACAGCAAATACATAGGTGAATGCCAGCAGCAAACCACTGAACTGAGAACGGGACACCTGTTTAAGAAATCAGAGAAAGGACTGGAAGAGTTTGAAGGGACTTGAGACTCCATATGAACAACAATGCCAACCAACCAGAGCTTCCAGGGACTAAGCCACTACCCAAAGACTAATCATGGACTGACCCTGTTGATCATGTTCTTATGCTTGTGTCTTACCATCTGGTTTCTCTGGTGTTCAGTGATCTGAGTGTCCTGGATTGGAGCAGGGCTCCCAGGAAGCAGTTGGTGCTGTGTATTCTGGATTAATCCAGACCTTCTGGGAAGCAGGCAGAGTTATGCAGTGTGGTACACCGATCCCAACTTCATGTGTAGGTTTGGATCTGAGGGAGGATGGAGCTAATATAGGGCAGGGAAGAACTTATGAGTACTGGTCTTGCTAAGGACCCAGAAGGCAGGTGATTGGGGCAGGAGTGGGTTAGGGATCATATCCGAGTATGTCAGGTTAGAGCAAAACTCCTAGGGGTATGGAGACAGGCACAATTGTGGGGTAGGTTGTGGATGGAGGTCTTCTTCAAAGCTTTATTATATACAGGTTTCAATGGTATATATAGATAGCACAAAAATCAGCATCTCAGGTCTGCATCTCTGTTTTGAATTCCAAAAATTCCTTTAGGACATAAAAATAGGAGAAAATTCTTGGAGTGTTTTGTGAATAGATCAGTAGTTAAACAAATTTTAGCTTGGGTCTGTATGGAATCTAGGAAGATTTTGGAAAAATCAAGTGAAAATCCTTACTTTTACTTCAGAGTATTAACAGAAATATAAATAGAAGCCACGGAGTTAATCTATAATATTTAGGGGATCAAATTTATTAAGCAAAAGAAATAAGTAAAATTAAATGTAAAGATATTTTATTTAACTCAATGTATGTACCATGCTTCATCACATTAATAGATATAAGCAATAATGAGATGTGTCTCTTCATCTTCTTAACTGTCTTTTACATTCTGTGTGCATTTCACAGTCATGGCTCATCCAGACTCAAAAGTCAGTTTCAGTTTCTCAGTTGAGCTAATTACATTTTTTGAGCTCATTAACCACATGTGGCTAGTCATCCTGAGTCAGGCATCATGGCTGAAGTGAAGAGAACTCACTTCAGGTCCTCCAGCAGGAAACAAATGCAATAAGATGAGGTTTTTGAAGTCAGATAAAAATATATACTGTCCTAACTTAACTGGCAGCATTAACCATTTCTTTCACTTAAGCAGACATTTAGCTACCTTTGCAAGAAAGAAAATAAGACCATAACAGCAGGAGGGGATAATAATCATTAAATTGCCAAGCCTGGCCACAGGGTACACCCACTTGTCAGACTAGGCAGGACAGAGTTGGGGTTGCGGTCTGAGGTTTCCATCATGGAAGCCACTCTACTTTGCCCTCACATCAAAGCATGTTCCTATGATGTCCCATGTTGTCCACCAGCCTGTAGGACACAGCTCTCCTGTATGGTAACAGGGAAGACCCTACGAGTCTTTGTCATGTAGTGCTGAAAGCCAAGCCCGCAGTCTGGAGCTGTCTAGATGCTGGTTTCTCACTCATTTTAAAACCCAAAACTCTTAATAAAAATTTTCTACACTGGAAAAAAATAATCATTAAATTGTTCAGACTTAAAAAAAAAACAATACTATAACATGTGCCAATAGGTACAATAAATTACACATCAATATTTAGAAAATTTTGCCATCTATTTTCATGTAAATCATCACATGCTGAGAGAGAAGCTGTTTGTGTTTTTGTTGCTGTTGTTATATTTGTTTGTTTATTTCTAAAGTCAACAAATTCACTTACTTGACTCCCTTTTCTTGCAGCTCCTGTCTATCAAATCTTGCAGCAGATTGGATGGGAAGTAGATCCCTGATATGAACACTTCTCACCTGATTATGGAAAGGCACATTGTAGTTGAAAATAATAAAAGAGAAACCGTGTCACAGAAAGCAAACGTGTTTCATGTTAAATTTACTGCCATATGACCTTGATAAAAATAGGATTTTTCTATTGCTAAATAGTAATAGGATTGAGTTGAGGACTCAAATCCATCTAAGACATTTCCCAGCTTTGGGCATGCTAGTCACAGAAATGCAAACATGCCTGCAGCCTTCAGCTTACCTCCTGGTTTTTTGACCTTGGATTTATCCTCACTCCCACATGTCAGAGCAAGAAACGCAGGCAACAGCTTGAAGAGGCAAGGAGTATAATATAAATACAATGAAATCTTTGCCCAGATAACTTGTATTGATTCTCCAGGGCTTTGAGCCATGCCACATTGAATTTTTTTTTCCTTTCTAGTCAAGCTGACTGCACATGCATTTCACTGGATTTATATGACGTTGTCAAGCCATCGGAATGCCAATTAACAAAGTGCTAATGCTGTACATGATCCAGTGGTCACAAACAATTAATTTTCCTCTGGGGAAGCCTAAATCCTGAGGAATATTCTATCCTATGGGAGAAGTAACCTGGCTGGAGGATGGGGGTCATGGATGCTCTGTAAGGATGATATCACAGCCTGATTATATTATTCCTCCCACCCCACCCCACCCCCGCTCCTTCTGAATGTCACCTATTCATGTTTATTTCTGATGAACTTAGGGAAGGGAAAATGAAGAGGAAAAATAAGCCCAAGGCTTGAATATGGTTTTAGAAAAGGAATCGGGTATATAGGAGGACCTAGAGAGCATTTGTATCTCCTGTATTTTTAATCAACAAAATAAAGCATTTCATGCCTTCTTTGGGTTAATCATGATGAAATCCTCTTAAATCAAGCCTTACTTATAGCTACCTCATGTCTTCATAGAGTTGTCATTTGTAAAATGTATTTCCTTGCCTGTAAAAGACTATAATACCATGTCTAAATACCATGTCTAAGGAGAAAGAAACAGAATTAATTAGAAAAAATAATTTATTTGGGTTTCATGTTTACTTCCTTAGAGTAGGTAATATTAATTGCTAGATATATACATTAATCTCTTTAAATGCCATGGTTAGCTGAGAAATAGGGTATTTTTTCTTAAGATATTCAAAAACTCTAAAAATACAGTGTCTTTGACAATAGTCAGATATCACCAACAATTAACCAGCTACCTTAAAATAAGGAGGCCAAATGAGTCATTCAAAAAATAAGTTGAAACAGAATTTACTGTTAGAATGCTCACCTATGTGTGAGCCTTATCTTCAACCCTTTTTATTACAAAACATAAAATAAAACCAATTAACCATAGATAAAACATCCATCTTTGGAAATTATTAGAGGGAATTTAAATATCGAGAGGTAGAAATAGTGAAAGTATTACCTTTCCCATTCTCTCCCTGAAATTTGAAGACTCATCTTAGGGAGTAGCTACTACCCAAACTCTTAAACCAATTTGTTTCAAGGAACGGAAAATTACTTCAGAAGCAGCCCACGAATGAACCAGTATAGGCATTTCTGTTTAAGGGTCTATGAATATACTAAAATAGAACATAAGTCAAATATATCCATGTATTGCCTATAGGATCTGAAAGAAGGGCATATTAACTAAGAAGCACAGGGTGAAAGTTGCCCTGTCCTTTCAGGTTTTGTGCTACAGAAATTATTATGTGATCTGAAATGCCATGTTAAAATGTGGAAATAGCACTGTTGATGGGCTCCGCCTGAAACTTCAGTGGTACAAATTAAGGTTGGCAGGGGGAAAACACTCTGTTTTCTAGAGCCATCAACATCTGCTCAATCAGATGACCTAATAAAATCAACACACAGATGCATTTTATGGCTTGGGGGGTGTTTTCTCAGGGAATGGATTAGATTCAAATAATGAAGGCCAGATAGTCAGCTTCATGCCCAGGCTGGCCCTGGGTGGCATGCCTGGCCAAGAAAAGCTCAATAACTAAATGGCAAAGAGGAACAGCTGAGTTCCATAATTGGCAAAGTACAATGTACTGGGGGGTAGCTACAGGGCTGGCTGAGTTTAGTGATACTAATTTAAGTGTGATCTTTCATAGATGCTTGGTAGTGCTAAGATTCAACAGGCTTCTCTTACACTGCAAGAAAATAGAATGCTAGCATTTGGTTACACAGAGTTCGAATACTAATTCTGTTGCCAGACTAGCTTCTAAGTTATCCATGACAAATAATTTCATGTGTGTTTACCTATGTGTTATTAGTATTTGGTTTTCAATTCTACAGCTTCTTATGATCTATTGCTGTGCTCAGACCTTACCTAGAAAGAAGGTAGGGTACAATTCAGAATGTTTCCGTCTTAGGGTTACTATTGTTGTAATGAAATACCATAACCAAAAGCATGTTTGGAGGGAGAAAATTTGTTTTTTATTATATTCTCCCACAACTGTTAATTATCAAAGGCAGTCAGGGCAGGAACTTAAGCAATGTATGAATGTGGAATAAGAACCACACATAGAGGAATTCTGCATATTGCTTTGCTCACCCTATATTTTATAGCTCCCAGGATCACCAGCCTAAGATGGGTACCGCCAACAATGGGCTGGTTCCTTCTCCATCTATCATGAATTAAGAAAATTCCCTACCTGCTTTCCTATAGCCCTTTTGTTGGAAACCTTTTCCAAGGATAGGTTTTCTCCTCTTAGATGACTTTAGCTTATGTCAAGTAGACATAAGTTATTCCCCACTCATATCTATATAGATTCTCCATAAAAAAAGAGGAGGATTTATCCCATAAGTCTTTTTTGGCATTTATATAAGAGATTCAAAGGGAAACCAAAATTTTTGTAAAAAATCTATTCTAATGATGTACATGTTGATAGGTAACGCTGTTTTGGTTCCTTGTCTGCAAATTCCATTTTTCAGTGTGTGAATCTATTAGCTGATACTATGCTACATATTTTCTGCTCCTCCAAAGTTTGCATTCTACTCCCAGAAAAGATAACAAAACCACTATACACTGTAACATATCTAGCATGAGAAATTTACATGGAACTCAGATTTAGCACTGTTGATGGTGGGACAAATTAAGTATAAAATGAGAGAAGTAGAGAAGAAGTTAATTAAAAAGTAACAGTTTGCAGTCATGTATCAGGGTGACATACAAGGAGTGTGAAATCTATCTTGTTAGTGATAAGGAGAGTTTGGGAAGTTGTAGACAGTAGTGAAGTAACAGTGCTAATAAAAGAAATAGAAAAACAAGAACAGAAAACCACAAAGAAGATGGAGGAGAAAGAAGAAAGAGAAGAAATAAGGGATTTATTAAGAAGATACTATGTTGAAAGACCGTTTCGGTAGAACTTGAGTTTTAGAAACTCAATTAAAAATAATATTTGATGAAATTGAAATAATTTATTTTAAATATGTCCAAGCTGGCTTGCTGATGCAAGCCTGATGGAATCCAGGCATTGGAAGGTAGCAGGAGGATCAAGATTTCATTGCCAAACTCAGATACATAACAAGATTGAGGACAGACTGAATGAATAAGTGCCTATATTTTTTAAAAAAATGCCAAATATCACAGTTCACTTGTCATACAGTTCATCAGAACCAAGGTAGTTTTTTAGATTTTGTATCTTACCTGATTCTTCTACTTACTTTCAGTCACCTCACTGCTTTATATTAGGCAGTTTTTTTGCAGACTAAACACCCACTGTTGAGTTACAAACCACAGAATTGATTTTACCAAATGGTGGTGTCATGGAGTAATAATCCAGGAATAAAGGTGAATTCAGATTAAATTTCTTTTTTTATATATAGTAGACTCAGGTTGCCAGTTATATAATGCACTTGTTTTCCTTCAGTCTTAAGATATTAGAAAAATAATTTCTTTTGGAATTTCTGTAAAACGTCCATCTTGTAGTCTAACAGATAATAGATATCGGTCATTGAGAGTGACTCTTACTGCCTTTGTTTTTGTTCCTATCCTTTGCCATCTCCATTTCTTGTTCCCATATCCCTTTCCTTCTCCATCTTTCTCTTCCTGTCCTTCTCTTCCAGCCCGACCTCCTCTCCCTCTCTTGTTCCCCATGTCTGTGTGTACACATTCCTCTGTATTTACTGTTATTTCAAATGGCCCCAATCGTGGTATTATTTCTGCTAATGCCTTAATGGTAGTACTCAAAATTATGTCATTTTCATGTGCCAGCTGAATTATCTCCAATTGTATTTGGATAGTGGCTTTCTGTTTAGATGTGAAGTCTGAACAAATATAAAATACCCCAATCCTTTTTCTTGAATATCATTGATATCCTTTCTGATATACATGAGAAAGGCCATAAGCATTATGAGGCCAGTTTAACTACATAGAGCATTGTTTTACTTTGGGGGAAACTCATGACTAGTGATCAAGAAATGCAGACTCAAGGAACCTTTTTTGTATTCGTACAAAATTATTTGATAATGTGTTTTTAGTCACAATATTTTTTGTCTGTTTTAGAAATACAACTCACATTAGCATATGGATGTTTATTCAAATATTAGAGAAGACCTTATATTTCCATGATGAATGTCTGTGTGTTTAAAAACATACCCCAGAAACTTGTGAATATACTGAAGTTCCACATTTCGTAGTTGAGTGGATATCTTGAATATGACCTTGATCTAACTATATAAAGACTTGTCTGAACTTTCAATACATATAGGAGAAATTACCCAATGGGATGGCATATAAATACAAATTTTTACCTGTCTCCAGGCATTCTTTTATTGTCAACAATTCTGTTCATCTTGCCTTTTATTGCTGAAGATACTCCTTTATTTTGTGTTAAGTTAGTCACCCAATGTCCATACATCTATATCTTTTGGCCTGAAATTCAATAGACAACTGACCATCTTACTTCCAAACTAAGAAGATCCAACTAAAATGATCTGTAAAATGAGTTCTATAATCCACATACTGAGGGTGGTGTGCACTTAATAATAAAGAAAGCACTTGAAGGGAACAATTTCGTCAAATAACATGTGATGCAATAATAGTAACCAAGGCAGTGATAGAAAATGTAAACTGTTGAGAAAGTGAGAAAGACAGAGAGAGAGAGAGAGAGAGAGAGAGAGAGAGAGAGACAGAGACAGAGACAGAGACAGAGACAGAGAGACAGAGAGAGAGAGAGAGAGACAGAGAGACAGAGACAGAGAGAGACAGAGAGACACACAGAGAGAAACAAAGAGAGACAGAGAGGGGAGGAGAGGAAAAGGAGAGAAGTAGAAGGAGAGAGACAGAAATAGAGAGACCAAGAGACAGAGATAGAGCCATGGAAGAAAGAAAAAAGGAAGAAGTGCAAATGTTGGAGGGAGGAGAAAGGGAAGGAGGTTATAGGAAGGGGAGGAAAAGAAGGAAAGATGAATGAGGGAAATGCAAATCAAAACAACCCTGAGATTTCACCTCAAACCAGTGAGAATGGCTAAGATAAAAAACTCAGGTGACAGCAGATGCTGACGAGGATGTGGAGAAAGAGGAACACTCCTCCATTGTTGGTGCGATTGCAGACTAGTACAACCACTCTGGAAATCAGTCTGGAGGTTCCTCGGAAAATTGGACTTTGAACTACCTGAGGACCCAGCTATACCTCTCTTGGGCATATACCCAAAAGATGCCCCAACATATAACAAAGACACGTGCTCCACTATGTTCATAGCAGCCTTATTTATAATAACCAGAAGCTGGAAAGAACCCAGATGCCCTTCAACAGAGGAATGGATACAGAAAATGTGGTACATCTACACAATGGAATATTACTCAGCTATCAAAAACAATGACTTTATGAAGTTAATAGGCAAATGGAGGGAACTGGAAAATATCATCCTGTGTAAGGTAACCCAATCACAGAAAAACACACATGGTATGCACTCATTGATAAGTGGCTATTAGCTCAAATGCTTGAATTGCCCTAGATGCACAGAACACATGAAACTAAAGACAGATGATCAAAATGCAAATGCTTCACTCCTTCTTTAAAAGGGGAACAAGAATACCCTTGGCAGGGAATAGGGAGGCAAAGATTAAAACTGAGGCAGAAGGAACACCCATTCTGAGCCTGCCCCACATGTGGCCCATACTTGTACAGCCACCCAATTAGACAAGATGGATGAAGCAAAGAAGTGCAGGCCGACAGGAGCCGGATGTAGATCTCTCCTGAGAGACACAGCCAGAATACAGCAAATACATAGGCGAATGCCAGCAGCAAACCACTGAACTGAGAAGGGGACCCCAGTTTAAGGAATCAGAGAAAGGACTAGAAGAGCTTGATGGGGCCCCGAGACCCCATATGAACAATAATGCCAACCAACCAGAGCTTCCAGGGACTAAGCCACTACCTAAAGACTATACATGGACTGACTCTGGGCTCCAACCTCGTAGGTAGCAATGAATATCCTAGTAAGAGCACCAGTGGAAGGGGAAGCCCTTGGTCCTGCCAAGACTGAACACCCAGTGAATGTGATTGTTGGGGGGAGGGCGGTAATGGGGGGAGGATGGGGAGGGGAACACCCATATAGAAGGGGAGGGAGAGGGGCTAGGGGATGTTGGCCTGGAAACCGGGAAAGGGAATAACAATCGAAATGTAAATAAGAAATACTCAAGTTAATAAAGAAAAAAAAAAGAAAAAAGAAAATCAAAGAAAAAAACAAAATAAAAATGACTGGTAACAGAAAGTAGGGAAAGGATAGTGCAGGAAGGGAGTGCGAATGGAGTGAGAGGCAGAGGCATAGGAGGGGTGTTAGGGAGAAGGAAAGGAGGGATGGGTGAGGAAAAGAGGCATAGAAGAAGGAATTAGGGGAGGGAGGGGTGCACAGAGAAAAGGACAAAGGAAGAGAGCTATGGTGGTACGCATTGGAGATTTGAAGTGGTACTATTTGAAGCGATTTGGGTTTGTGGTTTTATGGGAGTAGATTGGGCCTTGTTGGGGGAAGTATGTCACTGGAGCTTTGAAATTGTAGATGCTCAATCCAGACCAAGTGTCTCACTTTATTCCATCTGCCTGTAGAAAAAGATGTTGAACTCTCACCTCCCACTCCAGTACCATGTCTGCCTTTGTGATATCATGCTTCCTGTCATGATTCAGAGTAAACCTCTGAATAGTAAGCAAGGTTCCAATTAAATGTTTTCCTTTATAAGAACTGCCATAGATATGCTGTATCTTCACAGCAATAGAAATCCTAAGACACGATGATGGAAGAAGTGAAGAAGCAAGAAGAAAGGAAGGGAGGAGAAGAGGAATGGCCTAGTGTGAATGAAGGGAAAGAGTTGGGGGGGATAATAGAAGGGAGAAGAGATAAAGAAAGAGAAGGAATAGGAAGTTGAGAAGGAGGAAAGAAGAAAAAGAATGAAACGTAAGGAATGGGGGACGAAAGTGAAGGCGGACAGGAGGAAGGGAGGGGGGATGACTAGAGGGCAGGAGGAAGGGGAAAAGGAAGAAAGAATGGGGAGAAGGGAGAGGAAGGATGGAAGAAATTAGAAAGGAGGAAGAGAGGAAAATAGAGAAAGTGAAGGGCAGAAAGAATAGGGGGAAGAGGAAAATATGATGAATGGAGAGAGGGTGGAGGCTGAAATAAGGGATCAGAATATAAGAAGGGGAGGAGGGAAGGAGCAAAGCAGAGAGATGTGTGAGAGGGAAGGAAGGAGAAGAGAGGCAGGGATGAGGGAGAAGAAAGTAAATAATGGAAGCAGAGAGGAAAAAGGAGTGAGTGAGAAAAGGAAGAAAGAAGGAAGAAGGAAGGCTTGTATAAGGGAGGGAAAGAAGGAGCGAGGGGAGGAGAGAGGTCGGAGGGAGGCAGGAGGGGAAGGCAGCATTGGAAAAGTTCCAGTTTTTACATAGAGGATTAATCTCTCATCCATAAAAATAAATCAATTGAGATATTTTTGCTTATACACTAGATTATGTATAGCAGTGTTTTACCTAGTAGGCAAAATCTAACAACCCCTCCCCCATCCTTAGCAATTTGAGCAGTTTGTAAAATTGTTATACATTATAACAACTAACTCCAAATACATACAACTAAGGAATAATGGTTATTAAAAGAGGCTAAAAGAGAAAGACATTAAGAATAGATTTTTTAATACTGTGTTTGTGTAACATTTAAAAAAGGCAAAGATGCACTGATTCTTAGAATTTATATCTGTATTTTGAAAGATAATACTGATCATGCATAGTATCTCTTTACTAACAGTAAAAAATATTGACAACACCTAAAATGGACGTTACCACTGTTATTCAAGCTAACTTCTATCAAACAATACAGGGACTCCTATGATTGTGTCAATCACTGACACTTAGTTTTAACTATAACATTGTTTGTGTGTTGTTCTTCCTGTACAGTTGTTTAGAAAACCGTATGTGCCTTTATTTGCTTTCTGGCATATGTCATGCATTTTTATTGTTGAAAGAAGAAAAAAAGGCGGAGGGGGGTGTTAATTCTTACTGTATCTTCCTACCATGCATATCCTCATGCAGAAGTGAGAGTCATGATTCTAGCTCCCTGGCATCTGACAAGGCTGGGCAACCTGTCCCACCTTTCATCTGTAATTTTTTCATCACAGAATTGAAACAGCCAAATAATGTTGACTAGAAAGCTGGCATAAATATTGACAATAAACACGTGAAAATGGCGGCATAAACAACACTGCCCGTTGGAAGAGAACGCAAGGATTATACATGAAAAATAAAGCCAATGATGTGGTTTGTGTCTCAGAATTTAGGGAATAGGATCTCTTTCAGGTTCTTCTTATTGTGGTAAGGAGAGTTGTAAGCATATACAGGGTCTTCTTACACTGTGTTAACTCTAGGCCCTCAACCTTAGGGATGCTTAAATTAAAACATAAAACTAAAACCATACTCATTGCTTATTTGGGCATTTGAGAAACACCTGAAAAATATTTGAGAAACTACATTTATTCCTGGGTGTCTGGTATAAAAACAAATTATTCTAAAATGCTAATAAATTCACCTTAGACTGCTCCCTATCTGCTTCAACGACGAAGACCTACAGGCTATATCTGTCTTCTGATCTTATGTTATATGACCACGGGCTTCTACTCCTTGCAATAGTTTACAAAATTAAAACATCTGACTACAAGATATCTAGAGAACCTCTCCTATTTGGATTTGTCCTGTGTCATGCTTTAATCTCACGTTCTCATGTTGGGCAGCATTAGGGTCGCTATGGGCATTGTCTAGCTAAAGGAAAACATTTAATTTATATTTTAAAAATGCATTTCTCTGATTTATCATCACATCTAAACCTAATTGTGTTAGTTTAGGCTTTGTGGTATAGAAACAAATTCCAAGGTGCTCGTAATTCAACTTTTACTACATAGGGCCAAATTTCAATGTCAGCATTTCCTAATATGAATATATTTTATAAGCAGCACTCAGAATGTATTGTCACTGGGGTAAAAATGGCATTTAAACTATTCAGGGTATGGAACTAGTCTATGAACTGTTACCCTATCCAAAACATTATAATAAGTAGAAAAGAGTGAGCACTGGTTGCAGTGTTACCTGCTTTCCACCCCAGAACTCAGGAGATCTCTTCGGGCAGACCTCTGTGAATTGAATGCCAGTATACATAGTGTGCTCCAGGCCAGCCTGGATTCATACGGATTCAGACTGATATTGTAGAACCAACATGTTGAGATTTTATACAAAGTAATGTATTTGTTTTTAAAGTTTTATGTTAAGCAACCCAGACATCAGTTAAAAGCCCATCAAGCATGGAAGAGGAAATGCTAATATCTATCCATTCTATATTAAAAATGAAACATTGTTATAATTAGATACATCATTCCTCATTAACAAAATGAAAATCCAAGGGACAAAAAGATAGAGAGGAAAATAAATATAAAATGCTTTTAAAAACCTGTTAAAATGTCCGTCTATTCTTGGGGAAAGGAACACAGGACATGCATTGCTGGCTACATCTTTAACCCAAACCTGAGGAGGTTTTAAGGTCTGTCTGTTCTTCAATGGGAGTTCTGAGATAAAAGGCTACACAGTGAAAATCTTTCCAAAAAAAAAAAAGTCAAAACAAATGAACAACAACCACAAAAAGGAAATACAAAGATATTGCCACAAATACTAAAACTGAGGAAATTATCTGCACCAAGTTTAGAAAAGTGAGATCTTCAAATAAGAAGTAACTGGTACATTAGCAAGGAAGCATCAGAAATTTAGCAATGTGTTGTGTAGCCGTTTTCTCTGAGATTTTCAGGGAAGCTTCTTAAGCAGGAAGGTAATCAATTCAAAATAGCTTCAGATGGTCCCTAAAAGTGACCAGATTCCTGAAGTCCCTTCATTCCAAGACTAAAGGAACCAAGCCGTTTACAGTCTTTCTTAAGCATAGCAGGTTTCCAAGAAAGCTTCAAGACCAGCCCAGCTGCCTCCAAGAAGCCAAGCTGCCTGGAAATGGTTTGAACCAACTATGTCAGTTGAAAATGACACTCTCCAGTCTTTTTAGCTGCCTTTAGACTGTAAGATGTGTTCCAGGTTCCCAGCTTTTGTTAACTGTCAATAACACTAGTGTGGGCTTTAGTGATATAGCTGTCTTTTAGTCATTTCTGCTTCTCTAAATGACTCTTTACTCATATTCCTGTAACTAACCCCTATAAAACTCATGGTTCACAAGTCGAAGCTTTAGGTCTCTTATGGGCTTCTTGTCTAGGGTGAACAGATGTGTGTGTGTGTTGTCTATGCAGAAAAAGTCTTGTCATACAACTCTGGGACTTAAAAGATTAACTGTAAAACACTCATAATGACCTTCTATTTTGAGTATGATACAAAAACATGGATACCTTCACTATGAAGATTGAAAAATAGGAAAATAACACAACTGTTTTTGACATATATGCAAATTCGAAAGATGTAAAATTCACATTTTGGGGCTGGGGACATGTCTAAGTGGGGTGAGTCAAAACACAAGGAGGAAAATTGAAACTACAATTCTGGCACCTATGTAAAACCTGGGCAGGTGCGGGGTCTGACATTAACTCCAGACTCAGGAAGTAGAGAGAGATCTCTGCATTAGCAAAACTGAAGGAACTCTGCATTCAGAGCAGAGACTTTGCAACAAAATATAAGGTAGACAGAAATTGAGGAAAGTAACATCTTAAACTTTTGCTGTTCCCTGCATACAAAACTTGTATCCTTTCACCCATACACTTGGAATCAATCTCTCTCTCTCTCTCTCTCTCTCTCTCTCTCTCTCTCTCTCTCTCTCTCTTGTCTCCCACATGCACACGCTCATGCACACAAGACGCCTCCCTCCCAACAAAACATTTATGTACAAAATTCAAACTGCACATGTGGGTATGACTTAAAGCTAGAATAAAACATACTTGAACATTCTGAATGGTTATATAAATCAATTAAAAGTATTAAGAATGGGAGAGCTATCTCAGAGTTTAAGAGGACTTCTCGGTCTTCTAGAAGACACAGTTTTAGTTCCACATGGCCAACATTAGAAGTCTCAAAGCCACCTAGAACTTCAGCTTTGTTGAAATATGGTGCCTCTTTCTGACATCTGAGAGCACTGACACTTAAAACAACACACACATAATTTTTGAGTATCAGAGATCAAGTGCCTAAGCTTCAGACAGCTATTATATGTTGTAAATTTCTAGAATTTTGTCTAAGAAAACAAACATATATCTACATTTACATGTGAATGTGAGTAATGTCATCATTCATTGTGCCCAAATTATAGAAACATTAAACATCTACTGCTTGCTTTGTGTGTAAACTTTACCTCTCAATTGAAGGTCTCTTTGCCCAGTGGGCTCTCTGCAATATAAAGAAGCCTAACTTTGCTTCATCTGGCAGTAGGGATGGGTGTCCACACACAATGAACTGAGAAAAAGATACATCTAAGAACTTCCATACAGTTCTATTTGGACAGCTTTAAATTTATAAAACAACATTTCAGAATAGAAAAATGATTCTTTGCCTGAGGCCCAGGACTGTCAGGGGAGCTGCATACAGGAGAAGTGAGAAAGGTTCGAAAGTTGACAAGAATATTCTCAATGTTGATTGTAGTAATAGGTATATTATACATGTGTGCATTAAATCCCATTGAACTATACACACTTAAAATTTGTAAGTTCCTTTACAGAAAAATCATACTTCAATTCATTCTTAAAATGTCTATTTACTGACTAAGGCTTTTGCAGGGGGAGGTAGAGTCCAAAATCTCTATTCATTTTTGTAAAATAAGTAAGGACTTTCTTTTTGACTCTAGCATATGTGTCTCAGTCAAAGAGCAGAAGCAATAACATTGGCTCTCCATTGTGGAAGAGGTAAAATGGAATCTTCATCCATAAAAATGTCTCCTATAAATTATCTCATTAGTGTCTCCTTGACACCTTTCTCATCCTGAGCATATGGAGTTGTATGAGGCCTTCTGTTATATTTGTACCTGGAATATCTTGAAAAGTCATGTTGTAGCTCCCCCTTTCCTCCTGTGTTCCCACATCCTGGTTTCTGCATTTTCAAGACCCTAGAACTTCCTTGGCATTGCCAATGCTTTGCAAGTTCCATTGTGAAGGCCTGTTTGTAGAAATTATTGTAGTTAATTTTAGCTTCCAGCAATTTACTGACAAACAATTTAAACTGTAATGAATCCTCAGTCTGCAGTAGTCATGGCAGGTACCACCCCAGTGTTTCTTGGGCAAGTCATACAAAAGGTCAGATATAAATGTACTCCTATCACCACCTCATATCCCACTCCTCCTAGCCCCAGGCCCAATTATTCTCATTTTGAATGTCAGCGTCTTCATCCGCATTGAATAGCATAATGAACAATATACTGAGGTGACAGTTTTTAGCTGGCAGCAGATCTGATTACTGAGGCAAGTCTGAAATTAACTTTTCCTCTTGCCATGTCGATTTTCCAAGTCATGTAGATTTCCCTGTGTTATATCACCCATTAACATCTTCACCACTGATAACTGTGCTGAAAGGTAATCCATTTTTCACGGAAACACCCATTCATCCATGTCCTATTACCCCTGTAAATAAAACGTGACATGATTTGATATTAACAGATTTTTTTTTATTTAGGGATCATCTTATTCAATACAGTATTTCCAGAATATATGTTGACTATACATATACAAGTGGACACAGAATGTTTAAAACACTAATAGATGCAACCCGATGAGAAACATAGAACACTGTAAAACAGAAATATTTGACATGTAATTACTGGGAATTGCAGGGATGCCATACACATTTAAAAACATAATCAACCATGTAACAAAAGGCAGAGTGCCTTTCCCATCTAAAATTAATTGTCCAGAGGAACTCTTCTGCAAGCTGAAATCGCTTTCAGAGCTCAATTTAAAAAAAAAAAGTGGTAAGTGTTTCAAATTTCCTCATTGTCTGTCTATATTTAAGAAAATTCATTTGGCCTAGACCCACAGAGCTTAAAAGCAAATGGTGCATATTATCACATAATTAGAAGCAAATAAGTTCAAAATCTGCTGCTAGGAGATGTGTTTATAATAAGTGTTAGTTGACCAAAAATTACCAGAATGGTTTTCAAAAACGTTAAACCATAATTACTAATTTCTTTTATGTCACATGGAAACAGTTACTTCTTAGGTATCATCCTTACTAAAGACAATTAAAATGAGGTCAGTTTTACCTGAAAGTAATTATTACATATCAAGTGAGAAAATTATAGGTTATTTAAATTTCCACAATCTCAGGAGAAAGCAGTTTCTATTTTATAAGGTTAAAAGAAGGTAGTGGGCATGGTGGTACATACTCATAATCCTAATACCTGGGAGATAAATGAAGATAATCATAAAATCAAGGTCAGCCTGGGATGAGGGCTGGAAACCTTGAATTAATTAATTAATTATTTAATTAATTAGAAAATTATTACACATAACTGCTGGTACCATACTACTTGGTCTAGTGTGTAATGCCTAATTTTCAATAGATACTAGCTAATAATTACCATTACTTTCTTTTGTGTATATGTATGATGTATGTGTGTACACATATGTGTGAGACTGAGTTCTCTGATTAAGAAATTAGACTTTGTGTAAGATAACACATCACAGACTCATTAGGTAGTACTATAAATTGTATAAAGGATATTTATGCCCAATGGCAAAAATCCAGATCTTTAGTACAGGTAAAATTATTTAGCAAACAATTCTACTATTGCTCTAGTTGTGTAAAGCATAAACAGGCCTTCCTTAATTGTTCTACATTTTTGGCTCCAGGCCCTCCTGTGTGTTCAGCAAACTCCACAGTTGGTTTGTGAAGATCATAAGAAATGTGATGGGATGTTTTCTAGAGAGAAAGAGTCAGGCAATGTGACTGATTCAGCAATCAGGAGGTAGAGGCAGGATGCATGAGAGAAGTCTTAAGTGAGTCTGGTCTGCATAGATAGTTCCAAGACAGCCTATGTTTTAAATATAAAAAAACTTATCTTAAACAGATAAGCCAAAAGCAGTAAATAATTAATCAAATGAAGGCATGCAGGATGGCTTAGTAGATAAAAGTGTTTGCTTTATCTACCTGGTGATATCAGTTCATACCCAGAAACCTCAATTTAAGTTTTCCAATCCAGTAGCTGGAAGGAGAGAAGCAACTCCACGAAGTGATTTTCTGGCCATGGGCATGGGCATCGTGTCTCCTGGACATCAAATACACAAAAAGTTAAAAAGATGATGATGATGCCGACAATGACAATGATGTTAGTAGATCACTTAATTTTTGGAAAGTGAAATTTACTATTCTTCATATTAGTAGATCATTTAATCCTTGGAAAGTGAAATATATCATTCCTCATGGATATGAGATGTTTTATTAAGAAATTTTAACTGAAATGGTACCAAGGGATATTTAGTAACTGGAAACTAGTGTATTTTTGTTACTGTATTGTGGGTAATTTTGTAAGATACTATATAGGGGAATATTGTGAAGCATTTCCCACTTGGTAAGCTATCCAGTATAAGTAACTGTGTTGTGAGATGACATTTTAAGTGTTCAAGTAGAAGTAATGCCCTACAACAATTACTGGGTCCTCTGAAATCAGCTCAAATGTTTTTAAGGAAGAAGATAGAGAAGAACGGAAGGTTGGAATAGAAAGAGGGAAGAGTCGAAGGAAAACAAATTGGACAGGAAACTGGCAGAAGAAGGAAAAATATACGCAGCAATAGCAATTTCAGCATAAATAAAATATATAAATATTTTATATATGTGAATTTATTACATATATTATAAAATAAAGTTAACTATCTTTTACAGGCTGCAATGCAAATGTTAACTAGTTATTCTTTCTCTTAGAATGTAACTTTTATCCACTTTCTTCTCTTCAAGCTCATAATTTACATTCTTGTTAAAACTAGTACTGTCAATAACATGGCATTCAACCCTTCAGGCTAATGCTTGTCCAACTGTACTTTTTAATGGTAAATAAAACAAACTTCCTGTGTTATCTTAAAGACTAAGTGTTCTAGATGGCTGGACCAACTAGAAAACAGCTGTCATGTTTGATAAGTAACTGTGCAGACTGGTGATAACTCTCATGTTTTTTATGCATTTCCTTCAGACTAAGAAGTCTGAAGCTTTTATGTCTTTACTTTCTCAAAACTATGCAAAATCGCATTACTTTTACACATGAGAAATATAAACCCTAAAATTGAAAAAAGAGATAAAAAAGACCAGTCAGGATTCAAAGTTTGTTTGCTGGGACTGAAAGTTTCCTGTGTTTTGAAATTTATATGATACTATACTAAAAGAGCAAAGGAGTTTACTTTGGGACAAGATTAGAAAGATTTCTACAAAAAGGATAGTATGATTTGTACTTCACCGTTCCTCTATGAAATGGGTCAAGTCTTGCATTATCTGGTGGCAATCAAAACATATGGACATGATAAAATCCCAAAGAACCTTAAAATCTTAAGAAAGGAGTTGGAAAGATTCATATGTGATTGGAACACTTGTTCAACAAGCATGAAAACTACAGTTCAATACTCAACACATTATAACAAGCCACATTTCTGTGCATATGTGTAACCACGGGGAGGAGAGGGACAATGACAAGTGAATTATGGGAGTTGGTGGGGCCTTGCAGAATTCTAATTTTAAAACATAACAAAGCAAACAAACAAACAGAAAATAACAACATGAGCCTCATTCTCAGGGAGTTTCCCAGATTCAGGAGAATTGTAGGGAGTGTTACAAAATACCACAAATTTTCATCTAGCCTCTGGTGGCACAAAAACTTGGGGGTACATACATACATACATACATAAATACACACACACACACACAAACACACTAACACACATACCACTGCCATACACTCAAAAGATAAATAGATGCATAGATGCACACATTTATACATATATATGTATGCATGTATTATATATGTATATATTATCAACACAGAGAGAAACATGGTGCCATGCAGGCGGTCATCATGCTGGAAAAGGAGCAGAGAGTTGTATATCTTTGTCTGTACACAGCAGAAGGCTCTTTGTTATATTGTGCATAGCTCTAACATATAAAACCTCAAAGCCCACTGCCACAGTGACATACTTCCACCAACAAGGCCAAAGCTCCTAGTAGTTCTATTCCCTATTAGCCAAGAATTCCAGCACATGGTCTATGGGAGCCATTACTATTCATGCCACCCACCTACCTCCACCAACATTTTACATTCTTTATTCCCTGAATTTTTTATTCCTGGAGTTACAGATATATGTATGAGAAAATATTTTCTATTGGATATTTTCATTATTTACATTTCAAATGATATCCCCTTTTCCTGTTTCCACTCCAGAAACTCCCTATCCCAACCCCCTCCCCATCATGCACCCACTCCCTCTACTTCTTTGCCTAGCATTTCTCTACACTCGGGCATCGAGCCTTCACAGAATTAAGGGCCTCTCCTCTTTTGGTGTCCGACAAGGCCATCCTCTGTAACATAGGTGGCTGGAACCACGTGCCCCTCCTTGTGTACTCCTAGGTTGGTAGTTTAGTCCCTTGGGTTTCCTCACTCAGGATATTTTCTATTTCCATTTCTATTTTCTATTTTTTAGAGTTTTTTGTGTTTTTCTTTTCTCCTAATATATGTAATTAACACATAGCATTATAAAGGCTCTTAGATTTTTAAAATCAAAGAGAGAAGCTTGTCTAGTATGTACCACGATAGTGTTATATTTCTTAGTGACTTATTTCCTGTACTTCTGTATTTTTATATGAAATATTTTATAACACATTTTTATAAAACATGATTATGTCATGATGATTACAAGCTTAGAAATCTTTGTGGGAATATAAATTGTAAATATTAATTTAAAACAATGATTTAGAAGGACAGCGATGAAACTGAAAGTAGTAAGGGTGCCATAGAGGTCATCGTCAGTGATATATGTGGGAGAAAACCAATGGTTTGTGAAATTGACTGAAATGAATTGTATAAATGAAACTGATGAACAATAAAAGAGAAAGTAAAAAACGCACTCTGTCATGTAATATCTAGAGATCTAATATTTAAGTTATTTTAATATATTTTAAATTAAGATGAAATTACAAAAATTTTCCCCTCCCTTTCCTCCTTCCCTATTCTCACAGACACCATCCTTCAATTTTCAATTTGATAGATTTGATTAGCATGTATCTATCCATATTTATCTCTATCTCTATCACCTTTATTTGTATCTCTCTATCTCTCTCTAGAGAGAATCTGCTGAGTCCATTTTTGTTGATGATGTGTATATGGTTTCAAAACTGAGCACTATGCCCTTAACAAACAAT